>NC_134117.1:55573823-55877794 GCF_040939455.1 Microcebus murinus | reverse complement strand
CTTCCTCACGCCTCCTGTGGCGCTGTGGGGGTTGGGTGGGGAGGAGGCTCCTTCCTTTGCCGTGACCATCTTCTTTCGTCTCCCTTTTTCCCCACAGCTGAAGGCAGATGTTGTCCCAAAGACGGCTGGTAAGAGGGGGCCTGGGCCTTCTGAGTCTGGTCTGGAGGGAAGGGAGCCAGGCAGGGTGAGGCAGGTGGGCTGGTGGGAGGAGTCGGGGTTCAGAGACCCCTGAGCAGATGGGAGCTCCATGTGTGGCTCTGCTGCTGGGTGCCCTGGGGCAGCCTTCTGTCCCTCTCTGGGCCTCAGTACCGGCTCTGCCCAGGAGCCTCAGAACCAATGGAAGGCACACGTAAATTCCCCGAGACACCTTCCTCCCTCCTGGTGCCCGATGGGGCAGGGGCACAGCCCTAGACTCCCTGCCCCGCTGACCTGGTGCTGGCACAGCCAGGAGCATGTGTTCTTGTCACAGTGCTTGAGCAACGAAGTCAGGAAAGGAAGTGCCTTGTCCCAGGCAGACAGTGAGTGGGGCAGAGCAGACGTAGGAGGTGGGCCAGGTCTTTCCACCCCCAGATCACCTGCCAGGAGGCTTAGTGGAGCCCCAGGAGGCTGGGACCTCGCGACCCCAGCTGGAGCTGGCTCTGCTCACCTGCCTCTCCCTCCTACCCTCAGAGAACTTCAGAGCCCTGTGCACCGGGGAGAAGGGGTTCGGCTACAAAGGTTCCACCTTCCACAGAGTGATCCCCTCCTTCATGTGCCAGGTAACAGGACCCTCCTTGTGCCTCAGTTTCCTGTTCTGCAAGTGGGGATGATAGCAGGAGCTAAACTGCAGGAGTGTTATGAGGATGCCTGGGACGCGGACAGTACTGAGCAGAGGGCGGCTGTAGTCTCGGCCTGTGGAGGGAGAACCGGGTCGGGCATGATGTTCATGGCAGATGGATCTTGAGGCTTTGAAGGACCAGCAGATTCTGACGGTCTCTGACCTTGTCCTTCTGCATGCTCCCTGAGCACTTGGTATGGGAGATGGGGGGGGGGCAGGGAGGGAGGAGGAGGAGGAGGAGGAAGGCAGGGCACGGGCAGGAACACACACGTCTGGACTTGGCGCTTCCCTTTCCAGAGAAGGGCATCTTTGTCAGTTAAATGAATCCGTGCTTTAGTCATGTGTCCTGCCCACTTCTCAAAAGTGTTAGTATTGCTGCGTCAGAGGTTTGGGGGCAGGTGTGAGCAGCAAGAACTACCCCAGGGGTCAGGACCTGAGTGGTGGTGAGGGTTGTCCTCTGTTAGGGCAGACTCTTAAGGTCAGGGGTCCTGGGCCTACTGCACCTAGAGACAGGAGCATGGTTGTCATGGCCTCTTGGAAGTCCTTTCAGCCCAGAATTCTCCCTGCCATTCCCTCCACCCTGTCCCAGTGGTTGTCATCGTCCGTGGTGAGTATAGTGGGTTGGGGCTGGGCCTGCCAATGTGCGGTGAACGTGGCCAGGGCAGGGAGGACAGGCCCGGCCCGGCCCTGTGGCTTTCCTGCTGCAGAAGCTCCCAGCTCCACCCGAGGCCAGTGGGTGAAGCAGGAGCTGAGGCGGATGTCCTGAGCCAGGCTAGGGACTTCCCAAGCTGGAGGGCTCTCTGGCATGAGGGGGTGACTCAAGGCAGGATCTTGAGTTATTTCTCCCTGGGGGCATCTTATTGGTACTTGTGGATGCTTCAGCCGGGCTGGTTGGGTCACCTCTCTCTCTTGAGGATCCCATCTCAGGATGACAGTAGCAGGGCCATGGCCAGGGGCTGGGCAGGACTGGGTCTAGGGGCAGCCACTGGGTCAAGGCTGCCTGGGCCTCAGGTGAGCCCTGAGGAAGGATGCTGACCTGGGGCGGACTCTGTCCCAGATCTGCAAGGCCCAGGGAACTGGTGGGGGTCGGGGGGCAGACACAGGCACGTGGAGGGGCTGGGCATGGGGTGCTGTCCGGACTGGTGGCTGCTGCTCCCCCAGCCAGACTCGGGCACAGGGGCCCTGGCCTTTTCCCTGCTGTGGGTTAAAAATTCTGGGTCACTAAGAATTATTTCAGAATGGTTTTTAGGTCCTTTGAGAATAACTTAAAAACTTGCAGTAAATCACTCAGAAACCAGGGTAGTTACTATGGGAGAAAATATTTAAGCTTTGCTTTATTTTTGCTATTTTCCTTATCATTTTATTAGTCTTTATTTCATTGGGATACTTATTGTCCCCTTTGCCTGAGGGGTGCCAGTTGGGTGGGCATTAGGTGCGTTGGGGGCTGCCACGTCCGTGGGGCGACCACTCAGGAGGTGCTCTGTGCCTGCAGGCAGGCGACTTCACCAACCACAATGGCACGGGGGGCAGATCCATCTATGGAAGCCGCTTTCCTGACGAGAACTTCACACTGAAGCACGTGGGACCAGGTATGTGGGGGCCACCATTCCCCCCTGGTCTGAGTGGCCCTGCAGCTCTGGGCTGGGCTGGAACCCCAGCCTCTGCCACGCCTGGCAGCCCCTGTGAGGCTGCTCCAGTGATTGCTCAATATCTGATGATGCACCTCCCTGCCTGCCTCCCTCCTTCCGGGTTGGCTTAGCATTTCTGGCTTATTGAGTTTTCCTAGAGTTTTCTGAGCTCTCAGTTTAAAGATGGAACTTTTCTTTGGGAATGTCGTGGGAGAGCCTTTAAGCAGGACAGAAGCCCCTGGCTACCCCTCTGTTTACCCTCCAAGAGTTATGGGTTGAAAATTCTGTGTCATTAAGAACCATCTTAGAGTGGCCCTGAGGTCCTTTGTGGATTTAAAATCTTGCTTAGACAAAAAGCAAGTCATTCGGAAACCAGGGTAGTTACTGCATTGTGTCACCTACGAGACCCAGGGTGGGATGTGGGAAAGCCTGGAGGTTGGGGCTGGGGTCCCGCCCCAGTCCTGCCACTGAGAGTGTCCTCAAGGCCTTCACCCCAGGCCACCCCAAGGAGACCTAGCGGGCAGCAAAGGCAGACAAGTCGGACCCTGGTTCTCCCCTTCTGGGCCCCAGGATCTGCGGACTCAAATGTCCTTGACGTCCTTTGAGCCGCTTGTGCGTTTGAATGCTTTCCCGCTCGGGCTGCCTCCTGGGGCAGTGTGGCTCAGCCCTGCTTGTGTCTGCAGGTATCCTGTCCATGGCCAATGCGGGCCCCAACACCAACGGCTCCCAGTTCTTCATCTGCACCGTGAAGACAGAGTGGTGAGTTCCCTGCTCCAGGCCCTCTGGGAATAAGGGGTGGCCTTGCTGCTGGACGGGAGTTACTGTACTTTCAGGGACAGCAGTTTGCAACTGGATCATCTGCTTTGGGACAGTGGCCCTCCCCTGGGCTGTGTGTCTGAGAGAGAGAGAAAGTTAGTGAAAGGATTGAAGGAGAATTTGGGTTGTTCCTACAACTGTGTCATAATGAGGCTTCCCATTATTGCTGTCACCCGGAATTTTCTCCAAAAGGAGCCTCTACCAGATACATTTGGGAAATGCTGCAGAACATATTAAGCCTCAGCATGACCTGAGTAGAAGCCCATCTGTTTTGGTTTGACCTGCTGTTTCCCAGGCTTACCTTGACCTTGGGCTGCACCTTGAACGTGCTATAGTAGACATTGGACATCAGCAGATTGGCACATCAGCTTGCAGACACCAGCCTTCAAGGGCCCTCTTTCCATGTGCCCCTGGATTTTAGGGATGTCCATGCCCTGGTAAATTTTCCACTAAGGGATAAATTTCTCTGTCCAGAGTCCCCAGTGTCCTAGCCCTGGGCATCTGGGGTTGAGGGGACAACAGCTGCTGGGAGCTGACTTGCTAAAGCCCTTTCTGAGGGTTTTAGGGAGACCTGGGTGGCGGGGTGGGCCCTGGCAGTCTCTAGCAGCCCAGCCAAAAAGACGTGGCTGTCAGCGCTGGGCTCTCCCGGCTCTTTGCATCCTCCTTGGAACCGTTAATGGATCCTGCAGTTCTGCCCTTGGCTGTAAGCGCTGTTGGCTTCGCCGGGGCTGGACTAAGCCGCCTTTTATGTGCTTGGATCCTTCTCCAATGGAGAGCTGCTCAGGACTCCTGTAGTTTCACCACGCTTGTTACCTTGGCTCTCACCTCAAAATTCATGCCTGCTAAAATGGTTCCATTGGTAGAGACTTCATTTCCTCAGAGTGGTTAAGTATCCTATTATCTCCCTATGCAGAATAAGAGTAATCCGCTTTTCATAGATGAGGCCACCAGGATTCAGGTTCCGTGGTCTGGGGCAAGGTTGCACAGCAGGAAAGTGGCAGAACACGTCCAGGAGGCCAGGTGTCCTCTGGGGTGTGTTTGGGGAGCTTAGCAAGGTTTGATCAAGCTTTGGGGGGTGGATCCAGCCGTTTGGTGTGGGTTCCTCCCGAACTTCTGTTTTTGGTAAATAACTCCATGACCGAGGGGCCATGGGGTTGGGTTGTGTCGCAATACTCTGCCTGCTCACCTGGCTCCCCTGCTCACAGGCTGGACGGCAAGCATGTCGTGTTCGGCCACGTCAAAGAGGGCATGGATGTCGTGAAGAAAATAGAATCTTTTGGCTCTAAGAATGGGAAGACGTCCAAGAAGATTGTCATCACCGACTGTGGCCAGTTGAGCTAACCTGCAGCCAGGGTGCTAGGACGGGGGCAGCCGCACGTGTGTTCACTCACCCAGGTGGCCACCTCGGGCTCTCAGCACAGGTGCCCCGAAGTGTTGCCTGCTGTCCTTTCACCGTGACCGTGTGCTGCCCGGGGATATCCAGCCTCTGTTTAGAGGGACCCGCCAGACTGCTTCTCACAGGGCCACCCTTCCTCGTGACCCCGTCTCTGGCATCTACCGTGGACGTGGTGTCACCCACCCTTCAAGCATTGCCTGTGATCGCCCAGTTCATCTGTGCCTTGGACATTGATGGTGGGGGTGACTTAGCGTCCAGTGAAGGTTTCTGCCTTTTTCTGGACCAAGGGGGACAGCCAGTTTCTGCAGACAGGCTGTGATACCTGTTTAATGTCGTCTTCCTAATTGCAGCGAGTTAATTAACAAGATTGACTAGAAATGAAGCTGTGACAGTAACTACACCCGGAACCCCAGAGCTTGGCTTCTGAAACACAACTCAGGGCTTTTGTGAATTTTCCCACGGCCGGCGCCTTCCCTCCGGGTTACTGTGAATCCCGTTGGTTTGCTGCGGTGGTTTTGAGGAGGGTCCGTGGGAGTAGAAGCAGTCGAACCTGGGAACAGACCTAACTTGAGCTGCACCTAGTCAATGTGAATTCCCGTGTTGGAAACAGAAATGGCCTGGAAGTGCCATGTGCTCTGGAAGAAAGCATTTCCTGGCAGGCTTTGATTTTTCTGTGTGTTAAATAAATTAAATCTACTGACGATGTATATGAAACATTTCTGGAAGATCTATTTGTGTTCACCGTGAATGTGTTAATAAATCCTATTTTCTATGAAAGATTGGTGCCTGCAGTTTTAGGAAGAAGTGTCTGTGCATAAGAATTTGGGGCCAACCTTTTATTGAGTTACCATGTCCATACCAAGCCCTGCTGCATGCTAAGGACTTTTATGTGACTGTTCCGTTTAGTCATCCCAGCAACTCACGAGAGAATTGTCATCGTCATCCCTGCTTTAGAGGCGAGGAGGCTCAGACAGGTGATCTTGGCATCCACAGCCTAGACTGTGAGCACTGGCTCCACCCTGAATCCCAGCTGTGCCCCTTAGTGACCCCAAGTCCCGGTCTTGCTCAGCTGCATGCTAGGGTAATGATGCTGCCCACGTCATGGGGCAGTGGGATTGGATGTGATCCATGTGAAGTACGCACATGGTATGGTACCTGGCACATGGTCTTAATAAGCACTCTGGAATGACAGGGATGATGACATTGCTCACATGTCGTGGTCTTAGCAGAGAGGAGGAATGCCTGGGCAAAGGAGTCTCGCTCTCTAAGGTTAGGAGTGGAATTTACTGTCCTTGATGTACCTGTTAAATTTGGAATTAACTTCTAGGTGTTTGTGAATTTGCAGGGAGGGCAGAATTGGGGGGTGGGAAGGGGATTGAAGATTTCCCTAGACAGTCTGAGCCACAGTGTGGCTGGGGGTTGATGGGGTGGTCAGGCAGGCAGTTCTCAGAGGGGGTTTGGGCTCTCAGTGGGGTGTCTAATTTCACATTGGGGTTCCCTGAGTCAGGTCATGTGTGATCATGGGTTAACACAGTCACTCTGAGGTCACGGTGGCTGGGGTTGTGTCATTCATCATAGAGAGTTTCTATGAAGTCAGTTCAGTTACATGGATTGGGAGCTGAGCAGGACTAGTAGTTTTCAAACGATTCTCAAGAGCCTTAGGGGTCCTCTGAGTAGAACAGAGGGAGATAAGAGGCATGGGCCCCCGAATCTCATTTTCAATCATAGATCCTCTCCATTTCTCCTTACACTGGGGCTCTGTAGGGGGTTTTATTTAAAGAATGGGGTCTTGAGTCAAATAGTAATTGGTAATTACTCATTCAGTCCCACATTTTACAGATGTGTAGACTGAGGCCCCAAGAGGGGTCATGATTGCCCATGGTGAGGTGACCCTGTGAGTCAATTGGCTGAACAGGGGCTAGAACCCAGGGCCCCTGCCAGAGGGCTTTCTATCGGAGGCCGCTGAGAAAGCACAGCCTCCTTTTGGGGACACGTCACCAAAGGTCCTCAGGCCACACACATTCCGAGCACAACAGATTTCTGAGGTCAAAGCCACAGCTCTGCCCCCTCTGGAGTTTCCTGTTGACCTGGGGCACTCCTGGCTAGCAGTGTACCATGTGCGGGGCAGTCCCTTGAGGTGTGACCCGCTGGCTCCATGGTGATTTCTGAGGGGTCTCAGGGTGGCAGAGCTTGTGGAGCTTATGTTTTGGCACCGTGCGTTTCCTTCTCGCTGAGGAGGCAGTGTGTGCATGTGTGTGTGTGCACGCGTGTGTGTGTTTCCATCCAGAGGAGTGTAGGCAGGGTGGACGTGGAGCACGCATGCAGGGACATCCTAAAAACGGAGCTCCTTGCAAGCAGGCCATTCCCTGTGGTTCTCTTCCCAGCAGTCCTCACGAAGGCCTGAGCCTGGTCTGGTTTCCTGTATGAAGCGAGAGCATGAGTAGTATACAAATAAAATATTGACTTGTTGCTGGCCAGCAAGTACCTGATAGATAAATGAAGCACCGAGTTGTATGCATGCTCTCATAGATGTAATCGTTAGTGATGTCATGTAAAATTGATTTTTTAAAAAAAATATGAAATATCAATTTTATTTTCTGAGATGTGATAACTTTTCAGAATGACTTCATCGAGGTATAATTTGCATACAATGAAATTCATTTTAAGGGCACACATCAATGACTTTTGACAAATGCATATATTGAGTGATAATCACCACCAAGTTAAAATATAGAATATTTCCTTCTTTTCAGAAAGTTCTCCCCTATGCCCTTTCCCAGGCAACCACTGAATTCTATCACTGTAATTTTGCCTGTTGTAGGACTTTGTAGAAATCGTATCAAACAGGATTCACTTTTTTGTGTGTCTGGCTTCTCTAGTGTAGCTTATGTGAGAACGTGGGAGATTCTAATACACTTCGATAGAATTTGCTCCATGAAAAGGAATTTTGGTGACTGTTTCCTAGGTGTGGTAAGGCCTAAAGCAGTGCTTCTCCTAGGAATCACAGGGTGCTGGTTAAGCATGCAGGTTTCTGGGCCATGCTTGAAGCCTAGCAAGGACCAAACTCTGAGGGTGGAATCTGAGAATCTGAATGTTAAAATAATTCTACAGAAGTTTAAGAATTTGAGTGTAGGCCACAGTGGGCAATACTGAAAGGGAAGTTTATGGCTTAATACTAGGGTCATTGTTTACTTCTGGAAACATTTTTTATTGGGCTTTCTGGGCCCCTAGAGTGACACTCTCCACTTCTAAATGAAGCTCACTCAAGGAGCCTGGCTGATAACTGTGGGAGGAGTTGGTGGGTGCATGCTGTTTCAGCCCAAGCTCTGTGGGGACCATGGGCAGCGTGTTCTTCCGTAGCACTGGTAAAAGTGGCCACGTGCTGCCCTGGCCTATGCAGGTGCCTTTGAGGGAAGGACCCCCTAGGGTGCTGGCCTCCGCTCTCCCTTTGCCATCCAGGAAGATGGTCTGCCTTGGGTGGGCCCAGGGTGGACTGCATTTCTCAGTGAGTGCCTTTTGGAGGCCAGAAGTCCAAGGTCCCCTGGAAGAGGGCAGGTAGAACAAGTCTCAGTTCCACCGTGCATCCCAGATCAAGTCTCAGCCTGTAGATGCTGTCTAGAGTTAGGACAGTACCATTATTGCCACCTTGTCATATTGTGATGGTTAATTTTATGTGTCCATGTGACTGGGCAACGGGGTGCCCAGACATTTGGTCAAACGCTATTCTGGGTCAGTTTCCGGATGAGAGGGACATTTGAATCAGTGGCTGAGTAAAGCAGATGCCCTCCCTAATGTCAGCGGGCCTCATCCAATCACCTGAAGACCTGAATAGAACAAAAGGCCCCGTAGGAGGGACTCCTCCTGCCTGACTGCAGAGAGCCGCAACATTGGTGCTTTCTACCTCTGGACTCTAGCAGAAACCTTGGCTCTTCCTAGGTCTCAAGCCTGCTGGCTTTCACACTGGAACTACAACTCTGGCTCTTCCAATTTTCAGACCTTTGGGTGCAGACTGGACCGGTACCTTTGGCTCTCCTGGGTTCTAGCTTGCTAATCAGGTCTCGGAACGTCTCAGCCTCTGTAATCACGTAAGCCAATTCCTTATTTCATATAGCTAACATATACATTCCTATATTATATATAGCCCTATATCGGACATATCTTATATATAAGACGTATATATATGTGTGTGTACACATATATATTTCGTATAAGTTCTTTTTCTTTGGAGAACTCTAATACACATATTTTCAATGTTATTTTTTTATTTATAAAACCAAAATGCACTTGTACAAATTCAAATGTTACATAAATATATAGTATGGAGAATTACTATTGCCCACAGTCCTATCACATGAGTAGTCGGTATAGATTCCTGTATTTGCTTAGCTGCAAAGAACATCACTCCTACGCTAGCCATAAGAGAAAGCTGAATAAACTACAAAATCATAAGTTTTCTTGAGCTCATTGGAAAGGCAACCAAGTAGCCTGGGTTGTAAAGAGGAACAAACCCTTGCAATGAGAGGACACATAAACCATCTCACCTGTGGCGGAGCACTGCAGGAAGGTATGACCACAGAACAAAATACAACCAGATAACACTTTAATGAATTTTTAAAGGCCAAGAGGAGGCTGGTGTGTCAGTGTGCAATAGCTGGGACCCCAGCTGCAAAGGGGTCCCCTCACCTGCCAGATCTTCCCCCTAGGCCTCCACTGGGAGCTCAGGAGAAAGGTTGAAGCAGGACAGAAGGCCCGAGAGAGCCTGCCTTGGTGGTCCAGGCCTGCAGGAGGTGACCTTCAGCTGCTGGAGAGAGGCATTCCCACTTCCTCAGATTCTTGTCTCCTATGAAACAATATTCTCAATCTGCTAGGTGGTTGGGCAATATACCCTTTACCCCCCAAGGAGTATGTAAAAGCTCACTGTGATTAGAGAGAGGAAAGGTATAAAAAAAAATCCCTGCATCCCTAGGGAAGGGGCAAGAAGCAATCCAGGCCCTAGGATCCTATACTGATACTAACCAGAAATCAGCTACCACTGGGGGAGGGGGGGAGTGGATGGGGGAGGGGTGGCAGGACACTCACACCCAAGACATGCCTAAGACTGAGGCTGGACCAGGACAACAAAGAACCCTCCTGCCCCTATCATGGACCTAGTTGACCACTGGGGGAGGGGAAAGGGCACGGAGAGAGATACCCTCTGTGTTGCAGAAAGGTGAGCAGGGAGTACGAACACTGAGAGCACCCCAGCTCCACCCTAATCACAAGGTGACAGTAACCTACCACTTAAGGAATTTGAAGCCTATGGACCTCTGACAGTAAGAACAACATGAAACCCCAATCCAGCTCCACTCCAGACTAGACTGACTCAATGCCCCACAATAAAGGCCTGAAGTCATGAATGGCAAGCCCATGTCCAGGTGTACATACTGAATGAGGGCTCTTCAGAGAAATAGAACCAATAGATGCATATATACATACATGCAGAGAGAAGGCAGCTGGATTTCAAGGAATTGGCTCATGGAGTTGGGGTCCTGAGAAAATCCAAAGTCTGCAGGGCAGGCCAACAGGCTGGTGACTCAGGAAAGAGTTGATTTTGCAGCTTGGGTTTGAAGGCGACCTAGAGGCAAAATGTCACCTTCTTTGAGGGACCTTAGTCTTTTTCTGTTAAGACCTTCAGCTGATTGGAGGAGGCCCACCAACATTATGGTAGCCCCTGAATGAGAAGAGAAAGGAGTGCAGAAGAATAAATATTTAAATAAGCACTGAAATTTTTCCAGAATTAACAAGATATATCAAATCAGGGATATAAGAAGCTCTGTGACCCCCAATCAGGAAAAATGCCACACACACTCACACACACCACACACATATATACACACGTGCACATCATAATAGCTTACTATCAAATTGTGAAAGCCAATGATAAGAAGAAAATCTCAAAGGCAGCCTGTGAGGAGGTGGGGGGAGGAACACAGTGCATTACTAACAGAAGAACAAAGATAAAAATTAGAGCAGACTTCTCGCCAGAAATTATGCAAATCAAAAACAATGGATCAGCAACTTTAAAGTCCTGAGTGGGGGAAAAATTTACCCATCAAACCAGAATTCTATACACAGTGAAAGTATCTTTCAAAAATGAAAGCAAAAAAAAAAAAAATCTTTCTGACAAATGCTGAGCAGTTTCACTGCTAGCAGACCCATGATACAAGAAATATTACAGGAAGTTCTCCAGGCAGAAGTATGATACCAATTAGAAGCTTGGATTTACACAAGAAACAAAGAATTTTGGAAATGGTGAAAATGAAGTCTATAAAATCTTTTAAAATTAATATTATTTTTAATGTTATTTGACTTAATAACAGTCTTATTGACTTAATAATAGTCTTTAAAATAATTCTGCTTTTACATTTGTTATAATGTGTATTGTAAAATTTATAGCATATGTAAAAGTCAAATGTATGCTAGAAATTGTACAAGGAATGGGAGGGAGAAATTAGAATAAATTGTAAGATTCTTAGGCTATAGTAGAAGGAGTAAATTATTTTAATGTGGACTGGGTTAAGTTAAAGGTGTATGTTCTAACAGGAGGACAACCACTAAAATTATTCTTAAAAGAGATATAAATAATGTATCAGTTTCCTATGGCTGCTGTAACACATTACCACAAACATAGTTGCTTAAGATAACACAAATGTATTATCTTACAGTTCCAGATGTCAGAAGTCTGAAGTGGGTTTCGTAGGCTAAAATCTAGATGCTGGTAGGCACATTCTTTCTGAAGGTTCTAGGGCAGAACCCATTTCCTTGCCTCTTCCAACTTCTAGAGGTTGCCTGCATTCCTTGGCTTGTGGCCCTTTCCTCCTTCCTTTCAAAGCCAATATTGCACCACTCTAATCTCTCCTTCTGTGTCGCATGTTCTTGTCTGACTCTGACTCTCCTGCATTCCTCCTTCATTTATAAGGACCCCTGTGATTACAATGAGTTCATCCAAATAATCTCCTCGTATCAAGATCCTTAATTTAATCACATCTTTAAAAGTTCATTTTGCCATGTACATTAACATATTCATAGATAGAAAGAGAGATGAAAGGAACAAAAAACAAATAAATAGAATTTGGATGATAATTTTAAATCCCAACATGTCATAATAACACTACATATAAATAGTCTAAATATTGCAATTAAAATGCAGAGATGATCAGATTGGATGAAAGAAACCACGATCCAACTATACTTGGTAGGTTTAAAGTAAACTGAAGAAGATGAATCACGCAAAAAGTAGTTAAAAGAGGCTAAGAGTGGCTATATTAATATCAAAGTTGATTTTAGAACAAAAAAATATTTCCATAGATAAAAAGAGAAATTACATAACAATGAGGTTGATCCACCAAGAAGATGTAACAGTACTAGATGGTTAGGCATCTAACAATAGAGATTCAAAATTTATGAAGTAAAAAAAAAAATAATAATAGAACTGAAAGAAAAAATGGAGAAATCCACAATAATTGTTGATTTTAGCACTCCTCTTTCAGAAATTGATGGAACAAGTAGTTGATAATGTCAGTGAGAATATAAATGATTTTAAGTGATATCAGCCCAGTACCTACAATAGGTAAGAGAATCTTTTAAGAGTTGTCATGGAAGCTTTCTGGTTCTCAGACTATAAGTTAAGTTGAGAATTAAAGGACACAAGTTTTTCATTTTCTTTTGGTAAGCAATTAAGCATCCTCAAAAGAGTATATCCCACCTCACAGTCTTTATGGTCATCATTACTGCCACAATGGTCAAGTGCTGAAGTCACCTAGTCTCCCAAGTCACATCTTTTGTCACTTAACCACAGGTGGTAGCATGATTAATTGTGATGTCACTGCATGCCATGCATTACTAGCATACCATTTCCCACTGGCAGGTGGTTCAGCCCTGCCTTCAAGTCCAAGGGCACAGCCAAACAAATCTCCAAATCCCATCTTTGTGGAGCTATTTCCTGGGACCACTCCTGGTGGCAGTTCTATACACTCAGGGTCCAAACAGGAGACAAAAGCAACACAGTAATTTGGAGAGGGAAAGTATTGAAAAAATTATTAACTATCACAGGGGTTTACCAACTAAGGGAAAAAGAGAATGCTGAAGACTAAAGTATCTCTCCAATACCCTCTACTTATAAAAAGCTTAATATAATTCTGGGTGGCAAGGGAGAACTATTATAGTATTACAAATAAAGCAATGAAGGAAGGAAGGATTTAGAGCTAACAGGCAATGAACTGGTAACTGGTGCATTGAGCATTGTTTTCTTATCCAATCTGACAATCTCTGCCATTCAACTAAATGGGTAGACATGTATGTTTAATGTCATTATAAACATAGTTAAATTTAAATTGACCATCTTGCTATTTGTTTTTGTTTGTATCATCTTCCTTTTGTTCTCTTTTTGCCTTCTTTTGGATTGAATTTATTTTTTCTCTCAAATGATTCCATTTTTAACTCCACTATTGACTTACTAGATTTAGTTCTTCATTTTATATCTGTAGTGGTTCCTCTAGCGTTTACTATGTATTATTTAACTGGCCATAGACTAACTACAAATAGTATTATACTATTTTACATATAGTGTAAGAATTGCTGGATCTAATGGTAACTCTATGTTTAAGTTTTTTAGGAATTTCCAAACTGTTTTACCAAATGGCTATGACATTTTAAATTTCCACCAGCAGTGTATGAGGGTTCCAGTTTCTCCACATCTTCATCAACATTTGTTATTATCTCTCGTTTTAAATTCTAATCATCCTAGTGGGTATGATATTCTAGTGGGTATCTCATCATGGTTTTGATTTGCAACTCCCTTATGACCAATGAGGTTGAACATCTACTCATGTGTTTATTGGTCAGTTATATATCTTCTTTGGAGAAACGTCTGTTCAGATCATTTCCCATTTTAAAATTGGGTTATCTGGCCAGGCGTGGTGGCTCATGCCTGTAATCCTAGTACTCTGGGAGGCTGAGACAGGAGGACCGCTCAAGGCCAGCAGTTTGAAACCAGCTTGAGCAAGAGCAAGACCCATCTCTACTAAAAATAGAAAGAAATTAATTGGCCAACTAAAAATACATAGAAAAAGTTAGCCAGGCATGGTGGCGCATGCCTGTAATCCCAGCTACTCAGGAGGCTGAGGTAGAAGGATTGCTTGAGCCCAGGAGTTGGAGGTTGCTGTGAGCTAGGCTGACACCACGGCACTCTAGCCCAGGCAATACAGTGAGACTCTGTCTAAAATAACTAAATAAATAAATAAATAAATAAATAAATAAATAAATAAATAAATAAAATTGGTTTATGTATCTTTATTGTTGAGTTGTAAGAGCTCTTTTTATCATACATATGATTTGCATATTTATTCTCCCATTGTGTGGGTTGCCTTTTAACTTACTTAATGGTGTCTTTTGAAGCACAAAAGATTTTAGTTTTGATGAAGTACAAATTGTTTTTGTTTTCAAAAGCACCTTAGGCTTCTGCAGACTCTGTTTCAAAAATAGAAGTCCCTTTGTGGATAGCTTTGGAGCTCTCTTCTCTTTGCCTTTCTTTCTGGGCAAAATCTCTGAGCCACAACTCTGGGAGCTGGGCGTGGTGGTAGCCTCTGATATTCTTGGCTTGCCTCTCGCAGCATAGGGCCTGTGCCCTATGAGATGAGTGAGCTGAAGAATTGGGGGGAAACGTCTGCACACGTTGAGAGCCATGCTCTATTCTCTGTGAAGCTCTCATATTTCCAGGACTGTGATCTGAAAATTCAACCTTAACCTCTGCTTCCTCCGATCCTTAGCTCTGTCTCTTCAACTAAGAGAGCTCTCTGGGCTCTGCCTAAGTCCTCCTTCCCTGCATTGGGACCTGGAAACTCGGTCCAGACAGTGCTTTGTGGCAACTGCAGGGCTCACTCATTTTCTTGCATTTTTGCAGAAGGCTCTGTTCTGTGCTGCCTCCGTCCAATGTCTGAAACCCATGGCATTGAAGACTTTGTTGATTTAGTCATTTAAGATGGGAGAGTAAATCCAGTCTTATTCTGTCTCTGCCAGAAGCAGAAATCTTCTATATTGTTTGAATTGTTTGCCAGGAGAATACATTCTCTTATTACCTGGGTAATATGTTAATACGATGCATGGAGTGGAAAGAGCCAGATACGGATGCCCACATTCCCTTCCCAAGTGGAAGCAGCCAGCACCCAGGAGGAAGGTGGATCTGACCTCAGCCGTCTCCCCAGACTCTGTCTCCCCCGGCAGCCCTCCTGGGTTGAAGCAGCCAGAGTCCCAGACTGTTCCTCCCCATAGCTATCTAAGTGCTTCCTGGGCCCCAGGCCTCAGGGAGGTGTAGGGCCCCTCAGAGCCCCTGTATACTGTCAAACCGACACGGCATAATGGATCAGAGGGGTTGTCAGACTGCATGGAGCCCCGTGCCCTAGTTGGATAGATTGGGAAACTGAGGCCTGGAGAGAAAAAAGGATGTGATCAAACACAGAGGCCTAAACAGAAATACAAACACTGCATGATCTCACTCACTTGCAGAATTTTAAAAAGCTGATCTCATCAAAGTAGAAAGTATAATAGCGGTTACCAGGGGCTGGGGAAGGGGAGGACTGGGGGAGTGGGGAGAGATTGGTCAACAGGTACAACATTAGGATTAGCTAGGAGGAATAAATTCTGTGTTCTCTTGCCCAGGAGTGTGGCCACAGTTAACTATATTGTATTGCATATATTAAAATAGCCAGAAAAGAGGATTTTGAATGTTTGTACCGAAAAGAAATGATAAATGTTTGAAGGTGATGGATAAGCTAATTACCCTCATTTGATCATTATGCAATGTATACATGTATTGAAACATCACAATGTACCCCATAAATATGTATCATTATTATGTGTCAATTAAAAATTAAATTAAATTAAAAAAAAAAAAGCAGTGGCCTGAGACCTGCCAAGTCAAGCCCTAGCTGTCCTGATTCCAGCTCTTTTCACCACACCAAACAAAAAAGCGATTAAGAAAAGAAGATGGACTTGTAAAAATAACGCTTTAAACCCTTCGGTGTGGGGTTGATAAACACATTAGCCAACAAGGACTACAGCCAGCTATTGTACAAGTGACAAAGGTCTCTGTGCTAACAGGGAAGCAGATGACCAAGACGAAGCAAGTTCCAGCACAGCGTGTGAAGCGTAATCCATTAACATACGTGTGTGTGCACGCGTGTACAGGCAAAAGGCCTGTGGAAGGACATGGCCAAACTGGAAAGTGGTCTGGTGGGCTACTGAGAGTGTTGCTGCCCTACTTCCGATCTTTCTGTGTGGTTTCCATGTCCCATTGTGCATGCGTCACTTTCCTAATCAAGGGTGAAAAAACCAAGATTGCCATTTGGCGGTTTTACTCAAGCCCAGGTGCATGAGGCCTGGGTGGCCCTGTCATGGGGGAAGTCAGGGCTCCTCTGGGATTTGGGAGGGAAAACAAAATCCCCTTTGTGCCCTGCACTAGCTTGCTCGCCAGCAGGAGGTTGTCGTTCTTCACCTCAGCCACCAGGGGGCAGCAGGGGCCCAGCTGATTCTGCCAGACCACGGACAGCTGGGGACTTCTGAGCTGGCCCGTTTGTGGGGGAGGGGAGGGCAGGGCGCCGCTATTTGAAGCAGTCTCCACGTGGTGGGGGGCTGGGGGCAGATTCCCAGGGAGAGGAGGACCAGTTACACGCTGGGCAAGGGTCCTTTGCCTCAGCATAACATGGAAACTGAGGCAGAAACCCAGTCAAACTGGACTAACAGGGCGTGGGTGCTGGAGGAGGGGAGGGGAATGACCAAGGAGGGCAGCAGGTCCAAGTCCCTTCCCGGGACTGCTGCCACCCTGTCAGGGGGGTTTCAGCATGCACGGCTCAGGGGCTGACGGGAGTAGGCACAAGGGAATCACGGGGCCCATTCCAGAGGCTGCACTGGCCCAGGGGACCGTCACTGCCTCCGTGACCGGCTCACAGCTCCTAAGCACGTCCCACGTGCCAGGGGCCTTGCCACCTTATCTGAATTGGTCTTGACAGTGACCCTCAGGTAGGCAGATGGACATTAGCATTCCCATTTTACAAGGGAGGAAACTGAGGCTCAGAGAGGTGAGGCGACTTGCTTAAGAAGACACTGATGAAGCTGAGATTCAGTGTCCAGCCAGCTGGCCCCAGAGTCCTGCCCAGGATGAGGGTGGGGAGGCGGAGAGGGAGTTCTCAGTGGGCACCGTGGTCCTGGGCTTACAAGGCAGGACTTGGACCCCAAATTGCCCCACTGTCTGTAGGAGCTGGGTGTAGGAGCCAACCTAGTGACCAGAGAGGGGGTGGGGGGGCTGAGAGGGTGGTACAAGGGATGCTTCTCGGCCCCCACCCCGAGTACTGGGGGTGGGAGGAAGGTCCCCTTCGCTTCCTGGACAAAGGGGAGGGGAGGATGGGAGGATTCCTGGAGGATGGGGTGGGGACAGTCTCAGTACAGGGCTCCAGGAGGCTGGGGGCAGGTGGGGACGAGAAGGAGGAGTGTCCAGGGAGAAAAGTCACAGGTGCCTGGCCTGGCTCACTCACACAGGACACAGTGGAGACAGAGCTGCCCCGACCCCGAGAAGACCCCGGGAACTTTCCAAGGACAGAGGTGGAGGGAGGGTTGTGGTCCCCCTGGGGGCCTGGGCCTGGGCTCTGGCTTCCACACAGGACTCCGGTAACCCCAGGGCTGCACCAGGTGGCTCTGGGCTACTGCGGGGAGGCTGGCAGGGGACAGGGCCCCAGGCAGAGCAGAGAGGGCTGAGGACAGGCCCGTGGCTGCCTGTCTAGGAGGGCCACAGAGCAGCAGGAAGCAGCAGAAGGCGGGGATTAGACCCTGGGCCTGCCCCTCGGGGCCAGAGGTGGGGAGTCTCGGGAGAGGGCAGGGAGGGGCTCCGCCCCCTTGCTACCTCTCTGAACTTCAGCTTCTCCATCTGTAAAGTGGAACTCATGGCTGTACCCACCTCGCAGGGTTGTTGCAAGGATCAGAAATGACGATGTGTGTCAGCCACTAGCCCTAGGGCTGTCACTTCAGGGGACTCGAGGGACGTTGGCTGTAACTCTCATGTACTTGTCTGTTCCGCCTTTACTAACCCAACCCCACGCCAGCCCACACCGGACACTGGAGACGCAGAGTGAGGCTCAGCAGTCCCTGTAGGGGAGGCAGCCAGGACGTTGGAGGGACAGGGGCACCCGCCCCACTCTGCCCTGGGGCACCTCCTTGGCCTGCTCACCTGTGATCTCATCTCCTGCCCCGGAGTGGAAACAGACACAAAAGCGGAGAACACAGAGCAGCAGATCCCAGGCGCCCGCCTGCGGCCCGTGTCCTGGATTGTTGGAAAGCAAAGCTCAGGTGTTGTCTCATTTCACCCATAAATACTCCGGAATCTAATAGACGGGGATATTTGTCACATGATCCCAGTGCCGTTACTGCCCCAAACAGCATATAAATTCTCTCCACTTTGCAGAACTCGAGGTCAGACTCTTGCTCACCGTGTTGGGCTGAGGGCGGGGGCGGGGGCGGGGGTCTCTTACCCACCTGGGGCTCTCAGCTCAGGGGAAGGACTCCTGGCCTGTGGGGAGGGATGGGGGGGAGTGCACCTTCCAGATGGGCGGGGAGCCCCGGCCTGCCCCAGGACTGCCGCCACACTCTGGCTGTGCCTGTGTGTGCTTGTGTGTGGGGCGTGTGAATATGTGTACGCTGGAGCGTGTGTGAGGGGGTGTGTGTGCGAACGTGTGAACAGGTGTGAGTACATGTGAGCATGTGCGAGTATAAGTGTGTGTTGGGCGGGGCAGGGGAGCAGGTGGCCTCTGACATCCGCACAGGCATCCAGCCTGGGGACAAATGGTGGGAGAAGTGTGGAGGCCCGAGGACAATCTGTTCCTGGCTCCTGGCTCTGGCCATGGCTCTGGAGGAACAGCCAGGACGCCTGACTCTGGCGAGGTGGTGAGCCCACCCAGCCCTTGCCCCCCGGCCATCTGGGCCCGCGTCCCTTCTCCCTGGTCGCAAGCCCTCTGGGCGGAAGCCAGCTCAGGGCTCCAGGCGTGGCCGGGAGGAAGCGCTGATAGGTGGCGGTTTGCTGAAGGACTGAACAGGGTGGTGACAGGATCAGAAACAGCAGACTGGAGGCCGCAGGGTGTAGGGAGGACCCCACTTGTGAGTCCGGGGCACAGGGCCCTCACCGGGCCTCAGCTTCTCCTCCTGCCATGTTGGCACGTTGTTCCCTGGCCTGGCTCCTGCCGGGACTGTTAGGAAGCCGGAAAGCCGGGAGAGACTTGGGCCTGTCGCCGGGCCTGGCGCCTGGTGTGAGGAACTTCACCACTGCAGCGGGGAGAGAGGGGCCGTCACTGTGCTGTGTGCGGGCACTGGCCAGGGGGCCACTGCAGCACTCGGAGAGTCCTGATTGCCCCCAGCTTACAGGAGGACACGAGGCTCCGTGCCACATCTTGTCTGGGTCACCTGGGGGCACCCCCGGCCTGGTCTCCCTTCTCCGTGTCTGGAGCAGGTGTGCCACCTTTGCAGCTGTCTCTGTCCCAGCCTTGCCTCTAATGCACCACACTGGGAGGTGAGAACTCCAAGTTCAAATCCTGGCTCTGCCACCTGCCTGCTGGGTGGCCTCAGGCAAGAACTTCCCTTCTGGGGGCCCCAGCTTCAGGCCAGAGCTGGGCTGTGCTCTCTGGGGGTCCCCTGACACCCCTTTCCCCAGGGGACTCTGCTCTCTCTTGGGTCCTCAGCAGCCCTGCCTGCAGACATGGGCACTGAGTCCAACCGGAAATCCTTCCTGTCCAGGGGAATTCCTGGCTTCCACGGCTGCCGGAGATGTCGAAATGCAGGCTGTGTTTGCCTTGGGTTTGTTTTCTTTCCACAGAAAACAAAACAAAACAAACACACGGGCGCTTGCACACTGACACACACAAAGTCCAGGGCGGATGGTGGAACAACCTTGAAGCCCCAGCCTGGGCACACAGATAGTGCCTCAGCGCCTACTGGGAGAGCAAATGAGCCCAGGGACCTGGGTTCGAGGCCCGCTCCCCTCTGACTCCCCTGTGAGATCTCTGGCAAAATGTTTCTGCCTGTGCCACAGACAAAGGGAGCAAGAGATGCGCATTCCCAGGACCCGGCTGGGTGCCAGGCGGCGGGCTGGGTCTTGTGTTCACTGGGCTGTTTTGCCAGCACCATGTCCCTGAGGGAGCTGGAGCTCAGAGAGGCAGGGATAGCTGCTCCACGTCACACAGCTGGAGGAGGCAGGGCTGGCCTCGCAGCAGCGCTCGGAGACACACTCGGGGCTCTGGTCCTCAGATCTGCCTGGGGACAGTGACAGCCCTTCCCAGGCTGCTGGAGAACTCGATGACTTGGCAGTGTGCCTGCCACAATGGAAGCTCTCACGGGGCCACTCTGGTGGGGGCAGGTCCCCTCTCTGCTCCCCTGCAGGGCTGGACTGGTTGGTGCTCACCTGTGTTCAGGCTGACTCAGGTCCCGCCTGCCATTTCCCACCTCCAGGACGAGGCTTGGTGGCTTCAGGGATTCACTCTGCACCCCAAATAGGACAACAGGTCCTGCTTCTGGACTCGGTGATCCCTGTTCCTGCCTGTCACCCCCTTGCCCCTCCGGGGCTGCAGCCTGGAGGCTCGGGCCGGCCCACAGACACATGCTCTGACCTACGCACTATTTGAAAATCCAGCGAACTAGTGGCCAGGTTTAAAACGTGAACAATTTCACGTAACATCTGGGATTTCCAGCTTTCGTCTCCCCTCTGCCCATCGCCATGCAGCGTTATTCTTAGTTTGCAACAAGCGGCTGGAGCGGGGGCTGGATGTCCCTCGGGGGGGCGGGACCCACTGCCCACCAGCCTCCCACTGCATCACCATCAGCCCCATGGGAACATGTGGGACCCTGCCCGAGCACAGCACTGAGCAACTTGGGATGCCCAATGGACTGACCTGGGGGCTGTAAACGTTCAAGGTCACTGGAGACCAATTCCTCGGCCTCTCTGGGATGGGATCAAGGCTTTGGTGTTTTGAAAGCCCCCGAAAGATTGAGAAAAACAAGAGCACTGATCCTGGGCGGAAGGGCTTTGGAGGCAGGTGGCTTTTGATGGCCTTGCTTCGCCATGGCTCCTGTCTGCGGCCTCAGCAAGAGCCCCTCCTCGTGACAGCCCAGCCCAGTCCTGGCCCTGCTCTCTCCCCCTGAACACTTCAGTGTGCTCACTGTGTGATGCCCTGTGTCTGGGACCCAAATCCTGAACGTGGCCAAGTGGGCCACGCGTGAGCAGCAGGGGTGAGGCCCAGGGCTGCCGTGCCAGGAAGATTCACTCCTATATATGGTTACCCGGGAGCCCCACCGTACAGCTCAAGAGTGACCTAATCTGCCGACAATCTCGCCCAGTCTGGGGCCCGACTCGGGGGCGGGGGGGGGGGGGCTTGCCCTTGAGAGAGCGTCCACTTGGGGGCTGAGGGGCCGGGAGGGGGCAAATACATAGCGTGGAGGCCGGGCAAGGACAGGACGGCCCAGACCCGTGGGAGCTGGAGGGCAGCCCCACGCCCCCCACCCATTCCCAGCCTCTGCAAAAACATCCAGCCTCCTCCTGACGCCCTGCACTCTGCGTAAACAAGGAAACCCGGGAGCCTCTCTTGCTTTTAAAAGTCCTTTTAATACAGCATAAAAAGGCTATATTGCTATAGGCAAGCCGTATACAGATTCTCCAGGAATAAGGCACACAACGGAATGCCATCCCGCGGGCGGCCCTTGGAGGAGCTGGAAGCTTCTTCCCGTCCCCTCCAAGCCGGGCCCACGGGTTCTGTTTGTCTTTTTAGCTGGACTCACACGTATTAACAGATACAGACACGGACAGGGTCACCACACGGGGCTGGAGGAGGTCTGACCGCGAGGTTGGCAGCTCCACTGTCCCCAGCCCCCGGGCGGTGGCGGGGGGATGGCTCGGCCACCTTGCTGACGGCCAGAACACCCCACACTTCAGGGTTAGTTGTTGCACTGGGCTTCCATGTAGTGAGGTTGGATTAAATATTCGTTTAGAGTAGACTCGAGTCTATTAGATGTTGGAGGGCTCTGGTTGACATATCCAAGTTCAAGGAGCGTGGCCCCAAGGCCTGGTTGAGATGGCAAAGCTCCAACAGGGGCATGGAGAAGTCTGTCCCCTGCCTTCTCTTCCCTCCTGTGGCCCCCCACCAGGCCAAGGGGCTGGCAGAGCGCAGACGGGCTGGCGAGTCCAGTGCATCCTCTCCCCCTTGCCCACTCCCTGCCCCGCTACAAAATTAATAAAACCATAATAACAAGATAATAAAAAGAAGGTGCGAGAGAATGGGTTATATTGCTATGTCTGTTATCCTCCGCAGAAGAGGCACCATTCCCTTTTTCGCTATGTAGCTAATAATAGCTTCCCTTTCAAAAGGCAATACTTTCCAAAATACACATACTTATAAATACAGGATGAGAACATAATTAATAAGTCTAAACACTTGAATAATAGGCTGGCTACTTAATACTGATATTTTCATCCAAGGAAAATAACACAGAATAACAACAATATGGCTTAAAGAATTGCAAAGATTTGTTTTTCTCATCAGAATTATGTACCAACTTCATATAATATCTATGTAGACAATATTTCCTTCTTAATGTAGTTCAGTTGCATACTTTTTACAGACCAAAGCATAGTAAAAAACAAACAAAAAAACAATCAAAACCCAATAACAGGAAAGAGAGAAAAGTTCTCACCATAAATATTTTCTCGCAGCTCAACCAGAAGGTTTGCAAAAATACTTCCAGAAATCTTTGTTTGATATTCTGTTGCCCTCCTGAAAGTTCTGAAGTTAAAAAAAAAATGCCTCCCTTTTTGTTTGTTTGTTTTTTTAATCTCAAAAATCAAGCAATTATATTTTTCTTTTCTTTTTCTTTTTTTTAAAAAAAGGCCCTCAAATATATACAGACAAAAATCACTGTGAAGATATTTTGGGAGAAGCTACCAAATTCAGTGTTGTGAGAAAAGTTGGTAACCATGCAGAAATTTTAACATCTATGATTTTTTTTTTCAAAATACACACACATAGTATTTTTTTTTAAAAAAGGAATTCTGTGTCAAGTATAACTCAAAATAAATACAAATTCACATGTAGAACTATCGAATACTTCATATGGGGTAAACACCATGATCTCCCAACTAGATCACTAGATCTACTAACTGCAAGCGATTGTCCCTTTTGAACATACTAAAACCACACACTTTCTTGTCCCCTGGGCACACAGGCCCTCTGAGCACCCAGCCTGGACAGCAGTGGCTTTGCTAACCACAGACAGCTCCCAAATTCAGCCAGAACAAGGCCAGGGGTTGGGGCGGCAGCACTGTGGGAGGGTGGTCTCAGGAGAGTGGGCACAGTCCCCAAGGTGGCCGACTATGCAAGGTGGGAAGGCAGTGGCTACCTGCTGGCCAGGCCCATT
The DNA here is from genome assembly GCF_040939455.1 of Microcebus murinus. Classification (NCBI taxonomy): domain Eukaryota; kingdom Metazoa; phylum Chordata; class Mammalia; order Primates; family Cheirogaleidae; genus Microcebus; species Microcebus murinus. The sequence goes on along the minus strand of NC_134117.1, from coordinate 55,854,660 downwards.
GGAAAGGTCACGTGGGAATGACGCCCAACCTCCTGCTGGCCCAAGTGTGGAAGGCCCTGGCTTCCCTCGGTCTGGAGCCTGGGTTCTTTTTAGGGTGTGAGCGTCCCCCAACTTTGCAGCCCAGGGGACAGGCTCCAGGCAGCCTTGGGCCAAGGCATCTGGGTGGGGCCAGGTCCCTGGAAGGGCTGGGGCAAGCACACTGCTCAGCACTGTGAACACTCTCTTTAGAAACGCGGTAAGATGACTGTCAGTGACAGCTTCTGTTCAGTGTGGAAGCCTTGCTCCCCTGGCCACCCTGGGAGGAGCAGCCGGCCCGGGGAGTCCTCAGGGGCGGTCTCCAGTGTGGCAAGGGTGGTAGCCTGCTGCCCCGCCTAGAGCAAATATACCTTTTTTAAGTGCTCAGAGGGTATGCGGCCCCCAAGTCTACCCTGCAGCCCCCCGGCTGCAAATGCACTCACTCCATCTTTTCAACTCTCTCCCTGGACCCCTGGTTAACACTTCACGTAACTCCTCAGCTGTACAAAGCATCTTCATTTGAAAACAAAAGGCCACTGGGCACCAGGTGGGTGCCCTTGAGCCACGGTAAACACTGAATTTCAGGCCTATATTGCGGTCTGATTTTTTTTTTCTTTCCCCCAGAGAGGCATAATGTTGGGGCAAAATCAAGCGACCCAGTCCTGGCAGCGGGTTCTCTCCACCCCTGGGAGCAAGGCAGGAGCTGTGACAACAGAAGGGGCTTCTCATCTGGGGGAGGGAGAGGAGCGCGTGCTCCTGCCTGCCAGCCAGGACGGTGGCTCGCCGACCATGCCGTGTGCCAAGAGGCCTCTCTGCTCCCGTGGGAGGTAGGAAATCACTGTCCCCATCTTACAAATGAGAGGTGCTGTCGCTTGTCCCAGGGTCCCATGTGAGGGGCTGGGGCCTAGGTGAGGAGGAGGGGGCATCCTTTTCCATTTCTGTAGGGGTGGGGGATGACAAGAGCTGGGGCTGCAGAGAGTGGGGGTAGGATGTGGCATCCCTCAGCCTGACTTCCTAAGTGACCGATCGAGGGGTCATGCTGTGACACCTTGTAGCTGGGAGGTTTCTCCCTCCATCCTGGGGGAAGCTCCCCAAACAGAGCTCTCTGCTCCGGGAGATGGCACGAGCCACCGTAGAGTCCCAGAACATCAGGACTAGTGTCCTGTTCTCACTTAACTAATGGGGAAACTGAGGCCCGGAGATGAGAAGTCTTTGCCCAAGGTGACCCAGTGCGTCGGTAGCTGGGCCAGGAGTTGAGCCAAGGTCTCCAGAACACCGGGCCTGTGTCCTTCCTGCCAGAGTGGCTTCCACGCTGGGCCCTACAACCTTGATCAGGTTGTGGACCCCCAGTGTGGGTGGGAGGCGGGGGTGGGGTGGGCAGGGAAGGGCCTGGCAAACCCAAGTCAGTGGGACGAGTGTCTGGTGGGGGTCGTGGGAGGGAGGTGCCGCCAGTGTTCCTGGGACACATCTTGGAGCGCTGTCCAACGTCCAGCGCCTCCCCTGCCCTGACCCCCCTGTCTGGGTCCACGGGGGTGGGGTGGGGTGCAGCACCCAGGTGCAATGCCAGTGACATCAGAGGCAGTCAGGGTGTGGGGCTTGGCGAGGGTAGGGGACAGAGAGGCCCCTCCCCAACAGCTGCTAGGAGAGATGGCCGCTTGCCACGATTGCTGACTTAAACAGGACAGAACCACGGGGGTTTCTGAGAGTGGCTTTGCACACAGGGCAGGCCGGAAGGCACAGCGTGGGAGGAGGGGCCTGGCTGGTCTCGGGGAGAGGGTCCCCTGCAGGCTTCGGGATTCACAGTAAATTTAGTGCACTTGTGGCCAATACAAGGCTGCTCACCCCAAAGGGACTCTCAGGGGAGAGCCTGCGGGGGGCACCCAGGGCTTTGTGGGATCCTGGGTGCTGGCCTCTGCTCGCCTGTGCCCCTTCCCAGAGCCCCCAGGCCCACCTGCAAAGAGCCCCGGAGACCCTGCCTTCTCTGGCCCGTGGGGCAGCAATGTCAGTAACACTGTTTGTCAACACGCGTGAGACAAGGACCGTAAGACCCCCCTGCCCAGCCCTCCGGCCTGCGAGGACACCCCACGCACAGGGGCACAGGGGCACAGGGGGACACGTGCCCCTCAGAGCAGCACGGGGAGGCGGTGTCTCCTCGGGCTGGCAGGAGGGGCGCGGGCGGGGCGGGCGGGCAGGCGGCCAGTCACTGCACGCGGCGGCAGTAGTAGCCCAGGACCTTGCACTTCTCACACAGGTGCTGCGGGTGCTCCTTGCTCTGGTCGGACACGTCCAGGCCGTCGGGCTTCTCCAGGGGTCTCTGCAGAGAGAAAGAGGAAGGGGGCGCGAGGCGGGTGGAGAGAAAGAGACACACAGAGACAGAAGAGCGGGGGCCCAGACAGAGCAACAGAGACACACGTCCACACGAGACAGAGAGAGACAGAGAGCGGGAGAGCACTTGTGGTCAGAGGTCGCCTTGGCCGGGGCGCCCAGGGCCCTCCTGCTCTTGCCCATGTGCAGGCGTCTGTGTCCCGGCAGCACTGGCTGAGGCCCTGGGCTGGGGACAGAGCTACGGAAGGGAGTCCTGGCCCAGAGCCCTCGGCCCCAGTACTCTCGCAGCGGCCACCACCCGAAGCTCACACAAGTCCGGGATAGAGGCAGGACACGGGCACAGGGTGTCCAGACGAGGACACTGAGGCCCAGAGCACAGCAGACCCTGATTCCCGCCATCCAGGGCTTCTGGCCACGTGTCACTCTCCTGCCTGCTCGTGCAGCCTCAGGATTCAAGGGACGCTCAACCTGGGCACAGCCACAGCGCTTTGGCATGTGGTGAGCGAGCCACTAGCTCTGTGAGGTCAGCAGTGGGGGTTTAAGGGACCCCACGTCCCAGGGCCCAGCACCTGCCTACATGACTGGAACCTCAGTTTTCGGACAGGGAAACTGAGGCCCAGAGAAGGAAGGTGACTGGCCGGGCCTATGATGGCACTCACTCACTGTGTGGCCTTAGGGAGCCTCAGTTTCCGCATCGGTTAAGTGGGCCATTCACAGCACCTCCCACGCAAGGACTGGAGGCCCGGAGGGACAGAGGGACGTCCAGATGTCTGTGACCCGGACAGTGAGGGGGTGGGATGAGCACTTTCCTGCTGGGCAGGGGTCTTCCCTCTCCCTGTTTCCCTCATTTCCTGGCTCTCGAAAGCCAGCAGAGGCTTGTTTCCCTGCAGGATTTATGGCGGCCATGAGGAACACCTCCTGCGCAGACGGCTTCTTGGCCGGCTCACAGAGACGTTGCTTTCTCTCCCGCCGCAGCCCCTGCCTGCAGAAGGTCCCCTGCACAGGCTGTGTGGGGGTGGGGGGGACTCAAAGGAAGGTGGTCCGGGCCAGCTGGGAGCCACATGCTGAGGAAAGGGCGGCAGGAACAACAGCTGGGGTGGGGAGAGGGGACCGTGGAGGCAGACCCCAAACCAGGACGGCCGGGTGGGCTGCTGAGGGTGAGCGCAGTCCTGGCCCCAAGCAGACTCTCAGAGCAGTCTAGGGAAGAGTCAGAAGGTTCTAGAAGGCAAGGAGGCGGGGGACTGTGGCTAGGCAGGGTTCTGATCCAGGGGTCATAAAACCCATTCCTGTGCCCAGCCTTCAAGCCACAAAGCAAAGGCCTGGCTTGTCCTTTGTGGACAGGTGACCAAGGGTAGGCACCTCAGGGGTTTTCAGATGACTGGCCCCCTCGTCTGGCCTTTACCCTGGCCAGGAGAGAGAGAGTTTGACTTCGTGCCAGACCTGGGCTCTGCTGCTTCCCACGAGCTGTGTGACCATGGGCAGCCACCTGCCCCCTCTGATCCATCTGTGGAAGAGTATGCTGGTAACACTTTTCTCGTGGGGTTGTTCTTAACAGACACAGCCTGTTCTCTAGGGCACAGCCTATGGAAGCTTCGAATATTGTTTATTCTCACTAATGGGAGGGGGCACCTGCTGGGAGAGGTCACTCAAAATTGGAGCCAGGGCCGGGCGCGGTGGCTCACGCCTGTAATCCTAGCACTTTGGGAGGCCGAGCCGGGCGGATCGCTCAAGGTCAGGAGTTCGAAACCAGCCTGAGCGAGACCCCGTCTCTACCAAACATAAAAAGAAATTAATTGACCAACTAAAAATATATATACAAAAAATTAGCCGGGCATGGTGGTGCATGCCTGTAGTCCCAGCTACTCGGGAGGCTGAGGCAGTAGGATCGCTGAGCCCAGGAGATTGAGGTTGCTGTGAGCCAGGCTGACGCCACGGCACTCACTCTAGCCTAGGCAATAAAGTGAGACTCTGTCTCAAAAAAAAAAAAAAAAAAAAAATTGGAGCCAGGATCCCAAGGTGAAAGGGCCTAGGGAGGTCACAGCCCCTGCTCTCCCAGACATGCCATGGAGACCTGCAGCAGCCTCCCTCCACCCTGGGCTTGCATGCCCCTGGGGCCTGGGGAGCTCAGTCCACTGTTTGCACTGTAAGAAGGCTCCCTGCTAGAGATGGAACTGGGTCCCTGCACCCTCATCAGAGATATCCCAGCCACATGGGGGCCACACAGACTCTCTGCTTGGCTCCCAAAGGACAGTCTTAACAGAGTTGTCCTGCAGTCTCCCCTGCACCAGACCAAACCCAACCTGGTTTCCAGCCTCCTGCCTTTCCCTCATGCATGCCCCTGCTGGCCAGGCCCCTCCTGGACCCAGCCTTCCGGGAGGGGCTGGGGAAGCCAGAGTAAGCAGCGCTCACTTCCCAGGGCTTATTCTTTATGTGGCAAAGCACTGCCACCTAACCTCCTGACCTCCCTGTGAGTGGCACATCACTGTCCACCTTACAGACAGGAAACGGAGGCTCCCAGACATTAAGGGTCTTGCCCCAGGGCCTGCAGCCAGCAAGTGGCTGGTGCATGGTCCTGGCCACACCTGCTGTCCCCAGTCCCCATGCTGTGGGGGCACGCTCCCTGCTGCCTAGCAGCTGGCCCCACTGGCTGCGCTGTACTGAGGCTCAGGGCCCCTTAGGGCCAGTGCCCGCCCCAGATTGCACTCGATGGCTCCCAGCCTGTCCTGGTCCCTGGCTTTCCGTGTTGGGGGCGGGGTGCTTCTCTCCCAAGCCCACCCCTCTCTCCCCTGAGAGTCCGCCAGCGCCTGCTCGGCCGCTCCCTCCCTGATGGGGCGTCTGCCTTCCGGGCAGGGCTGAGGGCAGAGCTTCCAGGGAGCCTTTGGGGATCATCTTCAGTGTGTCCTGACTATTCTGGAAGATTCTCCTGCTGATGTCTTCTGTAATGTCTCCATAAGACACGGTATTACCGCAGTCAGACAGACAGAGCTTTGCACGCCAGCTCTGCCACCTCACAGCCGAAGTCTGTTGGGCAAGATCTTTCTCCTCTAGAACCTCAACTTGCCCTCTGTAACCTAGTTGGGAGGTTAATATTCGCTATTTTTTTTTTTTTTCTGAGACAGAGTCTTGCTCTGTTGCCCAGGCTAGAGTGTAATGGCGTCATCATAGCTCATTGCAACCTCCAATTCCTGGATTCAGGTGATCCTCCTGCCTCACCCTTCTGAATAACTGGGACAACAGGTGTGTGCCCTGACACCTGGCTGATTTTTCTATTTTTAGTAGAGATAGGGTCTCGCTCTTGTTCAGGCTGGTATCAAACTCCGGAGCTCAAGCAATCTGCCCACCTCAGCCTTCCAGAGTGCTAGGATTACAGGCGTGAGCCACCCTGCACAGCCTAATATGCTCTATTTTTTCCTAGTTTTTTTTTTGTTTCTGTGTGTGTGGTAGAGAGAGAAGTAAATAAGATGACTGTCTTAATGCTATTTATAGCCCAAAGAGCTCTGCAAGATTTAACAATTGCAGTGTGACTCTTAGCAAGTCACTTAAGTTCTCTGTGCCTCAATTTTCTTCTCTATACAATGGGGCTAGTAAGAGTACCTACTTGATATGGTTGCTGTAAAGAGTGAAAAGTTAACATACACAAGTGGTTAGAATAGTGCCTGGTACATAGAGAGCGCTCGAAGCATTGGCCAGCACTAATATCATGAATTATTACTATTATTACGTAGGGTTAGGGGCAGGCTGCGGGCAGGGGGACCAGCCACGTCCCTGTGGAAACACTGTTGCCACGTCCTCACCAGGCCCCCTCCTCGAGTGCCCGCTCCCCGGCCATGACCCTCCCGGACTTCCCGGTGGGACCCGGCCCCACTGCTCAGCCCTGCTCAGCCTGCCCTGGGTGGGGGGCTTGGGGAGCTGTCACGGAGGGAAAACACACAGCAGCTGGGACTGATTGCCACCAGGGGCCGCCCCCACCCCCTGCAGCAAGGCAAAGCCCATTAGTGTTTTCTTCTCGGGGAGGACAGGGCTGGCAGGGGGGAGGCGCAGCTGGAGCCTGACGGGAAACAGATGTGGCAGGGGCGGGAGCCGTGGGGAAAGGAGGGCTCTCAGGAGAAGGATGCGGTGCAGGTCAGAGCTCGGGGGCAGGAGAAATAATCCAGCCCCTCTCCACTGCGGGGCGCCCAGGGGAGGGGCCGGGGAGCACCCCTCCCCCCTCAGATCTTCAAAGGCTCCCGACTGCTCAGGGACCACCCACGCCCCTCCCCAGCTTGCAAGCCCAGCAGAGGAGACTGGGTGGTGAGAGACCTGGCTGGCACAACCCCTTGATGCCAGCTGGTTGGGTCACCTGCTCAAGTCCAAAGTACCCAGGGGCCTCAGTGTCCCCGATGCACAATGCACATCGTAGGTGCTCAACACACATCAGCTGAACAATTGGGAGAGGAGAAGAGCAGAGCCAGGTGCTCTGGAAAGATCCTCCAGTGGGGCCCTTAGAGACCCCAACCCTGAGTATGGGGATGGGGGATGGGGGATGGGGTGGGCCTAAGCTTGGCAGGATGGAAACCACAGAGCAGGTGCGGCCACTGCCAGCCTGGGGATGTCGGCACAAGCCTGGAATGGCTTCATGGGAGGGACACGGTGAGGAGTCCTGCCCTAGCCAGATGCTAGGACAATATGGGGGCAGAGGGCCAGGAGGCTGGACCCCGTGCCCACAGGCCTTGGGTGCACGGGCTGGGCCCGCTTCTCTGCTTAAGTCACAGAGGCAGCAAGAGTCCTAAGAACTGAGCCCCCAAGATTGTCAGCACTGACCCAAGCAGTCCCCAGAAGTGTGAGGCCCTGCAGAAAACGGGCTGTTCCCAACTCCTCTCCCCTGCCAGCCACTGTGGCCTGCTCCCCCTCTTGCCCTCCTGCCTGCCTGGCCACTCATCTGCCCCCTTCCGGTTCCACACTACCCTCCAGCCCCACTCAGTCACTCTGCATGAATCCAATTTCTCTACTGACCTGGGGTAATTCACTTACACCCCCGTGCCTCAGTTTCCTTTTCTGTAAAATAGGGAAGCCACAGAGCTGACCTCGTGGGGTGGCTGAGAGAATGACAGGCACAAAGCCTTAGAGGAGTGCCTGGGAGCACGGCCGAGCACATTGCCGCAGCGCGCCCAGGTCACAGGTGGCCGGGCTGGGGCACACACCCAGGCTTGGCTGGCCTCGGGGCCAGGCTCCCAACAGTCCGGTAGACTCTCTCCCAACACGGGTGCAAGTTCAACTCAGAGGTCGCAAGTCCCACCTGGGGGCCTGGGGAGCACCGTGTGGCTTGTCGGGGCTGTGATTTCCGCACCTGTGAAATGGGATAAGGTCCCCCAGGCGTGAGGGGGGACACACACACGGAGCTTATGCAGGGGGCTCAGCAAAGGCACCTGGCAGGTGGTGACCCAGCACACCCCCAAAGGCCCCCTACCCTCACTCCTCAGTTCCCCGACGACCTCATAGGCAGTGACCACCTGCTCCGCCACATCTGGACTTGGTCTTCTTCAGACACCGCCCAGCTCTGCCCCACCTCCTCTCCTTCCAACCCACCCGTCCCGGCTCGTCCCCCCCTCTATGGGGTCCCTCAGCCAACCTGCCCTACCACCGAGCTGACACCCAGGGTGACACACATGATCCCCACACACTTTTACAGGTATGCCAACTCCCAACACCTTCCCTCTGGAACACTCTCCCGGCAAGCCTCTGCCCCAGGACCCTCCCGCTCACCGGGTGTGGCCCGCACCTGCCCGGTGAGCAGCGCTCGGGAAAGTCACAGCACTGGGTTGACATCTTTGATGGCATTAGGGCCGCAAACCTCCCAGGCCCGGCACGTGTGGGCAGCCCCGCACAGCCTCGCTGGTGGTCTGCTTCCTTGCTGACCCTGCCTCAAGCTCACCGCAGCCCTACTGGTTTCTCTACCTGAGAACTCTCCCTCCCATTTCACCAAGAAAGCAGAAGCCCTGGATATGAGCTTCTCTGCACCGTCAAACCCACAAACCTCCCTGATTATCCCCCTCCCTCCTGTGCCCAGGGAAAGTAATTGCCCCTTTTGTCCCTGCACGTCACGCTTCTGCTTCCTTCTGGGCCATTCTCATCAGCCTGCACTGTGCTCCGGGCTCTGCCCAGGCCTCCTGCCCTGCCCCGGCCACTGCGGTGATCCTGTCCACACCCAACCCCCCTCGAGACAGCAGACAGTGAGGCATTCCCTCTGCACCCAAACAAGGTCCCCGTCACTGCCCCACAGACGCCGCCCCGGCCAACACGTCAGCCGTCGATGGACATCTCCACTCTGACCTGACCTGCCGGGCACCAGCTTCTTTTTTTTATTTTATATTTTTCTTCTTTTTTTTTTTATTGAGTAATACTCCATTGTACTTTTTTATTTTATTTTATATTTTTCTTCTTTTTTTTTTAGGGCACCAGCTTCTGTGCTTCCCCAGCCTTGCTGTAGTTCAGCAAGTTCCTCGCGTAAAAGTGATGCTCCCCAAAGTCCGAGGACCATCGCTTTACGGCTAAGTCTCCGGGACACGTCTCTGTGGTCATTATACCCAACACCTTGGCACCAACCACCAACCCACGCTCGCATGGCGCTCCCCGCGCCAGCCCGCCTTCCAGGGCCCCACACTCCCTGTGTCTCCCAGAACGACCACTGAATGCTTGGTCTGGGGAATCCTTTCTTGGTCCACCCTCTTTCTGCAGGAAATTACGCCCATTCCCTGAATACCTTTAGGTCAATGATACTCAATCATGTGTGCACACCCTGCCTTCTCCTGTGAGCTTCAGAATAACACGTCCACTGCCTTCTTGACATCTTTGACTGGATTTTTACTAGTGTCTCAAATGTCACATGTGTATCTGAGGCTTCTATCTCCAATGCCTGTGTCCCATCAGCCACACCTCCAGCCCCTGCTGCCCAGCTCAGGGACAGCCACCTCTATCCGCTTAGGTGCTTCAGCCTGCAGGGGGACTATTCTCCCAGATCCCCGCCCTTGTCTCGCCCCCCACCACCATCTGGAGGCCCCTGGTGTTGGACCAGCTCCAGAGCCACCTCCTGAGTTCAGCCCTCTCCCCGTTTGCATGGGGACTATGCTAATGGCTCTCCCCCTCTAGAGATGTCCAGACTCATCTCTGCACACAACCAGAGGAACCAAGATGAGGCTGAATGCCCTGCTGCTCCTTGGCCCCTCGAGTGGCCCCCCAGTCTCTGGCGATCGCCCGTGCGGCTCCCCATCTCATTCCTCTGGCAACACTCTACTGGTTGGTGGCCTTGAGCACCCCGATTCCTTACAGCTTCAGGGCATTTGCACTGCTGTGCCCTCTTCCTGGGATGGCCGGCCCCCTACTTGTGATGGGGGACCTAGCTCCCCACCCACACAGGTCCCCGAGTCAATGTCAGCCGCTCTGAGTGGCTTTCCCTGTAGCCTGCCTCAGTGGGCACGTCCTAGGACGAGGTGTCTCAGCCCTGTCCGTGTGCACTGCGCCTGGTGCACGGCGCCCCCCGCCCCGTACACGCGTGGGCTAGACGAGTAGAGGAATGAAATGCACGCTTTCTGCAGCTTCCTGCTGCCACCATGTCCCTGTTTGTCTCACAACAGGCACCCCCCCTCCCCATTAGCTTAAAAGTCCCCCTGGTCTCAGGCTCTTGGTGTAGTCGCCCCCCTATCCTCCCTCCCTTGCTCAGGAGGTGGGCTCCCTCCCTCTCCCCCATTTCAGACCAGAAGGGGAGAAAGACCAACTTGGAGAGAGAACTGTGGCCTCGTGCTTATCGCATGAGGGGTACACTGAGGCCCGACAAGGGAACAGCCACCCTCCTGCGGTCCGTCAGAGAAGACCCCCCACCCCCGGCTCACCTGTTTGTGCGGGTACACGTTGATGTGGCATTTGATGCACTCCTGCCCCATGTTGGCCCAGGAGTTCCCGCTCATCCACTTTCTCTTGCACTTGGGGCACTTGTACTCGCCAAAGCAGCGCTTCTTGCCCTGGTACGGAGTCAGACCCTCGCCTTTGGGGCGTGCCTGGAGGACAGGAAGCAAGCACAGAAGATTGGGGTCTGGAGTCCAAGAAGATGCCCCCATGGAGTAGCCTTGCCCTCTGCCTTCAGTCCTCATGTCCTGTGTCTCTGTGCGTGGGCACCTTTTGTTCCAGTCCAGGGTCACCCCCAGAGCTACATAGGAATCCTAATACAAGGAGACCTGCACAGGGGACTGAGAATAGAGGAGGTGGTGGGTGGCATTCATCTCTTTTAGATTCAAGGAGTGAAGTACTCAATGGTGGCTGGGAGTTTCTTCCTATTTTTTTTTTGGTAGAGATGGGGTCTTATTATGTTGTCCAGTCTGGTCTCGAACTCCTGATCTCAATCGATCCTTCCACCTCAGCCTCGCAAGTAAGCCTATTTGGATTACAGGTATGAACCACCACACTCAGCTAGGAGTTGCTTCTTTAACTCAGATGTTACAAAGGGGCAGTTGGCAGTGGCATGGACCCGCACACAGGTGCTCTTTGGCCCACGCAGCAGTGTGGTTTAAATGGTTATTGGAGAGGCAGCCCAGGCACAGAAACTGGTGTGCAATGAAAATGAGTCTTCCCCCATACCCAGCCACCGACTGCTCTACCAGTAGGCAATCTATGTCCTTCATACCACCCTAAAGGCGGGCTCCCCATTTACAAATGCATAAAACATATACATTTGTACATACATTCTTTCCTTTCTCTTATGCAAATGGAAACAGACTCTACATCTGGTTCTACATCTTCCGTTTTTTGTGCACCATTAATTTTTAAAGATAAGATTGAATTGCCACAGCCCCGCCCCCACATACTGCAGGTATACCAACCTAACATTCCATACCTTCATGAAAGAGATTTCATTATTGCCAATCTAAAAGGCAGAAAATCTTCTCAGAGTAGCTTTGACTTGTATGTTTTTTATCATGAACAAGAGAAAATTTTCCATGCATTCGAGAACCATTTATGTCTCCTTTGTGAATGGTTTGTTCACATCCTTTGTAATTCTTTTTTCCTGAGGTGTTTCATATTTTTTCTTGTTGATTTGTAACTGTACTTTATATATTGAAGAAACTAGCTGTTTCCTGCCCAGCGTTTTTTTAAACAGCTTTATTGAGATATGATTCATATATCCTACATTTCACCCATGAAGTGGACAATTCAATGGTTTTTAGTATATTCACTGTTGTACAACCATCACCACAATGTAATTTTAGAATACACTTGTCACCCCCAAAAAGTAGCCCTGTGCCCATTAATAGTCACTCCCCATCCTATCCCACCTCCTCACCCCACCCAGTTCTTAGCTGCCATTAATCTACTTTCTGTCTCTATGGATTCCCCTATTCTAGATATTTCCATAAGTAGAAACAGTCAATGTTTGTCCCTTTGTGTCTGGCTTCCTTCACTCGGTGCAATGTTTTCAAGTTCATTCCTGTTATAGCATGTGTCGACACACCATTCTTTTTTATTGCCCAAATAATATTCCACTGCATGGACAGGCCATGTTTCATTTACTCATTCATCAGATGATAGACATTTGGCTTGTTTCTAATTTTCGGCTATTATGAATAAAGCTGCTGTGAACTTCATACACAAGGTGCAGAGAGTTTTAAAAGTTGGATGAGTTACCGTGATATCTGAAAATGGGAAATGGAGAACATGACCACCCTGGGCCAGAATTCCCGCTGGCTGAAGGTTGAGGAGTGGCTGACCCATCAGTGACTGCACACACACCCTGCATGCCACCTCTGTTCCCACCAGCTGCTCTGTGCATTCATGTCACCCACACGGCCCTCGAAGGCTTTGAGTTTGACACAGGCTTAAACACAGGCTCTCCATGGTGACTATTCAAAGTGTGGACCCCAGACCGGGAGGGACGGCATCACCTGGAGCTTGTTAGAAATGTGGGATGTCAGGCCCCACCTTAGAGCGACTGAACCACAATCTGAATTTATCATGAGCCCCAGGGAATTCCTATGCCATTAAGTTTAAGAAGCACTGGGCTGGCACTGCACTGGGGCTCATGCCTATAATGCTAGCACTCTGGGAGGCCGAGGCAGGAGAATCATTTGAGGCCAAAAGTTCGAGACCAACCTGAGCAACAGCGAGACCCCGTCTCTACAAAAAGTACAAAAAAATTGGCTGGGCATGGTGGCGCATGCCTGTAGTCCCAGTTACTCAGAGGCTGAGGCAGGAGGATCGCTTGAGTCCAGGAGTTTGAGGTTGCTGTGAGCTAGGCTGATGCCATGGCACTCTAGCTGGGCAACAGAGTGAGATTCTGTCTCAAAAAAAAAGAGGAAGCCCTAAGCTATGAGATGATCTGTTTCCATGGTAACGTTTCCCTAGTGCCCATTTATGAAGTAGTACATAAGTGTTAAGAGCACAGACTCTGGATCCAAATCCTCTGTGATCTTGGGCAAGTTACTTCACAAGGATACTGACAGTAACTACCATATAAGACTGTTCTGAGGATTGAATGAGATGATATATCAGAACACTGCCTGGCACACGGAAGGCAAAACAGTAGTAGTAGTATTATTTATTAATATAGAACAACAGCGGTATCTAAAATAATAACTTCTTCCTTCAATAATCAGGTCTCTTTTCCCCAGGAGCCATTACTACCACTTGGTGACAGCCTACTAGAATTTCAGGCAAAATGCTAAGAAGGGACAGACGTGCTGAGTGTGTAAATCTAAACTTAGAAAGCGACAGCAACACCGCCCTGCTCTCTGGGGCCACTGCCCAAGGCCCATCGGATCCTTATTAGCCGTCCTGGCCACTGCCATCACCCAGGGAGAAAGCTCAGCCTGGGCTGCGGGCAGGGTGGGTTCGAGGGACAGGTCAGTCACGCCAGGGGGACACTTGGCCTGCAGTCACAGCCCGGGGGCCAGTCAATCCATAGTAGAGGAGACAGCGTGTGCCTCTGAAGGCACATTGAGCTCTGTCGGTCTCAAGTGAGCGGGTGTCCCTACGACCCCTCTGGTGCCACCATCTCCTCCAGCTGGTGCCCAGGGCTTCCAACCAGCCACGGTCGCCACGGCCTCCCTTCTTCAGTCTTCCTGAAATAAAGCACCTGTTTGACTCACTCCCCCACGTCTCCAGCCTTAGCAGCATCTACATGGGAAGAGGGGACAGGGAGCAGGTGCGGGGGCTGCCCAGTGGCAAGATCTGAGACTCCTTGATTGAAGGGGGATGTGGGGACCTTGGCCAGCCAGGCCCACTCTGGGAGGTGGCTCTGCAGGCCTCTTGGCTCAGAGAGCCCCCAGGATCTAGCACCTGGCCTCGCACGGCCGGGGCAAAGGGCAGGGGTCAAAGTGTCAGAGGGGAGGGGTGCTGTCACCCCAGGACACTTGGCAGAGAGACGTGTGGGGGCTGGGGCTGGACTGGAGATGGACTCTGAGAATTCAGGTTTCAAAGAGTGGCTGCTTCAGAAACGAGTGGGAAGGAAACCCACACGGATAAAGGAGACACTGAATGCAGGCCCAGGAGGATGAGAGAGAAGAGCGAGGGTGAGCCAGGAAGTGCAGCCACACCGTGTCATTAGAACAGCAGCCGTCTGGAGCTGTCTGTCAGGGCATGTGAGCTGCTTGGTGGGACCTGGGGACAGGGCTCCCAGCTTCCTGCAGGACGGAACGCCCTCAGCACACCATTCCCACCGCTGCGTCGGGCCCGGCGCTGGGGCAGCCCAGCTCTGACACGCCAGTGCTCTGCCCTGCGGTCACATCTGGCTCTGCCTGTGACTATGGGTGGGGTGGGGTGGCAAGCTGCTCATCTGCTCTGTGCCTTGGTTTCCTCATCTGGAAGCCAGGATGATGACAAAGGGCCTGCCTCCTAAGCTGTTGGAGGGGTCTGATGCACTCATGCGTATAAAGGCCTTAGCTCAGTGACTGGCACAGCGCACGTGCCCAGGAACCTTTAGCTGCAGGTACTTCAGCACGATCCTGTCCCCAGGCCTGCGCAGGGAGAGGGAGCAGTGGTGTTCAAGGTGGTGCAGAGGCCGGGGCTGAGACCGGCAGGCATGAGTCAAAAGAGGAAGGTTCCAGAGATGGAAAGAAGGCCTGGGTAGGGGGTGGGGATGGTAAGCAAAACAAGGAATAGCACTAAGTGTCTTCACCTTCTGGAATTCTCAAGGAAGGATCAAGCTCCAAAGCTCTGGGGATGCTGCTGGCAGGGAACATCTCCAACCCATTTAACAGATGGTGAAATTGAGGCATAGGGAAGGGGCAGGATTTGCCAAAGAGCTTCCAGTATGTGAAGGGAGAGGGCTAGGCCCAGCCGGCTCTTCCACAAGGCCACACTTGTGGCTTACTCCTCTCTGTCACCCCCAAGCCTGTCCCCACCATGAGGCTGAGGCCCATGCTTGGGAAGAGAGAGCCCCCTGGCAGGAATTATATGAGAAAATTCCTAGGCCCTCCTGCACATCCCAGTCCACGGTTAGGCCTGCAGGGTAGGGGTGCAGAGGCAGGGGACGGAGGGACGGCAGGCCAGTGGGTAGTCTCAGCAGTGAGGAGCCACTTCCTGGAAGGGCTTCGTCCTGACATTGTTTATGCTTACAAATGAGGGCAGGGCCAAAGACAGAAGGAATTTCTAACAGAACAAAGGCTTCTCTACACCCCCACACTGCCCCTGCCTCCTCCCAGAAAGGCACGGCCTCTTCTCATAAACTTCGGCATGAAACAGACAGCAATCGCCGGCCGCTCTGCAGGGGCCACCACCCGCCTGGCCGGGAAGGATGCCAGGCCGGACCAGCTCTCCTGACCCAGGCCCCTGCCACGCACCCCTCTGGGGAATCCCATCTGCCAGGAGCTGGGGCAGAGCTCAGAAACCACCCTTTGTAGCACACGCAGGACTCTGGGGACAGGAGAGGCAAGGGGACTTGCTCAGGGACACACGCTGAGCTCGGGGAGGGATGGCCCCCTGACTTCCAGACCGAGGTAGGATTGCCGGGGGAAGGCAGTCTGGGAAGTGGGAGGCCATGGCTGGCATGGGGGCAGGAAGGAGGACCCAAGTTGAGGGGCAAAGAAGGCAGAGCTGGGTGGGGAGGTGGGAGGAGCCACCCAGGCAAATCAGCAGCCTGGGAAGAGACGCAGAGGATGCTGGGCACTTCTTCAGAATGGTTCAGTGTTTTCTTCCCATCAAGTCATGAGATCTCTTGAGGTTGGCTGTGAAACGTGGGGAGCTTCCTGTCACTAGGGGTATGCAAGCAGAGGCCGGGTGACCAGCTATCAGGAATGCTGCTGAGAGGACCTTTGCCCTGCTCAGGCACTTGGACCAGATGGGTCTGAGGGCTTTCCACTCTACAGCCCTCCCAACCCTTGCAGCAGGTGAAGGCCAACTGGGCAGGTGTGGTGAGGAGGTACTCTCAGATGCTGCTGGGGTTGGAGGCTGAACAGGTATATTTTTCTACTATATTTCTACAGGGCAACTTGGCAATTAGCTTTCAAACTTTAAAAAAATGTCCATGCTTTCTCCCAGGCAAGTCCATTTCTGGGCAACTGTCCTAAGGAAATTATTGGTGATGTGGACCAGAGGGGTGTTTAAGAATATTCACCACAATGTTAGTTAAGACAATGAAGAACTGGAACAAGCTAAACATTCAACAACACCCGGGGTCCCTAAATTATGTTCCACCCTTTGGATGAATGACAACAAAGCCATTAAAACCGTTATGATGATTTTTGTTAAGGGTTTGGGAAAACGCTTATAAAGAGAGCAGGATAAACAACTGAGCAGGGTCCCTGCTCCAGCTGCGGAAAGGAAAAATGTGCAAGAAAAGGGCCGGCAGGAAATCAGCCAGAAGGGTTCAGAGGCAGGGCTGCTGCTGGTCTTATTTCTGCTTCTCGTGTTCTGTCCCCGTTAACGAATTGTCTGCAGGAAGCAGGTATGATGGGTGAAGACGGTGGCCAGCCGCCCACTCCCTGCACCCCTGGCCCCGCCTGCCCATTAGGGGGCGCACTGGGCTTTCCCGAGGCTCTGGGAACCCACGGGAGATGGCGGCTCTGTCCACACTTGTCCCTCTTTGCCCCTGCAGGTGTGGAGCCTGGGGCTTTGCCACCAGGCACTGGCTGGCCTCTGGCTGCTGGATCTGTGGGACCACCAAGCCACCCTGCCCCCACCCATGGAACCCACTCCCCACACCTGGATCCCATCTGCTCCCTCAATTTTAGGGGAAACCAGAAGAATCCACAATTTGTCACATGACTGGTCACTCTGGCTATCCATGACCCTGCCCCTGCTGCCTTCAGTCCCACCACAAGTGAGTAATCTTTTAGGGCGAAGCTCAGTCCCCTTGTGGGCCCTGTAGACTGAGTCCCTTTTGCACAGAGATGGCATTGTGTCCTTTGGCAGCTCAAGGCGGAGCGTGGCAGGGACCCCAGGGCCAGGAGGGTAGCAGAGTGGGGTGCTGAGCGCTGTGGCTGAGCCCCGCATGCATGACTCCAGGCTGGATTCTGCCCGGGACCCACGCCTCCGCTCTGCAGACACGGGGCTCCGGCTATGGGCCTGGACGCCCCCAGACCTGGCCTCGCCACCTCCACCTGCCCCGAGAGCAGGCCTGTGCCCTGCCCAGCCGTGGGTTAGAGAAATCGCCGCCATGTCTCATCAGGGCCAGGTCCTCTCCGTGTCCTGACAGCCGCCTGTGAGCTCAGCACGCTCCGTCCCATGTTCCGGGTGAGAACACTGGAGCACGGAGAGGGCACGGAGCTTGCCCAGGGCCGCTCCGCCAGGAAGTGGGGGAGTCCAGCTCTGACCCGGCTGTCTGATGTGGGCCCACTGTCTCAATCGCAGTGCGACACGCCAGGATCGCACGAAGCAGAGAGCCCACCACGCTGGGACAGCGGGAGACAGGAAGGGACTGCTGCCGTCACGGGTCCTGGCACATCGGGGCTTCCCTTCCCCTCCCGGGCCTCGGTTTTCCCATCTCCAGAAGGAGGGGTGGGACGATCGAGGGGCAGGGTCACCGGCCTCCCGGGAGGCCCATAACTCAGCGTGTGCCTGGCGGCCCACTCACTCCGCCCTCCCACGGAGCGAGGCCCAGCCCCACCGTGCGGCCAGCTGAGAGCCTCCGCTGGAGCCAGGAGGAGCAGGGGGAGGAAATAAAGAACAGATGGGCCGCTTGCCGGCCCTGCCCCACCCGCTCTGCCCGGTCTGCACGCTTTCCTGCAGCCTGGCCACTGAGGTGGCCCGGCCTCGAGTCCACCTTCCCCGGGAGGAAGAGCCCTGGCCTCAGGAGTCGGAGGTGGCCTGTCCACCAACAAACAGCAGCCGAACGGTCCCCTGCCGCTCGGCAGCAGAGGAGGCATGGGAACTGACCACGGACTCCCGGCCCGGGCCAGGGCTCTTGTGCGGCCTTGCTGGCCCTGCCCGGAGGCCCTCCCTGCAGGAGGCAGAAGGCTCCTCTCTTGAGCCCGCTCTCCTTGCTCCCCTGCTGTCTCTCCTTGAGCCTGGGGAAGGGACAGGGGCTGGAGGTCGGAGGCGCAGGGTGAGCCCTGGCTCTCCCATACCCATCCTGGGCCCTCAGTTCCCGCATCTGTGACGTGAGGGGGAGCCAGGGACGCTAACATCCAATGGGCACCTACTATGTGCCACGCACTTCCTGACCTGATACCCCGCAGCCCCTGCATCTCACAGGAGAGCTCGCTGAGGCCCAGAGAAGCCAAGCAACCTGAGCGGGGCCCCACAGCATGGAGCCGAGACTGGAACCCGTCTGCTGACTCCAAAGCGACACCCTCCACCAGATGCATGGCCTCTCCATCAAATGGCTGTGAGAAAATGAGAGGACTGCCTGCTCCCAGGAACACAACCCAGCCTCCGACCTCTAAGCCCCGGCCACCACTTCCATATTCATTCATCCGCCTAACACTGGGCATCCACTCTGCACTAGGCTCTGTAGAAAATTCCAGGAATATGGAAATAGATGAGGAATGCCCTGACTTCACAGAGCTCACAGTGTGGGGCCTTCCAAAGGGGTCAGCTCCGTGACCCTTCCATCAGTCACGGCCCACACCAGTCTGGCACGCCCCTGGCCACGCACTCCCAGGCTCAAGCCCCCGTCAGACTCGCACCTGTGGAAACATGGCTGTACCCACATCCTCGGGCAGAGGCCACACAGGGCCCCCAGGTGACAGGCATGGGCTGGTGCATGACACATGAGATTATCTATTCAATCGCTGCAACGGCCCCACAAAAGCAGCGCTCTCAACTCCAACAACAGATGGGGAAACTGAGGCTCAGGCCGGGGCCGTGTCACATCATCACACAGCAGAGGGGCTGGGATCTGAGGCCAAGTCTGTCGAGGGCCGAAGCCCGAGCTTTTCCTTCCCCTCTGTGCTCTGCGCACTGCTTTAGGGACCCTCCAAAGACCCCTCACTCACGTTTCCTCGAGCACGGCCGTGCAGGCAGCAGGAGGGCCGCCGAGCCTCTGCAGCACGGTCCGGGCAGCTGCAGGCTCCACGGAGGCCCCAGAGGAAGCAGGCGGTCAGGGGGACAGGTGGGCTGGGCCGAGGCCCGCAGGATGCTGGGAGGGAGGAAGGATGCCTAAAGAGGCCACCCGGGGCTTCCTCCAGAGCCTCAAGAGCCTCCTTGTCTGAGCACAGACGTCCTGGCCTCCTCGCCAGGCCCCCTCCCCTTCTCCGGGTTCCTGCCGCAGCCCAGCATGGGCCCAGAAGGCCCACCCCAGTTCCCAGCCCAAAGTCACCGCAAAAATGCCATCCTGATTCCACAACACTAGGGTTTGTCAAAGTGCAGGGAACAATGGAAGCTTTCACAGTGACAGGAAAAGGCCTCAGGAAAACCCTGGGGAGGGGGGCGCAGGGTGGGGGTGTGGAGATGAGGGAAGGGGCCGAGATAGAGAGGAGAGGACTAGCGGGGGGACAGAGACCCGGAGAGTCAGGGGAAGAGAGCCCCAATGTCAGGAATAAGGGACGGGGTGGGACAACGAGGTGACAGGAGCTGCAAGAGGGGAGATGGGGAAACAAAAGGGAAGAGGAGACAGGGACACGCGGAGGGACCAGGAGGCCCCCCGGGACCCAGGGAGTGCTGAGACCCTGCACATCCCCCACGCCGCGCTCCAGGCACTGTGTCGGCGGGGGGGGGGGGGGGGGGGGCGCCCATATGGCCGCAGAAACCCCCTCTCCAAATCCCACCCCAAGGCCAGGCGGCCTGAAGTAATCTCAGGCAAAACTTTTTGGAAAGCAAAATACTTTTTAATCACATGAACGGCCACTCCCTAAGTTATCTGTTTCCTGCTTTCCTCCCTTAGCAAACCGCACTGAGCACAGCTCAGGGCGGGCAGGGGAAGAGGGCCGGTCCGGAGGGGCGGAAAACATCCGAATCGCGGGCATTGCTAAAGACACGGGTTTCCCTCTGCGGACTGCTGGTCGCCCGTGGCGGGTGGAAGTGAGGTTTGCAAGCGCCCTGCGGTTTGCCGGTGCTGCAGGCGATTTGTTCCCCTGAGTGGGTTTCCAGGTCCCCACACGTCCGGGTTTGGGTCCCTGTGTCCCCGACACTCCTCCACCCAGGGAAAGTCCATGTTCCCTTCGGGGCGAGCTCCAGGGGCACAGACAGGGCTAACTGTCCTCCTCGGGTGCCCACCCCGCCACCGAGTCCCAGGTTGGCTGGCGCCCTAGCTGGGAAGCCACCGCCACCTTCTCCTGGAGAAGGCCCAGCTCCCCAGACTTCCAGAGGACTCTGCGGTTTGCACCACTCACTTAGCTCTGGGTCATGTCCTGCTCTGACCTGGCCTTCAACTTGCGAGACTCAGAGAGTTCATCTTGAATTTAAAGGAATTTCACAAACTGCCATCTTCTTTCCCACCAGCCTCTCCGTGCGCTATGGGCGCGCCATGTCTCTCAGTTCTCTGGGGGCTCAGACCCCCAGCCTGGGCTCAGAACCCATCAGCAGCAGGAGGGGACCCCAGGTGTGGGCAGTGGCGGTGAAGGGTGAGGTGTGAGGTGGACACTGAAGGGCAGGGCATAGGTCACACCAGGCAGGAGGTGGCAATGCTGAGGCTGGCCGCTCCCAGGCTCTGTCCACTCCCAGGACGCCCTCTCAGGCTGTGCTGACCACTCTGGACGGCTGTCTCAAGCCGGTGATGCCATTTCTACAGGCCAGCCGGGCCCTGGCTCTGCATCTGAGGCTGGCCCTGGCGAGGCCTGGCTAGACGTGGCCATGACCAGCCCAGGCCTACCTGTCTTGAGGGGGGCTCTGCACACATCCTGGGGCAAGAAGGTGGTGGGCTGAGAGGTGGAAAGGCCTCAGCCTGGAGTGAGGCTTTGGTGTGAGGGCCACAGCCCTGGGAGGAGGGGACTGGGAGCTCTCAGCTAAAAATAGCAATGGGGGAAGGGTGTGGAGGGTGGCCAAGTGCCAGAAAAGAAATCTGATCTGCCTGGCCGGTGAAGTGCTGAAGTCAGCAGTTCGGGGCCATTCCGGCAGGAGCCGGGGGGCTGGGGCCCCCACTACTGCCTGGCGAGACGCTTGTGGGCCTGCCCTCCAGCCCCACTCTGTCATTGCATAAATCACCTTCCCTCTCTGGGCCTCGATCTCCTCATCTGGCCAGCGAGGGCAGGATGAGAAGCAAGCTGTCCACCCCAAGAGCGTCCACGGTGAGCACCGAGCCCACAGTGCTCAGGAGACCACAGCCACCGCTGCTCTCGGGGGCTGCCGCACACTGGGCCTGGGGGTCTTAATAGCCTTGCTGTGATCCTGTTTCCAGATGTGAAAGTGGAGGCCCAGAGGGATTAAGTCACCTGTCAAAGGTCAAAAAGGAAATAAGTGGCAGGCTTTGAACCTTGCCCTTTATTATGGCTGTTGTCCAATTCCCTCACTGCTGAGCGAGATATCAGAGGTCCAGAAAGTCATGGACCGGGTTCAAGGTCACCTGCAGCAACTTCAATCAGGCAGAGCAGGGGTTAAGAGGCTTCTGAGGCCAGTCCAGACGTGGCCAGCTTTCCCACGGTTCCCTGGGGTCGGTGGGTGTTGGAAATCGGAGAATGGGCCTCGTAGAGGGTACGTGCGCACACGAGTGTGTTTGTGCGTGTGCATGCGTGTGCCAGTGGCTCTCGTGGTCACTGCAGGGTGCCAAACATGCAGCACAAAGCTTACATCGTTCTTCGCCTTCAGGGTGGGGGCCCTGCGGAGGAAGGGCGACTTTCCCAGGGGGTCGCAGGGAGGAAGGAAGCCTGACATTTCCCAATCCCACTGACCCTACTTCTTCACTCAGGGCCTGGGAAGTCATTGCAAAACTGAGCCTAGGGCCGGGGTGCTCACTGCAGGAAGCTCTGCAGGAGACAAGGTGATGGAGTGTCCCCACATGGTCTGTTCCCCTCCCTGGGCCCCAGGTTCCCCAGCTCTAAAACATTCACAGCCCCTGCCATGTGCAGGCTTACTGCCACCAGCCATTCCATCTGCCCTATAAGACCTACGGATGAGGAATCCAAGACACAGAGAGGTTGGGAGATTCACCTGAGGTCACACAGCCGGGAAGTAGCAGAGCCGGGATCCAAACCCAGGCCTGGCTGACTCCCACAGCACCGCAGGCCTCCCGCATGGCCTTGAGCTCTGACCTTCTCCTTGCCTTTTTCTGTGGACAGCCCCCACATGACGACAGTCCTGCTGGAGCCCTGGGAAGGGAGGAGAGGGAGGTGTGCCCATTGCAGGGTGGGGGCTGTCTGGTGATGGTGGTCTCGCACCCACCTTTGCACGCCCCAGTCACACCACCTAGCAGATTGTGTCTCCCAACCAAATCCAGTGCAAGTTGCACTTCCTCCTGGAAACTTCCTTCACTGCTCTGCTCACAGGGGCCCCTCTGGTCTCTGTGCCCACCCCGTGTCCCCACCTCCAAGGCTCATCTTGTCACTGACTGCATAGGCCCCTCCAGCAGCCCCTGGGCCCACTCCACACTTGCGGAAGGGAAGCCACACACACGCCCCACAGCCTGTGCTCGCACATTGCCTCTGCCAGGGTCTAGCCAGCCCCTCTAAAGTGCTGGCGCGGTGGCGAAGTCTGCGTGTGTCTCTCTGACTCCAGACACCCAAGCCCCTGGTTCCAGAG
The DNA here is from genome assembly GCF_040939455.1 of Microcebus murinus. Taxonomy (NCBI): domain Eukaryota; kingdom Metazoa; phylum Chordata; class Mammalia; order Primates; family Cheirogaleidae; genus Microcebus; species Microcebus murinus. The sequence goes on along the minus strand of NC_134117.1, from coordinate 55,832,247 downwards.
CACAGGCTGCTCCTCACCCACACTTCAGTATGCATCAGGACCGCCTGGGGCGTCACTGTGACACAGACTGCCGGCCCCACCCCCGGGTGAGGGTTGGAGTCTCTGAATCGATAGGTCTGGGGTGGGCCGGAGAATCTGCATCTCTAGCAAATTCCTGGGGGATGTTGATGCTGCCGCTCTGGGGACCCACTTTGGGAACCACCACCCTAGGCGATCCTGGTCACAGTCTGTTAAAGTAGGAGTGTCGGTCAGATACTGTCTCCTCCACACTGCCCCTACATGCCCATTCTACAGCCCAAGAAACTGAGGCACAGAGAAGGCAAGGGACTTGCTCAAGCCATACAGGAAGTTAGAGTGAAAGCTGGGAGTGGAGGCCAGGGCTCCTCGCGCCAGGAGCTGGCTGGGTGCAGGACAGTGAGGCCACCGGACTTGAGAAGGGCAACAGCCTGGAATGGGGGTGGGGTATCTCTCTACAAGCAGGACTGGTGGTGTCAGTGGCAGCAGGGTGCTGGGGGAGGGCTGGCCTGGCTCTCCTGGCCCAGCCCCAAACCTGTGACTCCTCAGCATCTGGAAACCATCACAGGGAACAATGATCGTAGAGCAGGAGGCCTGGCTGCTCAGGAAAGCAAAGGAACATGGGCCTGCAGGCACCTCCTGCCCCCACCTCCACCACGATGTTTGCCTTGGCACAGCACACGCAGCTCCCAACAGGCCCAGCTGTCGGGAAAAGTCAGCCCCTGAGCTACAGGCATGGGGGCTGGTGGCTAGGTTGGGTGCCCAGCAGCCTGGACAGAAGCCAGGAGACCCTAGCTTAGCTCCCTGCTCTGCCTGCAAGACACCTGGTTCATGACGTTAGCTCCCCTGGCCTCAGTTTCCCCGTAGGGAGATCAGGGATTGCCCCGGCTAGGCTGGCTGCTCTCTGTGTACAGGAGTGGCTTGATGCCTGGATCCAAGTTGTTCCCACGGGTCCTACTTGTCCTCTGCAGGCCAAACAACCAGTGATGAAGCAGGGACGGCACTGGGGTGACAGTCACTGTGAGCATTTACTTTGCCTGCCACTGGCTCCTCCATTCACGCCTTCAACAAATATTCTAGAGTGGCGCAGCTAATGAGACAGCCATAACCCCCGCCCCATGCACTTACAGCCAGGTGGGAAAGAGAAGAAAAGCAAGCGTCTCATTTACACAATTCCAGCTGTGACGGGCATGGGGCCCTACAGCAGAGACCGTACCCAGAGTGGACGCCACACAGCAGGGTCTGTCCAGGGCGGTCTGGACCCGCCTGGACTCTGATGTCTCACAACTTAAACTGCTTCAAGGTGGGTGTTTCTTACATCCTTCCCACCCCTGCCCCAACCCCAATGCACTGCCACCAATAAGCCCCGAGACCCGGCACGAGTCCCTTCCCTGCCCAAGTCTCAGGTTTCGAATCTGTCAATGAGGGGATGGGGAAGGACCAGGCAAGTCAAATGTGTCATCTCATTGGTCCACTCTGGTTACCTGCTTCCAGAGCACTGTGTTCAGAAGGACCCTGTGGCTGCCTCCAAGCTCAACAGGCAAGAATGGTGGGATTTTTGGTGATGCTACTGCTGCACCATGGCCATGGGTGGCAGGCACATGTGACTTGTGCTGGCATTCCTGGCCTGGGCAAACACTAAAGATCCTTCTGGTGCAAATGTTCCACCAGCAGACAGCACACAGAGCCCGAGTCCCAGCCTGGGCCCTTCTTCCTCACTCTGGGCCTGGAACAGAGGCTAGGTCTTGTCCGGCTGGCACCACATGGATGCTGTGACTTCAAAACATGCCCCTGGCTGCAGAAGCTCCTTAGAACCATGGCTCTTCCTCCAGGAAGCCTTCCCTACCAGCACCCTCCCTGAAGACATCTCCCCAGCTCCACGGGCCACCTGTGCTTTGTGCATCTCTTCAGGAAGCATCTGCTTGGTTTGTGTGCCTGTCCCCTCCTCTCCAGGCTGCTCCTCAGGAACAGAGCCCCCGTCGGATGCCCCTCTGATTCCCCGGGCCCGGCACGGGTCTGGCACAGGGCAGAGAACCTCTGGGGAGGAGGCGAAGGACAGAGTTACCATTTGGACTTTCCTATCGGCCTGAGATAAGCAGCCCGAGGAGAAAAGCCAGAGCAGTTGGCTCATGAGGAAGGGGGCTGGGCAGCGGCCTGGCAACTTCCGGGACAAGCACGCCGGCCTATGTTCCTGGTCCTCAGTGTGGCCATTGTCTCTGACGGTCCGGAGAGCAGGCTCAATAGGGCCTCTGTCCCTCCCTGAGCAGGCCGGCCCGGCTCGGTGGTGTCCCAGCCGGGCAGCTGGGAGGCGAGGGCCGACACTTCCTGTCCCCACTGTGAGTGTTCAGAGGGGCTGGGGGAAGAGGGGGGGCTGTCAGGACAAGCACCCATCTGTGTCCCCCAGAGAAGAGCTGCCCAGCTGGGGGAGGAGGCGGGAGAAGGGAGGTGGCGCTGGGGACATGCTCAATCCTATGTCTCAGCCCCTCCCCTACCAACTAGCTCTCCGTCTGCGCTGGAGCTGTCGGGAGGGCCACTCTGGCCCTCTTACTCTTCCTCAAACAGCCCAAGCACACCCGTGCCTCACCTCAGGGCCTTTGCACTCACTGTTCCCTCTGCCAGGAACACTGTTCCCCCAGATTTCCACCTAGTTTGCTCCCTGCTTCATTCGTCTCTATCCAGGTTGTCACATCCTCAGAGACGCCACCCCTGACAACCCTACTTAAACATGATCTAACACCACGGCATATCCCTTTGCGTCTATTTCTTTACTGTTGGTTGCCCCACAAGAATGTGAGCCGTGTTCTTTCCTTGTCTTTCTTTTCACGATGGTACGTCCCTGGTGCCTGGAGCAGTGCCTGGCACATAGTAGATGCTCAATAAATACACGCCGAAAGAACAGATAAAGGTGGCACACTCGAACACTGACCCACACGCTCAGAGACGTGCGGAGCCCCGTGTTCTGGGAGCATCTGGCCGGGGTGGCCGGGGAGGAGGTCGTGGGCATGCAGGAAGAGCCAGGTGCTGTCGGAGTGGAAAGGGCTCCGTGTGGCTGGGCGGCTTATGCAAAGGGCGGGAGGCACGGAGGGCTTGGGGCTTGGAGGCCAGCAGAGGCCAGGCCACGCTGGGCCCTGGGACCCCACTGCAGAGATGGATGTCAGCCCAGGAGTAACGGGGAGGAGGGGAAGGGTTTGAACTGGGGATGCCAAGGTTAGCCTGGCATTTGGGGAAGGTCTCTTTGGCTGGGCATGGAGACCGGATTGAGTTGGGGGGAGGGACCGGACATGAGGACACCAGCTGGGGGGAGCTGCCACATGGCTGGGGAGATGCGACAGACGGTGGTGTGGTCTGGCAAGGGTGGCAGAGAGCAGAGGTGTGAGGGACTCGGAGACAGGCAGGAGGCAGAGTCCACAGGACTTGGGCTAGCCCTGGGGGAGGGAGCAAGGGCTCAGGCACAGCCCCACCGTGTCTCCCGACAATCGTTCTACACAGCTGTGGGGCGGGCCGGGCGTCCCCCTCTTGGCCTGTGACAGCCCCGGCCCTGACCAGGACAAGGCCGGTGGGGCGAGGGAAGGTGATGGCTGTGGCCTGCGTTGGCAGTGACGGATGGGGGGCGGGGCTGGCCATAGCCGGGCGGCAGGCAACAGTGATGGATGGGACAGCCAGGTGATAACTATCTGCCCTGGCTGTTGTCCTCAGGAGTCACCTATAAACCTGTCGCCTGAGCCTGTAAAGGTTCCCCTGGGGGCAGGTCCACCCCAAAGCTGGCTGGGAGGTGCAGCCGGGCACCCTGGCACAGTGCTGTGGTTCATTACAGTTACACACACATACACACAAATCACACACAAATCGCACACACGCTGCCCTGCAGGTGAGCAAACGAGATCAGGAGGGGAAGGGCCAAGCTAGACGCGGCTAGCCCACAAGAGCGCAGGCCACGTGAGCACAGGCCACTGAGGCAGGCCGAGGGCTTTCCCCACTGTTCCAGAACAGTCCTTCAGAGCCGAGGAGAAGGGATCTACGGAAGAGGTGTCGAGTCCACAGTGGAGGGAGGCCCAGGAGGGAGAGGACGAGCCTGGGGTCTAGAGGGACACAGCCGCACAGTGTGCACACAGCACAGGCACGGCACACCAGCGCGGGACTGCGCAGGGCCCTCCCGTTTACAGGGCAGGACCAGGGCCGGCCGCTCAGCCTCCAGCGCCACGCAGGCCACAGGCCGGAGCTCAGGCCTCCTGGATCCCTCTCAGCCCAGGGGTCCGGGAGTCTGACCCAACCGTGTGGCTGGAGTCAACTTCCAGGAAGCGCTCCCAGTCCCTCCTGGAGCCGCCACGCCCTGAGACCCCACCACGCCACTCTAAGAAGGCCCCTGGCCCCCACAGCTCGTGCTGTGCCGGCACCGTCTCCAGGCGCCCTTGTTCCTTCCTAGGGCAGCGCCAGGGCAGGACCTGCAGCAAGTCCCATTCCCTGGAGCCCACCCGCATGTGCCCCTCACAGTGCCCCGACTGTCCCTCCTGCCCTTGCCTTGCTCCCGGCGGCCCAGACGGCTGGACTCTCGGGAGCGGAAGGCACCACCTGGGAAGCGCCGGCATGTGTGAGCCCAGGAGCAACGTCTCACTGCTCTGCAACCCAGGGGCAGTGAGCCTGCGCGCTGCTCTGGGCCTGGGCAGGCACGGTCCCCCGACGCGCAGGCGTGCACGCACGTGGGGAATGACACGGCAGTGTGCCTCCCCGGGCATGCACCGTGGCCCGACCTGCCAGCTCTGTTTTAAGTCACTGACAGGGAAGCAAGTGGCAAGGGTGGAATAGCAGCTCCTTGAACCTGCTCCAGAACCCCCAGGGCGGCAGCTGTCAGAGTTTCCCGCTAACCTCCCGGGTCCCTGGGCTTGGTAGCAGCGAGCGCCCACAGAGCCTCTGTGTGAGTGTGCACGGCGCGTCGGTGAGGGTGGACGTGCGTGTGGCTGGGCAGAGTCCCTGCTCTGTACCCACCTCCACAGGCCTCGGCGGGTTGGGGGCAGGTCCAGGGCTGGTCAGCCACAGGAAGCCCTGGATCCCCCAAAATGATAAAAATAGCTGCCTGGAAAATTGGGAGAATCACACCGAAGGAGGAGAAAATACAACCACTCTTATCTTGTCTGGAAAATGTCTTTCTATATCCCTGGCCATGGGCTGCTGGTGGCCATGCGGGGAACCGGTCACTGTGCGGCTCGTGGCCTTGCATCCCCTCACCAAGCCGAGCGCAGTGAAAGAGAGCCCTGGCTGGGCAGCCCTGGAGACCTGGGCTTGATCCTGACTTTGCCGTTACCGGCAGCAGCAAGAGCTTGGAGAAGTTTCTGAAATGCTCCGAGCCTCGGTTTCCCATTGTGTAAGTGGGGATAATAATATCTATCAGGCATGTCATTTAGAACATGTCATGAGCTCATGAGTGTACAGTGCTTGGCACTTAGTCGGAACTTGGTAAATGGTAGCCATCATCACCACCGTCATCGTCATTCTAGGGACGCTTGCCTAAACTCTCGGATGTCCAAGGCCCCTATACTCTTTTTCCTCTACCCCACCAACCTTCTGAAAACCCAGGAAAGTCTCTGCAACCCAACATTTCTCCTTCTGAGTGAATATAAGTCAGTCCACCCAGCCTCCTTCAACAAACACAAGCCCCTCGTCCAAGACAGGTTGTGTGGGGAGTGTGATGAGCTGGTGGTGCATGTGGCCGGGTCTGCCAAACCTGGCACCCAGGTTTTCCCAGACAGGAGCTCCTTTAAGCCTCCCAGCAACTCTGTGAGTTACGCTCTACTGGCCCCCAGCACGGAAAGGGCCAGAGAGGCGAAGGGACTTTCTTAAGGTCACACGGTGAGTGAGTGGCAGCCTGTGTGCAGGCACACGGTGGGCACCAGGCCTGGGGAGTGGAACGGAAGACAGTGTGGTCTGGCGGGCAGGAAGCAGCCTGGGAAGGTCCATGGGGGCAGGGAGAACCCGGCCCGGGCCTAGTGAAATCTGCCAGGCTACAGGCTTTAAATGTGTGATCCTCAGTTGCAGGGCTGGGCTCTGTCACCTTAGGGGGACCCGAAGGTTGACTTGTTCCTATAAAAAGCTTATGGTTCTGTGCAAAAAGCCAGGCCTGGGAAGGACAGGCTGGCAGGGACCAGGCAATGATAGCTGGGCGGGCCGGGCGCGGTGGCTCACGCCTGTAATCCTAGCACTCTGGGAGGCCGAGGCGGGAGGATCGCTCGAGGTCAGGAGTTGGAAGCCAGCCTGAGCAAGACGGAGACCCCGTCTCCACTAAAAATAGAAAGAAATTAGTTGACCAACTAAAAATATGTCGATTCCTCACTGCTTACTAGAAAAAAAAAATAAATAAAAAATAAAAATAAAAATATGTCGAAAAAATTAGCCGGGCATGGTGGCGAATGCCTGTAGTCCCAGCTACTCGGGAGGCTGAGGCAGGAGGATCGCTTGAGCCCAGGAGTTTGAGGTTGCTGTGAGCTAGGCTGACGCCACGGCACTCTAGCCAGGGCAAACAGTGAGACCCTGTCTCAGAAAAACAAAAAAACAATGATAGCTGGGAAGTAGGAGTCCCCGGGTTTGGGCACTAACTCTATCAGGCAAGTCACCACCTCCTTCTGGGCCTCAGTTTTCCCATCTGTAATTGGGGTATGAGTGTATATAAGTGAGAGTATGTGTGTGTGTGTGTGTGTGTGTGTGTGTGTGTGTGTGTGTATGTGTGTGTGTGAGAGAGAGAGAGAGAGAGAGAGAATGTTTAGGGAGGTGCTTTGGATGCAATAGCCTCTAATGTCTGAGCCAAATCTGACACCCTGCGAACTGATGGCTCCGCTGTGACATGGGGCTGATGCACTGAGAGATGCAACTACGCATCCAACAGGCTGCCCTTCTCACTGCACGGACACGTGCGCCCCTCACACCAGCCCTGCCTTCCACCCCCCTGTTGCAGTACTGGGGGCAGAGCTGGAGCAGAGAGAGCTCCCCGGGGTCTCTGCGCCCCCTATCCCACCACTTCCCCCAGGACAGGCCCCCCAGGCTGAGGAGGGGAGGGGGCACACGTCCAAGCTCACACAATCGCCACCTTGTCTGGGGGAGACAAAGGCCAGGCCCCAGGCCTTGGTGGCCAACTGCCCAGATGGAATGACAGACTGCAGAGTTGCTGAATTTAGGATTTAAAAAAAAAAAATGTTAGTGCCACCATAGCTTAAATTCTTGGAATCTCTAGAATTCGGGATAATCATGTGTTACAATCATAGACAAGGAGAATCTTCATCTCAAAGGACAATAACAGCACACTGAACACAGAGACGTGGGGAAGGCTTCAGAGTCACATAAATTAGGTATGGAATGATTATAGAGCCTCAGACTCTCAAAATCACAACACTGAGAACAAACAAGTGTCCGAATCATCTAATGTGGGAAGCCTGGCTTCCCAGAATAATAAAACTACGGCTCTCTCTCACATGCCCTAAGACATTTGTGGCCAAACATCAGACAGTATTAGAAACGGGAACCCTTGGACTATCCGTTTCCAAGTCTCATGGGACCTTGTAATCTAGCACTCCCCAGGGCCTCAGGACACTCGCAGTGATTCTTACCTGCACCCACGCCCAGCCATTGCAGTCAGGCAACACACTTCTGCCCCGCACGTCTGAATCACCTGGACAGCTGAGCAAACGCTCATGGCCAGGCCCGCCCTGGATCTACCGAATCAGAATTTCTAGCATCAAACAACAAAACAAAAACAAAAGTCCCCAGGTGATCCTAATGTGACACCCTAGTTGAAAATCGCTGATCTGGTCCAATCTCTCCTCCATATTACAGATGGGGAAACCGAGACTGCAAGTAACTGGCCTAAGGACACACAGCGGTGGTCCCCAGCCTCTACACCAAGGACAGGGCCCCCAGGCTTCTACTTGCTTCTTCTGCCTGGACCCTTCGGCTCTAGTGGTCCTGTCCCCAACTCACTGCATCGGCCTCAGAGGACCCCATCCCAGCGGCGTTCCTAATGGTCTTGGGTACCATGCAGGCCAGGACAGAGTGAGACACGCAGAGCTGCTGAGCTCACAGAGCCTACCCCTCCTTCACCCCCGGCCACCATGCTCAGGACCCTCCAGGTTGCTTTAAGGCAGGGGTCCTCAAACTTTTTAAACAGGGGGCCAGTTCACTGTCCCTCAGACTGTTGGAGAGTGCGGCGCACATTCCGCACATGTGCACTGTGGGCCCGGTACGGGTGGCTGCTAAGCAGGACAGGCAGCGGCGGCAAAAACACCCGGCAGGCCGGATAAATGTCCTCGGCGGGCCGCGTGTGGCCCGCGGGCCGTAGTTTGAGGACGCCTGCTTTAAGGGAAGGCCCCAAAGGTCATCAAAGCCAGTCCCCGGCCTCCGGGAAGGCCTATAATGAAGAGAGCCCACAGGCACAGGGAGTCAGAGCTGGGGTCCTCACTGTCACTAGCTCACTGGGTGTCCTTAGACAAGTCACTTGGCCTCTCCGCATCAAAATGGTCCAAGGCAGGAGGCTGGACGGAGAACCCCTGTAACCTTAACGCGAAATGGCCACACATTCAAGGAGACAGAGCCCTCGGTGTCCTTTGCTGGCTTGTTCCTGGTCAGTGGTCAGCGAGGAAGTTGCTTCTCACGTCTAAGCCTAGACATTCCAGCTGCAGTTTCAGCCCTTCGCCCTCCTCCGTGAAGAGGGACACTGTCTGGCGCAAACGCCTTTTGCTTGCTCAAAGGAAACCCCCTAGCTCTCCTGCACCCCGCCTGAGGGTGCCCCTCATCCCCGTCCCCTCCCGGGTCTGGCCAGCCTTGCCGATTCTGGTGGCAGCCACACTCCCAAACAAATGGGGGTGGCCTCATCAGAGGCTGTCAGAGCCTCGGCACAATTTCCGTTTCAGTGCCCGGTGCACTCCTGGCTCCTAAGCAGCCTGGCGGGGCAGGGGTCTGGCTGGGCTGCGGTGTTTCCTCCAACAAGATGGGAATTTCCAGCCAAGAACCCCTAGCAGGCTATGGAAAGAAGGCCCACGCAAGGTGCAGCCTCCAGGAATGGGGAAGCGGAGCCTGGATATTCCTAGACCAGCGTTCCCCAGACTTTCACGTGCCCACGAGTGATCTGAGGAGCTTGTGAAAATGCAGATTCTCCCTCTTCAATAAATGGTGCTGGGAAAACTGGATAGCCACCTGTAGAAGGCTAAAACAGGACCCACACCTTTCACCTCTCACAAAAACCAACTCACGCTGGATAACAGACTTAAACCTAAGGTATGAAACTATTAGAACTCTAGAGGAAAAAGTTGGAAACACTCTCCTAGACATTGGCCTGGGCAAAGAGTTTATGAAGAAGTCCCCAAAGGCAATCACAGCAGCAACAAAAATAAATAAATGGGACATGATCAAACTACAAAGCTTCTGCACAGCCAAAGAAATAGTCATGAAAGTAAACAGACAACCTACAGAATGGGAGAAAATTTTTGCATCCTATGCATCCGATAAGGGACTGATAACTAGAATATACTTAGAACTCACGAAAATCAGGAAGAAAAAATCAAATAACCCCATTAAAAAGTGGGCAAAGGACTTGAACAGAAATTTTTCTAAAGAAGACAGAAGAATGGCCAACAAACATATGAAGAAATGCTCAACATCTCTAATCATCAGGGAAATGCAAATCAAAACCACAATGAGATATCACTTGACCCCAGTGAGAATGGCCTTTATCAAAAAATCTCCAAACAATAAATGCTGGCATGGTTGCGGAGAGAGAGGAACACTCCTACACTGCTGGTGGGACTGCAAACTAGTTCAACCTCTGTGGAAAGCAATATGGAGATACCTTAAAGCGATACAAGTGAATCTACCATTTGATCCAGCAATCCCATTGCTGGGCATCTACCCAAATGATCCAATGACACTCTACAAAAAAGACACCTGCACTCGAATGTTTATAGCAGCACAATTCATAATTGCAAAGCTGTGGAAACAGCCCAAGTGCCCATCAATCCAAGAATGGATTAATAAAATGTGGTATATGTATACCATGGAGTATTATTCAGCTCTAAGAAACAATGGTGATATAGCACATCTTATATTTTCCTGGTTAGAGCTGGAACTCATACTACTAAGTGAAGTATCCCAAGAATGGAAAAACAAGCACCAGATATATTCTCCAGCAAACTGGTATTAACTGAGCAGCACCTAAGTGGACACATAGGCACTACAGTAATAGGGTATTGGGCAGGTGGGAGGGGGAGGGCGGCGGGTATATACATACATAATGAGTGAGATGTGCACCATCTGGGGGATGGTCATGCTGGAGACTCAGACTTTTGGGGGGAGGGGGGGAAATGGGCATTTATTGAAACCTTAAAATCTGTACCCCCATAATATGCTAAAAAAAAAAAAAAAAAAAAAAGAACTGAGAAAAAAAAGAAAATGCAGATTCTGATCCAGCAGGTCTAGGCTGGGCCCGAGGCCTGAGCTTGTGCATTTCTGACGAGCGCCCAGTGCAGCCACTGCTGCTGGTGCACTGACCATGCTTTTAGGCAAGCCTTTAGACGTTCATCAATAAAAGCCTTTTGATCCCTAAGAACGCCTTACTGTTTGCTCAGCTTGGCTTGCCATTCACCTCTCGCTCTTGTTAGCTCATGAGACCCACACGGGAGCCCTAAGGGACAGGATGCATATTGCTGCGCCCACTGCAGCACACTGAGGTGTAGCAAGGGCAAGGAGCTTACTCAAGGTCACCCACTTGGCTATGCTCCTTCCTCTAAACTCCTCCCCAACGGCTGCTTAGAACCAAACACCTTGGCAATGAGTGGCCTCACCTAGGTACTCCCTGTGCTGCTTCCGACTCAGCTGCGTGGGACTGAGGCCTCCAGGGACCTTTGATGAGTGGTGCTGGCAACTGCTCTGGCTCCCTGTGGCCTGAGCTGGTGGGACAGGGTGGGAGGGGTTAGGAATCAGCAGGCCACAAAGCCACACTCATCGGACTCAACTCGCAGACACGCCCTCAGCTCCTGTGTAAGCCTGGGCAAATGCTTTGCTGTCTCTGAGCCACGGCTGACATGCGCCGTCCCTGGCTCACAGAGGAGGTGCTGTGAGCCAGGAGGTCCCTGGCTCACAGCATCAGCACCCTGCCTTTTTTTCCCCTCTCCACGTGCCAACTGTGGCTTAAGCATTTCTTCCTTTCTTCTGCACACATTTGTGACAATATGGCCTCTGACTCAAGACTGCTGGGGAATGTATCCAAGCTTTGTGACCCTGGGCAAGTCACTTACCCCCTCTGTGTCTCAGTTTCTTCTTCTGTGCAATGGAAAGAGGAGTGCCCAGCACAGAGGGCTACATGAAGGTCAGATGAGTCGATATGTGTAAAGTGCTCAGAGTAGGGCGCGGGCCCCCGGGACCACTCCCGTGAGTGCCGGCTACCTCGCTGTCCATGCCATCTCCCTTAGGACTGGGCCTGGCTCAGCGGCGGGCACCGTGGCAGCCGCTGGGGAGGGAGTGTCGAAGCAGCAGCTACGGTTCACACTCGGAGCACCCGCTCTGTGCCAGGCACCACGCTAAGGGACTTCCTGCCCCCACTGCCCTGGAGACCACAGTCTAAAGAGAATACGAAACACTAAGCTGGTTGTGCAGGGTGTTTTGGGGACACAGAGGCGGGAGTGGCTAATGCACAGGGAGGGCTGAGAGGGCCTGTTGTGGGGGGCAGATGCAAAGCCTTGTCTGAGCTTCACACTCGCTCCCCAAAAAGGAGCAGAGGAGCTTGGGGTTGACCCCTTGCCAACTCCTTGCCTTGACTACAGGCATGCGCCACCATGCCCGACTAATTTTTTCTATATATTTTTAGTTGGCCAATTAATTTCTTTCTATTTATAGTAGAGACGGGGTCTTGCTCTTGCTCAGGCTGGTTTCGCACTCCTGACCTTGAGCAATCTGCCGGCCTCAGCCTCCCCGAGTGCTAGGGTTACAGGCGTGAGCCACCACGCAAGGCTGATAGGGTGTTTTAGTACCTTCAATTTACAAGAGAGAAAATTGAGACCTAGAAAGACTGGATGAATGGTTCCCAAAGGCACACAGCTGTGACCGAGGCAGTGCTGGGAGGCAGATGCAGGCGGGCCAACTTTCGGGGCTGTGCTCGAACTCCTGTCATTATTGTGTCCGAGGACTCCTGTCCTCCTCACCATCACCCCAACCTGCGGGAGGGGAGCTACCTGGCTCCCACACAGCCTGGGGTGCACATTTTCTCCTGCAGCCGGATTTCGGCCAGTGCCTGGGCATAGAAGGTCCACAGTGTGTCCTAGCGGATGGGTCCCAATTCTTGGGGACACAGGGAGGTCATGAGAAAGGCTGGGCCCTGGGGTCAGACTGACTTGGCCTCATCCTAACCAGCTGAGGGGCCTCTCTGTCCTGAGGAGACAAGATAGACAGATGAAGAAAGAGCAGAAGGGTGGGGGGACGGGCTGCAGACAACCTCCCGGCAGTGCGGGGCCCCGGTGAGCGATGAGATGAAGGCGCTTCGTAAGCCAGGCGGGAGGGAGGGCTGGTCTCCCCAGGCCCTGTCCCATCCGTGTGCATTTCTTCCCTGCCCCTGCTGCCTGATTTCTCCAAGGCCCTAACCTTGGAATGGGGGCCTGTGGTGACGGGAACCAGATCCCCAAGGCTGGCCAGCGCAGGGGTGCCAGGCCCTCTCACCTAGCAGCTGGGCCCTGGCTACTTTGTCCCCACTCCAGACAAAGCCACACGGTATAGGAGGGACACAGATGTGGCAGGAAGGGACAGTGCTGCTGGGGACAGCCCCCGGCTCACACCTGGTGCAGAAGCCCAGACACCCTCACCCGCTCACCTCCGGGCATCCCGGCACACTGGCTGCTTGCTGGCCAGTGGAGCAAAGGGTCCGACCTCACAGTTTTCAAAGCGCAGCTGCCTGCCCGATCGCCCCTGAATCTCACAGAAGCCCCGAGAGACAGACTTCGTGGCTGTCCTTGCTTCACGCATGAGGGTGTGTGGGCCCAGGGCAGGGTCGACTTGGCCAATGTTGAACAGCTACTGAGTGACAGGCCTGGGGCAAGGGCTTGGCGGTCTGACCCCAGTGCCGTGCTCACTCTGCCAGCCTCGCAGACACAGACCTGCCTGGGAAGGACCCCCAGGAAGTAGGAGAGGCTGGTGCAGGATAGGGCCTGGGCTGGGCAGGGCTCAGCAAGACGGGGTAGGAGCCAGCCCCCGGGCACAGAAGGACACATTTGGGCTGGGCTTGGAGGAGAAGAGGGAGAAAATGAGAGTGAGTGACAGGCTGAGGCCACAGAACAGACAGAGTTCAGGGGGGGCAGGGGGAGGTGAGAAAGCTCAGCAGGGGTCAAAGGGCAAGCACTGGGGCTCACCTCCTAGGACCCAGGCAGGGGCCACACTCCAGGGCAGAGCACAGCCTACTTACCCACGGAGGGGATGCCCTTGTCCTCCAGGGACTAGATGGGGAGGAAGGACAGGTGAGAAACCACTGCGGGCCTCAGCGCCAAGTCCCAGGGTGGGGGTGCTGTCGTGACAAGTGGGGTGCAGAGAGGACACCCACTGGGCTGGGGTAGCTGGGCAGACGCCCTGAGGGAGATGGGCTCAGGCTGGGCTCTGAAGCGGGTAAGGGGGAAGGGAGGGAAGAGAGCAGGGAACGGCACTATGGGCCCGGGGGGGAGAACAGCATGAGCCCAGGGGTGTGTGTGCGCATATGTGTGCGGGTATGCACACGTGTGTGCATGCATGTGTGCACACATGTGCAAGCTGTTGCGTGGGGCAGGGAAAGGAGGGGGAGGGTTTGGTCTGTTACCTCCCTGGTGCCCGAGGCTGCTTCTCACCCACCTCCCACCGACCCCCCAGCAGGCATGTGAGCCCCACTTTACAAAGAAGGACAGATCCGGCTCAGCAGGCCCCAGAGCCCGACGCGGAACACTAACAGAGAGCTGCCGTTTGCCGAGTGCTTGTGGGAGGCCGGGCACTGTACCAGCAGTTTCGCACACACTTTCCCCACAAACACCCCACAAGGTGGGTGGACCCATTTTACAGATGCCTGGGAGAAGTAGGCAACGTGGCCAAGGCCACACGGCTGGGAAAGGGCAGAAGTCCAGACATCTGAGTCCAGCCCAGTGAGACTCAGCTGCCCTGGGCTCTCTGTCCTCACCAAGGTTGAGGGCACTAAGGGATGACCCGGCCAGAACCTTCCACAGGGCCTGTAGAGCCAGCTCCGACCTGAGTTACTCCAAAACAAGAGGGAGTCATGTGAGAGGGGCAGGCTGAGAGCCTGGCACACTGGAGGCCCTTGGCCAGTGAGGAATTAATGAGTGACTGAGTCTTTCCGGCGTTCAGAGGAGAGCAGTCCCTCTGAGCTTGGAGGACAGGAGAAATCAGAGAGGGCTTCCTGAAGGAGGCAACAGTGGGAGCTAGTCAGCCCAAAGATGTATTTGCTCTGCTCCAGTGCTGCATTCACCAGGCCTTGCAGGTAGTTCCAGACTTCCAGGCTCTGCTGGCATCCCTGTCCCTCAGGGCCCAGGGGCAGAGGATTGAGAGGGTGAGGCCACTAACACATCTAGGTTCCTGAGGGCTCCTCATCACCATCTGAGATCCTTTTAAAAGGAGAACTGGCAGCTGAGGATGTGAAACTGGCCCTCCTAGGCACTTCCCTGCCAGACGCAAGGCAGCCGGAAGGATGTAAAAGTGGTTGTCCATGAGCCCCCACGCCCGGCGCCCCACCCTGCTGTCACCCCACCCCACCCCTCCCCGGCAGCTGCTCCCACTTCTGAGCCAGGGCAAGCCCTTGGCAAGTCCACCCCTCTGCCTGGGCCAGAGGGGAGCTGACAGCCCACAGGTGGCCCTGGGCACTCCCAGCCTCGCCTCGCCGCCCCTCCTCCCGGAGCACCCACTTTGCAGGGCAGAGCCTCCAGGACTCGGTCCCCAAAGCCAACTTGGGTGACCCAAATTCGGTAGAGCCTTCCCCTGCCCCCTCCCAAGGCTGCCGAGAAAGCACAGCCTGGTCCCAGGCCTCCCTGCGGTTCAACCCAGAGGCAGCCCCCCTCTCGGGGGACGAGGGAGGAAAGGGGACCCCACAGCCCTGAGCATTCTCTTTGACCTCTGGGACAATATAAAGCAGGTTGAAACAGCTGAATTGAGGCGTCACAATAATGACAGGATTTACAGAGTCCTAACAGTGAACACTTGCAGTACACGTAAGGTGCTGGGCACTTCGATAAACACTTCAGATAAAATAACTCATTCAGCCTCATGACATTCTACGAGATAGGGTATTTTATTTATTTATTTTATTTTTTTATTATTATTATTATTATTATTTGAGACAGAGTCTCACTTTGTTGCTCTGGCTAGAGTGCCGTGGCATCAGCAATCTCAAACTCCTGGGCTCAAGCAATCCTTCTGCCTCAGCCTCCCAAGTAGCTGGGACTACAGGCATGCTCCACCATGCCCGGCTCATTTTTTCTATATATTTTTAGTTGGCCAATTAATTTCTTTCTGTTTTTTAGTAGAGGTGGGGTCTTGCTCTTGCTCAGGCTGGTCTCGAACTCCTGACCTTGAGCAATCCGCTGGCCTCGGCCTCCCAGAGTGCCAGGATTACAGGCATGAGCCACTGTGCGCGGCCGATAGAGTGTTTTAGTACCTTCAATTTACAAGAGAGGAAACTGAGGCCTAGAAAGACTGGATGAATGGTTCCCGAAGGCACACAGCTGTGACGAGGCAGTGCTGGGAGGCGGATGCAGGCGGGCCGGCTTCGGGGCTGTGCTCGGAGCCACTGCACGGCAAGGACAGGGCCTCGCAGCAGCAGGCAAGAGGAAAGCCCTGAGGCCATGACACCGGGTTTGGGGCACTGCCCTCCCGTGAGCACCTCCACCAGAGTCACCACTTGCCAAATGGCAGGCGCCACGCCCCCAGCAATGCCCACGCCAGCTAACATTCTCCGAGCACTCACGACATTCCAGGTTCTGTGCCAAGCGCCGGAAAGCCGTGGCCCGGGCCCCTTGGCCCATCAGCTGCCCCCAGGTTCCAGAGGAAGCCCTGCAACACCGCCCGCAGCGTGGAGCCCCTACGAGGCCCTGCCCTGGGCCCAGCCCTTCCTCCAAGGGATCCCAGAACCATCCTGCCGCCGTTCCTTCCTTCTGGACATCTTATAACGAGTACAGGAGGCAACACGACGCCTGCTTTGCTAATTCCAGCGTCCAACATTAAAAGGGCTTTTTGTCTGTGGTGTTATCTTTCTGCCTCTCCTCTCTGCCTTTCTCTATGGATTTTTTATAACATGTAGTTCTTAATCCAGGTGCTGGGAGAAAACCTCAGTTTCCCCACCAGTACATGGATGGGTCTGAACGGATGGATGGTTTTAAACCGTATCACCCTGAGAATCTTTTCTGCGTTTGTCCCCTGCTATGTGGGGCTGCCTGGGGGAAGGAAGGGGCTGGGCCCCCCACTGGCCCACCAAAGCCCCCATCCTCTACCCCCACACCACTTAGCTCTGGGCCTATCAGGAGAAGCTTCTAGGCCCAGGCCCAAGGTTCTGCATACTCTAGTCCCTCTCTGCTTGCCCCCTCCCGGGCTCCAGTCACTCAGGCCCAAGAGGACACCCTGACCTGCAGTGAGTTCAGGGCTGGAATGAGGACTTGGAAACCCCAGGCAAGGGTCAGACATGGACTGGGGGCATGGGCCCTGTCTGTCACCTTCGACACCCTACAACCCCCAGGGACCAGCCTGCTCTGGCCTGGGGAGGGGCACAAGGGCTGGGGTCCCAAAGCTGCAGAGACCTTGGGGAGGGAGGAAGACTGTGCTAGCCCCCTCTTTCCCCTGGCCTCCTGCCCCCCCCCCCAGCAAGACTCTGAAACTATTTACATCCCACCTCCAAGATCTCAGCTGTCCCGGGACTCCATTCTCTCTGGCTCTATTTTTCTTCTTCTTTTGCAATCTCCACGAAACCCGAGCTGCAGATGGGTGGGGGCGACGATTGTTTTCTGTCTGACATCTGGATTTCATTAGGAGCCCTGGGCACGCTGACTCGGAACGGCAGCTCCCCTGCGCTCGGGCCCTCCCCAGACCTGCGCAGCGCCCGGCTTAGCTGGACACAGGAGGCCCAGATGACAACACCCTCAGACCTCATTCAGAGGGGAACCGGCGCCCCCAGGAGCGGCTGGGGAGTGATAGAGGCTGAAGCCCCAGAGGATGTCTGCTCCCAGGTCAGTGCCTAAAAGGTGGATGCCAGGCTGGGCATGGCTGGGCCTCACAGCCAAGGAGGGTAAGGGGAGGGTTTAGGGAAAGGACACACGGTCCTGGTGTATGACCCCCACCCCACCCCAGCCTCCATTCCTAAAGAGGTGCTGAGTGCATCAAGGCAGGGAACCCCGCGCCAACCCCAAATCACTGATGAGGAAAGGTGGCTAAGAGAGGTTAAGCAACTTGCCCAAGGCTGCACAGCAGCAAAATGGTAGAGCTGGAATTCGGACACATAAATTTGAGGCTGTTTCCTTTGACCTCAACAAAATATCCCCCTTGCCACCATCAGGGTCCTCACTGTTGGCATGGGGACCCTCAACCCTGCTTGAGCTTTAGAGGAAAGGTATTATCCGGCATTTTCATGTGCCGTCACCAGAGAGGTCTACAGTGGCCACCCAGTGTCAAACTGCCCCCAGACACTACTCAGGGCCACCTCATGGCTTTTGTGGGCCCTAGCCACTTTGCCTTCCTAGGCCCTTCCTCCATAAAAAAAATGATTAAAAATTATATTTTCTGACTGCATTAGTATAAGGGCAGATCTCCAAGCTGGATTCATAATCACATGTGCATCATTATTATATTCACGTTCTCTTTCTGGTTTTAAAATAAATAAAATGAAACATTTCCGCAGATCCCTAAAGTATCATGGGCCCTGCCGCTCCTCATGGAGAAGGCGGCCTGGTCACTCGGGCAAAGCACCTTTTACGTTCTTCATCTGATCCGGTATTTCCCTGTTTTCGTACTGCTTTGCGCTTGCAGCCGGACTTCGCCAACTGGCACGTAAGCTCCAAGAGGGCAGGAACCCGTCCTGTTCTGCTCATTATGGGCGTCCTCAAATGCCGGCTGCATGTTTGGCACATAGTAGGTGCTCAGTAAGTATCTGCTGACTGGATCAATGAAGGCGAGACTATCTGTAGGTATATTTGCAACCCAGCTGGTGGCACCCACTTGCCCAGGTGGCCTCAAAGATCTGGTCGCCTGCCTTGCTGTCTTCTCCCTCTCCCCCTCTCTGGGCAGCACACCCCACAGATGGTAATTCCTCAGTTTCCAGAATCCATCCCTCACCTCTGACCTCTGCTCGCCCCTGCCCTGTGTCCAGTCTCCTAGGCGCCTGTCCGGGCTCAGGGGCTGGCTTCCTCCGCAGCCTTGCCCAGCCTGCCGCTAGCAGGACCTTTCAAAATGCCAGTCGGAGCCTGTCACTGTGACCCTCCTCCCTGCCCTCCAGATAGTCTGAGTTTGCGCCACCTGGCACGCAGTCCTTCATCACCTGCTCCGCCACACCCCCGCTCCTCCCCCAGGAGTGCCCGCTGTCACCCAGGGCTCACGGTGCCCGGAAATCATACGCCTGCTGTCTACACGCTCGCTTGGAAGCCTTCCCCACCCCAATCCAGCCTCCTCCTCTCTCAGGCCTCCCCTGAAGCCTCAGGCCGAGCTGGGCCCTCGTGGCCACCCTCAGCTACAGCCCTCGTCCCCCAGCGTGGCCAACACCGTTCCTGTCTGTCCCATGGAGGTCAGAGGCGGGCCTGGCGCACAGGAAGCACTCGGGAAGGGGTGGGTGAGAGGAGTTCGTCCTGGGCCCTGCTCTGTCCTGGGCAGCCCGTGTCTCTTGCACACAGATGTGGCGCCACGCCAAGTCCCCACACGCATGCACAGAACCGCGCAGGCAGCTGCAGCTGGCCCCGAGTGAGACGCTGCCACTCAGACCCTCGCTGTCCTGCCCACGGTGTGCAGAAGCCAGCTCGCCATGCCCGGGGGACCCTGCAGGCAGGCCCAGCAGACACCGGCCCTGCCTCCCCTGCTGTCCCCAGGCTTCTGGCTGCCACTGGAGCTCGCACCCCAACCCGCCCATGACCTCCCTGACTGCACTGGGGCAGCAGACACCCCGAGGCTGGACGGGTGGTGGAATGACCAGGCATGTCGACCTGGCCAGACCAGGCCCGCTGTGGCCTCTGCCCACACTGCTTGTCCAGAAAGCCAACTTTTCAAAGAACCCTGACTTTCTGGGAATGACAGTGGAGATCAGAGCCTAGATGCTAAGGGTGGTGGCAGGACATAATTGAAAACGCGTGGGCTCTGGAATAAGGAACACCTGAGCTCCAATTCCAGCTTCCATAGTCATTAGTTGTGTGACCTTGGGCAAGTCACTTAATGTCTCTGGGCCTTGGCTTTATCATCTGGCAATTGATCATTATAGATATAGATATATAGTACCTCCCTGAGAGGGTTGTTGAGAGAATTAAATGAGCTAATGCATACAACATGCTGAACTCAGTGGCAAACTCAACACTTGGTGGCTATTATTATTGTTGCTGTTAATATTATCCTTGCCCTCGGGCTAGATGGCTGGCACACTATGTGGGGACAACAGAGGTTGCTTTATCAAGACCCAAGTGATAGACACTCCTGGGTCCTAAGCCTTCTTGGGCCAGTGCTGACATCGCTGGACATGGACCGTGGCCCAGGCACGGCCTCACCCCGCAAGACAGAACTGCCTTTGCACAGCATCCAGAATTGCTCTCCACACCTTCTGCCTCTGCTATGGGGCTCCCAGCCTTCCTACCAGTCAGTGTGCAACCCCCTCATTCTGCCCCAGGACATGAGACAGGCCCCATCACTCTGCTGAGCTGAGCTCCAGACGCCTCTATCCTTCCCTTAAGGTGGAAAAGAACCAACTGCGGGATCACTAACCCCCGGTTCCTACGTCCACCACCAGGCCTGCCGGCACTGAATGCTTCCCCTCACTTTCACTGTTGCCTCCTCAGACCCCCGGGGCTCTACAGGAAGCCTCAGGACCCAGGCAGGGCTGACCTAGTAGGATTCTACACATTCCACCCCCAGTTAGACCACTGAGGATTTTAAAAGCATTTAGATCATTTAAAAATCATTCCAAAGAAGGAAAGGAGATAAAGGAGCAGAAAGAATATTTGAAGAAATAATGGCTAAAAACTTCCCAAATCCGATGAAGAATTTTAATCAATGCATCCAAGCAGCTCAACAGACTCCAAGGAGGATAAACATAAAGAGATCTGCAAATACACACAGGATAATGAAACAACTAAAAGCCAAGACAAGGAAAGAATAGAGCTATACAGGAGGAACATTTTTATACCTCATTGGAGTTATTACAAATCTGAAGCAGATTCTGGTAAGATAAGATATATAAGATAAGTTCTAGCGTAACCACTAAAGAAATAACTAAAAATATACAGTGAAAAAATCACCAAAGAAATTAAAATGTCACATTAGAAAATCAATGCAAAAGAAAACAATAAAGAAGGAACAGAGGAACAAAAAAGGCACAAATGGTAGTGAAATGGCAGCTCTAAAACCAACTATATCATTAAATGTGAATGGATTAAGTAACCTAATCAAAAGGCAGGGATTTTTAAATTGGGCAACAAAAAAAATGTTCCAGCTATATGCTATCTACAGGAGACACACTTTAGATTCAAATACCGCTGAAAGTAAACAGATGGAAAAATATCTATCATGTAAACAGCAACCATTAGAAAACTAGCTATACTAACATCAGACAAAATCGGCTTTAAAACAAAAAATGTTACTAGAGAAGGACGTTTTATTATGATAAAAGGATCACACCATCAGGAAAATATAAGTATAAATATAGTTACACCTAGTAACAGAGTGCCAAAATACATGAAGCAGAAACTGACAGAATTGAAGAAAAAACAAGCAATGAAAAAATAATTGTTGAAGACTTTAATATCTCCACTTAAAATAATGGATAGAAGAACTAGGCAAAAAATCAACAAAGCAAATAGCATCACTATAAACCAACTAGACCTAAACCCCACCCAACAACAGCAAAACACATTCTTCTCAAGTGCACACGAAACATTCTCCAGGACAGCTCATAGGCTGGGCTCAGAAACAAACCACAATCAATTTAGACCGACTGAAACAATATAAAGTATGTTCTACGACCACAATGGAATAAAGTTAGAAATCATTAAAAGATGTTTGGGAAACTCACAAATATGTGGGTATTAAATAACACGCTTCTAAATAACCAGTGGGTCAAAGAAGAAATCAGAAGGGAAATGAGAAAATATCCTGGGACAAACAAAAATATAGACATAGCATACCCCAAAACTTGTGGGATGCAGCTCAGAGGGACATTCGTGACTATAAACTACATTAAACAAAAGAAGAACATAAAGCCAGTAACCTAAGCTTCCACCTCAAGAAACTAGAAAAAGAAGAGCAAACTAAAGCAAGCTGATGGAAGGAAACAATGGAGGTCAGAGTGGGGAAATGGAAGGAGGGACCTGAAGAGATATTTACAAACCCTTGTTCATAGCAGCGACATTCACAATAGCCAGAGATGGAAGCAACTAGTAGTCCACTGATGGATGGATGGATAAACCAAGTATGGTGTACATACACAATGGAATATTATTCAGCCTGAAAAAGGATCAAAACTCTCACACGTGCTGTAAAATAGATGAGCCTTGAGGACATTACTCTAAATGAACCAGGCCCGTCACAAAAAGACAAATACTGTGCGACTCCACTTACCGGAGGCGTCTGGAGAAGTCAAACTCACAGCACAGAAAGTAGAATGGTAGTTGTGGGGGGAGGAAGAAGAGGGGGAATTGTTGTTTGATAAGTACGGAATTTCAGTTTTGCAAGATGAAAAGGGTTCTGCAGACAGAGGATGACCATGCTTGCATAATATGAGTGTATTTAATGCCACTGAACTGTATACTTGAAAACAGTTAAGATGGTAAATTTTACGTTGTGTGTATTTTACCACAAGTTAAAAATAAAGATTAGAGTGGAAAGTAATGAAATGGAGAATAGAAAAAGCATAGAGAAAATCAACTACACCAAAAGTTGGTTCTTCGACAAGTTTAACAAAATTGACAAAACGTTAGTCGGACTGACCAAGAAAAAGGAGAAAAGACTCAAACTACAAGAACCAGAAATGAAAGATGGGACGTTATTACCAACCTGACAGAAATCTAAAGGATTACAAGAAAATACTACAGACAACCGTCTGCCAATAAAGTAGGCGAATTAAATGAAGTGGACGGATTCCTAGAAATACACACACTACAGTCCCCGACTCAGGAAGAAACAGAAAACCAGAATAGAGCTATGACAAGTAAAGAGATGGAATCAACAACCAAAAATCTATCCACAAAGGAAAGCCTGGGCTCAGATGGCATCACAAGGGAATTCGATCAAGCATCTAAAGAAGAATTAATACTAATGCTTCACTCTTCCAGAAAAGAGAACACGACGGGACACCTCCAAAATCATGGGAATTGATATATGCTCCATGAATGAACCTTGAAAGTATTTTATACTAAGTGACAGAAGCTAGTCATAGAAGACCACGTGTCGCATGATTCTGTTTGCACGAAATGTCCAGAGCAGGCAAATCTGTGTAGAGAGAAGGCAGATGAGTGGTGATGGCTGCCAGGGGAGGGGAGACCCGGAGGTGGAACACAGAGTATGAAGTTCCTTTCTGAGGTGACGAAAATATTCTCTAACTGATTGTGGTGACAGCTGCACCACTCCGTGCATATACTGGAAATCGCTGAATTGTACACTTTAAATGGGTGAGTTACATGGCAAGTGAATCATATGTCATTAAAGCTGTTCCAAAAAAACCATTCTACTCGTAATAATATATATGTTAAGCTCTCACATAATATTTCATTTGCAACATGGGCTTCTTTCCATGGTTCGTAAGAGCCTTGCCAACCGTGCCTTCCTGCAGAAGACCTGCGCCGAGTACCTGCGGCGTGAGGCAGCTCAAGCTGGCACGGGGTCACACGGCCAGGGATGCAGGGGTGAATCCAGCCCAGCTCCTGCCCCTAACAGGCTTTTGGTCAGGTGGTGGGTCCACAGCACCCAATTTAAATCCCAACCTGCCAAAATACCTAGTACCTTGCCAGGTGGGTGCACTCTTCGCAGTGATCCAAAGGGGGAAAAAAAATAACACTAGCCAGCATTTATTGAGCGCTCCCTGTGTGCCAGGCACCGTGTCAAGCACTTCCCACGCCTTGTTTCACTGCATCCTCACAACGCTCCTGCGCGGCAGTGCTCCCATTAGCCTCACGTGACAGATGACGAAATTGATGCTATGAGTCGGTGCTCCCACCACTCGCCAGGGGAGGAGGGAGAGCCCTGGGCCTTCAGGAGATCTGGACAGAAGCAAGTTTGGGATGGGGCCGGGAAAAGCCCTCACCCAGCTCAAGGGAGAAACTGAGGCTCTCAGGTTGGAGTGGCATGGATGCGCAAGGAGGCAAGAACACCGAGGTCCCAAGCCCGGAGCTCTCATGCATGTCCTGCTCTCCCCTCCACACTGAGCCTCTCTGAGACTCTGTTTCTTCTGCTGTAAAATGGGGCCACTACTCCTGCTTCTGCCAGAGAGTTGAGAGCCCTGCATGAGACGATGATCCACATAAAGGAAGAACCAGTGTTAAGGCTGTGCTGGAAAGCAGGAGGGACCCTTTGCCCCAACATTTTTTTTTCTTTTTGAGACTGGGTCTCACTATATTGCCCAGGCTGGTTTCAAACTCCTGGGCTTAAGCGTTCCTCCTGCCTCAGCCTCCCGAATGGCTGGAACTACACCCATGAGCCGCTGTGCCCAGCTTGCCCCAACATTCAGAAGAGCTCTGGCCCTGTCTGGAGAGAGGGCGGCGAGTGCACACGCTTGCACACACACACTCAGACACACACGCACGTCCACCATCCCTCCCCATCTGATCCCCCTCCACTGCCTTTAGATACTGGTCACGCCGCAGGAGGACCTGCCACCCTTCTCCCAAGCCCTCCTGCTCCTGGAAGCTTCCCCGGCTGCCAGCCCAGAGTGAGTGCTCCTCCTGGAAACCCCCATCGCCCCTGCTGGTGTCTGAGCGACACCTGCCTGCCTGGGTTAGAATCCCAGCTCCCCCACTGACCAGCTCAATGACCCTGTGCCAGCTCCCTCCTTGCCAGAAGCATCTGTTTCCTCATGTAAAACGAGGCTAGCGAGAGCATCCAATGCATAGGGTGGTTCCACTCAGTGAAGTGCCGCTTGGAGAGCAGCTGGCACGGTGCCTGTCCCCTCCCTACCGGGCTCAGGCCTGCTCTGCCCACTCCCCAGGCTGCGGGCAGGGGACCCTGGAGGGCTGTTGTGGACGACGGTGTGGACATGAGCTGAGAGACCATGTGCCGGGGCGCAGCCTGGCAGAACGCCGGCGGCTGTGGACAGGGGGCATGGGCGTGCCCTTGAGGCCCAGTCGGATCCTTAGCTGCCCGTCTGTCCCTCCTCCTACCCAGAGACCCCTGGGCTGGGGGCTCACCCTCTGCTGGGGTCTGCTCATGCCAAGGGCCTTTGCCTGCTGCACATATTGAGGGGTGTGGGGTCTGGAGGAAAGCCACCGGCAGTCAGTGCCACCATTCAGGGTCCAGGGCGGGGGAGGCACATGACTCACCTGGGGATCTTACTAAAATGCAGGGCAGGGTGGCCGCGGTTCCCCATGTCCAACAACCTCCCAGAGGCACAGCTGCAGCTGTGCTGGGCCACACTTGAAGCGGCAAGGCCCCGACATAAAGAGCGACAGGCACACCTCGGCCTCCCACTGGGCCTGGGAGGACTCGGCCCCACCCAACCGCGCCTTGGCTTCCAACATCTGGAGGGGGATGCCACGTGGATTTTCAGAGTTTCCAAGATTCCATTGCCATTACATATATAAAATAAAAGTAGTACCACATTGCAAAAAATTGGAAAATAAGAAAACTAATAGCAAAAAGAAAAAGTCGCTGATCATCTCATGCTGTATTTAATAGGACTGCACACGGCGGGTCCCACGGCCGTGGCTGTGAGTGAGCCCGGTCATCTGCGAGTGGGACGCCCCAGCAGCCCCCGCCCCCACCCCAAGAGAGAGGCCCAGCCCCGCAGTGCCTGAGGCCTTCGCCAAGACCTATCCTGGGGGTGCAAAGTCACCTCCTCCCTGGAGGCAAGGGCCGAGGAGCAGAGGTGGGGGAGGGGCTGCACATCTGGATTCCTGGCCGGGAGCCCGCATTCCTTCTCTGTGAGTGTGAGGAGATGCGGCCTAGGCCTCCCGAGAGCCAGAGCCGAGAGCCGCACAGAGCCTGCCCCTCACAGCAGGCCTCACCCCAAAAAGGCTGGCGAGGACTCGAAGGCCCAGAACCCCATTTGGGGGCCCAGTGTGGGTCCAGAGATCTCCTTCACCCCGATTGTTGACCGGCCAGCATGGGCCCAAGCTGGGCCTCTGTCCTGTCCACACCTGCCAGCCTGGCCTCCGAAACCCCAGAGGGCCCAAGAGGTAGAGACCAGAGGCCAGGGCCGCTCTCTGGTGGACGGGCCGCTGGGGAGGCCACGGCGTCCGCCCCGCCCACAGAGCCAGGCTGCAGGACAGCGAGGGAGCCCGACAGCCCCTGCCCGGCCGGCCGTGCGGCCTTACCTGGGGGCAGTCCTTGATGTAGTGTCCTTTGTTGAAGCACAGGTGGCACAGGTAATTGGGCGGGGGCCGCTTGCTGGGCTTGCGGGCCTCGGAGGTGAGAGTCAGGTCAGAGAAGTGCTCGGTGAGGGAGCTGAGGCCGTCGGCGATGTTGTTGAGGGAGCCGTAGGGCGAGGCGCTCTTGTACACGCCGCTGCCCAGCGCCTGCGGAGACAGAGGCACGCGTGCTTGCGGCTGCGGCCCTGGGGGAGTTTGCATGCACCCCCAACACACACACACACACACACACAAGCACGCACGCACACATGCATGCACAAAGTCATACTGAACCTTCAGCTGCCCAAGGACTCTGGCCTCCAGCAGCCTGAGTTCAAACCCTAACTCTGGCTGTGTGTCTATGGACAAGCCAGTTAACGCCTCTGGGCCTCAGTGGCCCTCTCTGTAAAATGGGAATGATGATTGCTACACCTAGGGTTTCTTTAAGGCTAAAATGAGGTCATGGGTGTAAAGCACTTTATTTCGGGCCTGGCACTTGGCAACCACTCAGTCAATGGCCATGATGATGATGATAACAGGTATTCGTATTAATTACCTCTATTTCTTCTTTACACTCTGCCACAACATGAGAAGGTGTAGTAGAAAGCAACCTGTCACTAACTAGTGGAGTGACTTTAGGCAAACCACTGTTGACTCAGTTTCCCCTCTTGGAAGGAAGGGGGACGTCAGTTGCCAGCATTGCCTCCATTTCACACAAGAGAAGACTGAAGTCCAACCTCTGCCCTGTCTCCTGTGGCACGAGGCCCATGCAGGAGACAGCATGGGCTGTGTCCAGGGAGCCCTCAGCCTGGCCCAAGCCACCTCTCTGGGCGCCTGAGGAGGGCAGTGGCCCACCTCTCCCACCTCCAGATGACAGGAACCAGACATCTCGCCTAGCTTCAAAGCAGATGTGGCCCAGGCCCCTCCTGGTGTATACAGCCTCTATTTATAGGAGTCACGGGCTCCAAGCAGCCGGGCTCGCTGGAATTCAGCAAAGGTGGGGCCTACCAGGAGGCTGGCAAGGAACGGCCATGGGTCCCCTTACCTGGGGTGAGGCCAAGGCTGGAAAGAGGCAGCTTCCCCCAGGGGGGTTAACGACAAACCCGGGCATGAGGTTTGGATACGCCCGGCCCGGCTCAGGTGCCCCCAAACTGCAGGAGGAAGCCATGGACCTTGGGACCCTTGGGTCTCACGGGAGATGAGGCTTTGTTCTTGGGAGCCCTCGGGCTGCTGGGGAGGTGGGACCCCTGAAAGGAAGGGCCTCGGTCTCCCTGACAGCGACGGGGCAGGCGGGGCAGGCTTTTCCGAGTCCCCTCAGTGTAGGAAGAAGGGGAGGGAGGTGGGTTGAGAGCTGGCCCCTCCACCAGCCGGGACAGACCCCACCACTCACTCCTGTGTACCGAAGCCTCCCCACTGCTTCCAACTTGAGGGGCTGCCACTCCCTCCTGGCACACACAGCCCTCATCATCCGGGCGCGACCCCCGTGCTTGGTAGCTCGGGATGCACTGCTGCGTGGCCACAGCTCTTTCCCTCTCTGGGCCTCTGTTCTCTCTTGTGCACGTTTGGACCAGAGCCTGGGACGAGGAAGGAAGGGCACAGACACCACAGCTGCGGCAACCGAGGCCCAACACACAGCCGGGCCCCAGCGACGGGGCTCCCACAGGCCGAATCTGCTCCGCCGCTGCGCGGTGCTACCGTGCAACCCAGCGCCCGCGGAGCCGTGCACACCAGCCTGCGCTCGGTCTGCGGGGGCTCCGCTCTCAGAGGAGCCCAAGATAAAGTGTCCAACCCAAGAGGCAGAGAGCCCCCCAGCCCTGGAGGTGTGGGAGCCAACGGGGGTCGGCCTTACAGGCGTGGGGAGGGCTCCGATGGCAATCGGATTAGACGATACAGGGACATATCCCAAGCACTCACTGTGTCTCCGGCACTGGAAATTTTGCACATATTAAGATAGCTGATTCTGACCGCAACCCTATGAGTCACTGTCCCCAGCTTACAGATTGTATGAGTGTGTTCAAACCTGCATTGAATGACCTGGGAAGCCTGCAACAAACACGGTTCTCTGGGCCCCTCCTCAGACCCACGACGGCAGCCAGCTACCAGGGACTGAGGGCCCCAAATGTGCATTTCTTGGCGTGTGGTTAAATACACAAAACTTACCGTTTTAACAATTTTAAGTGGCATTAATTTGCATTCACAATGTTGTGCAACCATCACTACTATCTACCCCCAGAACTTTTTCATCTTCCCAAACTGAAACTCTGTACCCGTTAAACAACAACTCCTCCCCCTCCCCCAGCCTGGTGGGTATTTTTCAAGCCCCCCACCCCACCCCCTGGGGGGTGCAGTTCAGGTGCAACCAGCCCAGCCCTATCCGGCCATAGAGCATTCGGACTTTCCAACCAGCCAGATCTCTTCTTATCTCGACTCTAAGACACTCCCCAACCCAAGAGACCCCTCCTGCCCCCAAATCAGCCCCAGCTTCTCGAGAAAAGTTCATCCAAACAAGAAACTTGAAGCTCCAAATGCTGTGACTCACCCTCATGGCTGGGAAATGCAATTTCACAAATAACAACCCTCGTATTTTCCCCCCTTTCCTTTCCTGTCTTTCTTTTCTCTCTCTCTCTTTCTTTCTTTCTTTTCTCTTCTGGATAAGATTTAAGCAAGTCCGCAGAAATCAGGACTGTTTTGGCAGCACGTTGTCAAGAGGAAGGGGAAGTTTGGTGGGTGCCAAAAGTGCACTAATTCACCCTGAAAAACCTCGCCCCCGTCTTGCGGCCACGCTCCCCTGCCCACGTGTGGCCCCGTGGGCATCCCTGGACAGCCAGGGGCCTCGGAGCAGGCAGCTCCACACTCCACCCACAGCCTCCTGAAGGCCGCAGCTTCCCCCCTGCCCACAGGCAGCTCCGCGCTCAGAGAAGCCAGGCCAGAGCTCCCGGTCATCACGGCCTCCCCACCTCCAGTGTCCTCTGGCCTGTCCCCAGGGGCCGCTCCTCCTCCCTTCGCCTCAGTCAAGATGAACACCACCTTTGAGCTGAAAGGGCAGCGACTGTCAGCTGATTCAGCCTCATTCCCAAGTTACAAGTGGAGAAACTGAGGCCCAGAGAGGCCCAGGGACACAGACCAGGGCACCCAGCCAGGCCTCAAAGCCAGGAGCCCCGCTTGCCTGGCCGGTGGGGAGGGCGGGTGGGGCAGCGAGCTGTTTCCTCTCTGAAGCCCCGTTTGAGCTCGGGCCATGGAGGTGAAAGGCAAGTCGGCCTCCGGCTGTTTGTTGCACGGCCTGCCTGCGGGGCTTGGCCTTAGCGGAGGCCAGGACGCAGAGCTCCGTCCCTCCCCGTGCAGGGCCAGGGCCTGGCCTCTTGGGCTTCCCATCTGTACACTGTAAATGGAGCAGAAAAGAAGGGCAGCCTTGATGATCCCTGCAGTCATGCGTTCTTGGGGTGCAGACAACCAGGGACTGAGAGACGCCCCAGAGCCCAGCATACAGAAGGCACTCGGCCACATGGGCACCACCTGTTCCACGCCCTCTCGCCCGCGGCTGGAGGGCGAGGCAGGCCCGGGAGCCTTTCTCCGCAGCCCTAGCTTTGCTGCTCTTGCCGTCCCCTCAGAGCAACTCTGCTTGTCTCTGCGTTTGCTGCCCCACCCTGAGCACCCCTCTTTGTGTCCATCTGAACCCCCTCCGGGACCTGGGTCCAGACTGGCTCTACCTGCAGTGTTGCGGCCTTGAACACCCTTTCCCCTTACTCAGGTCTTCGAGGAACGGTGTGAAAACCACAGACTAAAGTACTCCCGAGGCCCCACTGGCCACAGAGGCCTCCCCCCCCCCAGGGACCTCCCTGACCCCCGGCTGCGGCTCAGTCCAGCAACAAGGTTGGCAGGGGGCAGGGACCACCATGTGCCTGCATCTGCCTGCAGTTGCCTGGCGCAGCTCTGACGTCTCTCTCTAATCTCCTTCCACGAGTGAGGCTTCCTCATCTCTCCCAGGAGGCTCGACGTCCCTGAAGACAAAGGTTCTGCAACTTTCCATCACCCAGTGCCCAGGCTGCGCCGACACCTGTCCTGGGCGCAGAGAGTCACAGGCAGGGCAGGGCCTGGGAGCCCCAGTGACAGGGTGATGGGTGCCCTAACACCTTAAAGCCTTCAGGTCGGGGTCTCAGTGCCCCTGTGGGTGGTGGGAGGATCCTCTCTGCCTAGATGAGGCCGCTCCGGGCACTGGCGGAGGTTAACCCCACTTGTGTGATGGGTGGAAGCCCCCGGGCTATCCTGGCCCAAATCACCAGCCTTGGGGAAGAGGCTACCTCTCCTTCCTCCTGGGTTCAGTGACCCCAGCAGCTAGCGGGAAGCATGGGACCCTCACACCGTATCTGAGGGACTGAGCATTGGCCTCCTGCCCATAGCTGGAACTTCTCCAAGATTCTTGCTTGGCTACTAGGGAAAGGTAGTTGGAAAACACTACGGTTTATCTCGATTGTACCATGTGTTATATAATTGACTAGATCCTTTGCTTTTCTTAGTTCCCTTATACCTGGCAAAAACACTATTTTTTTATTTTTTAGAGACAGGGTCTTTCTCTGTCACCCAGGCTGGAGTGCAGCAGCACAACCATAGCTCACTGTAACCTCGTTCTCCTGGGTGCAAACAATCCTCCCACCTTAGCCTCCTGAATAGCCAGGACTATAGGCCTGCACCACCACACAAGGATAATCTTTAAATTTTTTGTAAGAGATGGGGTCTTGCTATGTTGCTCAGGTTGGTCTCAAACTCCTGGCCTCAAGCGATCCTCCCACCTTGGCCTCCCAAAGTGCTGAAATTATAGGCATGAGTCACCTTCTGGCCAAGAACACTATTTAAACAGGCATTAATGGCCCTGTTTTATAGAGCTGGAAACTGAGGCTCAGAGAGCTGAGTAACTTGCCCAAGGGAACACAGCCAGCTGTGTGCTGGCCTGTAATGTTCTAGCCTCTGCACAGCCTCCTGGGCTTGGCTTCTCCTACAGGAAGGGGAGCCAGAGGAAAATGCCAGGTGTGGACCACTCTCCTTGGCACAGAGGCCCTGTGATGTCATATGCTAAGCCCTTCAGCCCTGGAAAGATGAGGGGCCAGTTTCTCTGGCCCACATGAGGGGGTTGGGCCCCGGGGATGGTGGCTCTGCCATGGAATACGGGGTGCAGAGGCAGAGATCTCCAGGGCGACTCCAGTGCTCCCCAGAGCAAGCCTGCCAAGCAGTGCTTCTCCCCCCTCCCCTCCCGGCTGGGACAGTAAGAGGGCACAGTGGGGGAGGGGTGGGCAGGAATAAGGGCAGGGGGGCAGAAGCGTCTGAGGGCAGCCCAGAGGGAGAAGGGAGGACACAGAGACAGGACAAGAGGTGGACAAGAGAAGCCGGGACAGCAGGCAGAGATGGGCAGCAGCACCCGCTGGGAAGGACATGGCAGTGGGAGAGGCCATCGAGAAGGCAGCGCCCGATGGCAGAAGCCAAGTGCTGAGTCCTGCTCCCCAGGCCTGAGAAGCCCTAGAAGAGGAACTCTCTGATGCTAGCCCCCACCTCTGTGGGGGCTCCTTTCATCCGCTGAACAACTGCTTTCTTATCCCAAAGCCACCCCTCCCCCACCCCCCACAGACACGCGCATGCACACGCACCCACACTCCTCTGTTTGGGACAAGAAACCATTCATCCCACAGTGACTCCGCCCCTTCCCCCAAGGGGATCTGGACTTCTTCTACCCCTAGGGTCTATCTGGGGCTCCAGTCCACGGGAGTCAAACTCGTGCCTGCCCTGTACACACAACGCTGGGCTCAAGCTGGGCTCAGAGACAGACGGAGACAACTGTGGACAAGGCAGGAAGAGGGCCAATGGGAAAATGAGGCCACACCTTGACCAACGCCTCCCCAGCAGCACTCAGCCCCCGGCTCTGCTCCTCTTCCTACGGTCTAAAGCTGACCTGTGGGCCAGGAAGGTGCAGGCTGGCCATGACAGGGCTGTGCCCCTTCACCCAGGACCCCGCAGGGCACCACGGCCTCCTGGAGGCCCATTCACCCAGCACGTGCAAAACACCGTTCCTTGTACACAGCCAGTGCTCAGTAAAAGATTTTAATTTAAATAACAAGTCCATACTCTTGTTGGTGGGGGGAGTGGGTAAGAGGAGCAAGCAGTGGCATCAGGAAAAGCAGAGAAGACCCAGGGAGATCCCCTCCCTCCTGGTTCCTCCAGCTCCCGCCCAGGGTCGCCACTACCTGACAGGCGCTCACGTTACACAGCTATATGACCTCTGCCCAGCTGGTGCGTGAGAACTAAGGACAGGGCTGCCTCTCACTGCTAGAGCTTATTTTCAAATGAAAGCAAAAAGGATGAATATGAAAATCCCAGGGCCAGAAAGGACCCTAATACTTAGCCAAGTCTGGGGTACCGCTGAGGCTTGCAGCCTCTATAGCAGGGCGGGGGCTTGATCTGGGATCCACTGTCAGCACGAGTGTGTCCGTGATCCCCGAAATCACGTGCAAATGTATGCGCATGGATGTGCACACATGCTTGTGCTCTGTGCATTGTGCTGACGACGAGAAGTCTAGCTGTCTTCAGATCCGCAAAAAGGTCCCTAACCAAAGAAAGCCAAGGACCATTAGCATACCTGAGCCTCTGCTGGGACACCTCAAGGGACAAGGTTTCACTATCTCCCAGGTCAGCTCATTCCAATGAATGAAGCAATCAATAAACTTTTCTGTGAGATAAAATGAGAGGCCTCGAGATTGAAGAGAATAGTCACAAGTCCAGAGATGGGAGAGAAGAAGAGAGGTGTCACCCATGGGTCAAGCCAGCCAACCAGCTGTCCACCCACCCATCCATCTAGTAAACCTTAACTGAGCACCTAGCATGTCCTGGGTACTAAGCATCAGAGGCTGCGACTGCTATGGGGAAAAGATCCGATTCTTATTCTCAGAGTGCTGACAATCTAGCTATTGAGACAGACACGCTTTGCATAACACAGGACAAGACTGGTTGTTAAATAGGCTTTACCAGAGGTATGTATCTACAACTTATCTGTCATGGGATCACAGCAGCTGGAGGGATGTCTGCTCCCAGGACAGCCAGGTAAAGCCTCTCAGAAGAGTCACATCCAGTTGTGTCATAACTGTCCATTGTACAAGGGCAGGGAATGGCATTTTAGGTAGAAGCAATAGCGAGTGCAAAAGCTTAGAAGAGTGGGACCACTTGGTGCTTCCAGAAACCTCAAAAAGAACTGTATGGCCAGAGGAGGACTGAATGTAGGATTGTACACCACCGCCATACTCGCACACACAGACGGATCAAGTATCCGGAGACCTAGGCTGGAGCCCTGGAGTTGCCGCTGACTCCCTGAACCATCATCAGCTTCCTCTCGAAGACCCTTAGTTTTCCCATCTGGGCATTGGGAATGGTGCACGCAGGCTATGTGGGTACAAAAGCAGTAGGAAGTGCTCAGTGACCATGTCCTTGGCTTCTCCTAAACCAGGCCAGCCTTGGACCCGTGTCTCATGGAGCCCCATGCTGGCTTTCTGGGGAGCGGCTGGAGCAGGCACGTGGTAGGGAAGCCAGCACCCATGGTCAATGCCTACCACTCCTTGAAAGGTTTGGGACTGGGGACAAAATGTCACCTACTAAGGTAAGGTTTGACAGGACGCCCCTGTCAAGATAGGTTACCACCTGCCCTGCGCTGGGGCCCAGAGACTGACCCAGGTGAGAGCTAACCTGGGAGCCGTCTGCAGGACAAGTCACAGAAGCAACTCAGGCTGGAACACAGAAGAGTTCTAGATCTAGCCCTGCACTGACTTGCCAGGTCTCTGTGTTCTCATCTGTAAGATGGGAGCTACGAGGAAAGAGATGCCAAGAATAAAGCACCACTCGAGAGTAAGGAGCTGTATGCAAGGGCCACCTTCTCCACGGTCCCTCCTCTGGGTGCTGGCAGCACCTGGCTCTCCGCTGCTTCTAATTACTAATTACTAATGCCGCCTGCTTTCTTCCCTCCCACCTGACTCAGATGGTCCGTGAGGTGTGGTCTTCTCTCTGAGCCCAGGCCGTCAACTTAATTTGACAGAAGGAGGGTCAGGCCACCTCAGCCAACAGCCTCTCCAATGACGGTCTTCCTCGCCTGAGTCACAGCTCAGCTTTCCAAGAGTGGCCAAGGGAGCTGGGGCACCCTCCCAAGCTCTTGGCTGTTCCTTCCAGGCCCTGGGGATGCCCCCCCACAACCCAGCCCACACAGCCCATAAAGGCTGCTGGGAACCAGCCTCAGCTCCTGAAGCCCACTCTTAGCACCAGCCAGGGAAACGCCATCCTTGGGCAGAAACGTGGCTTTGTTTTACACATCCACGCTGGTCAGGCAGCCCTGGGCTCATTTAGACCCGTCAAGGGCACAGGTGACACATCTGAACCCTCAGGAAACTATAAAGACTGGGGCCTTTTAAAGCAAGATGCTATAGGTGCTCCTTTATGGGTTCTAATAGCCATGTCCGTGCAGAAGGGCTAAGGCCCTAGGAGGACCGTCTGTTAAGCCATCTCATGACACCCTTGCTGCTGTTCTCAAGCCTCCAGTGGGTGCACCTGAGCAGCAAAGAGGAGCGGGTGTTCAGGGCTGCAGAAGATAATGCTTCGACCCAGGGGAGGGCGCCTGAGTTAACAGCTCTAGGAAGAGCTTCCTAAAAGTTGGAACTATCCAATAAGGGAGAGCTCTGCCTCAGTGGAGCATCCCTGGGCCTAGGGATGTTTGGAAGAACATGGGCAGGTATGCTGTGCCAAAAACATTCTCTGGTCAAATTGACATGGGAAATGTTGGCCGAAGAAAGGTAACAGGTTTTGCGCTGCAGGCCTTCTCAGAGCCTTTACTGTGGTAACAGGCATTGTGTGTCTCCAAGAGAAAGACAGTATGCTGTGCTCTCCAATTGTACTGGACTCTAAAGTCTTTCCCTCAACATCCACAAAGTAGGGGCCTCTTGAGGGCCATACCTTCCAGCTACCTCTGTCCCTGGAGGAAGAGGGAACAAAAACAACTGCCCTCAGAATCCAACGTGCATGCAAAAAGACAGTCACATCCTCCTGGGGGGAAAGGGGTTATAGGAACTACATAGCAGGGGCTCCTAGCACCGCTCCAAGGGGCCCAAGAGGTAATACTGAACAAGGACATAATTCAAGTTTTCCAGAAGGGGAATCCCACAGCCCCTACACTGTTGTGAATTCAAATTCCAAACAAAACTTGGCAGGGAAGACCCCGTGCGGCCCAACCCCCACTCATTCTAAGAACCACCTTCCTTGGGGACCTGGAGAAAGAGGAGGGCCTCGGCCAAGGGCCACAGAATCCTTCTCCAAAGGCGCATAGTTGTTGCCATAGATCAGGTCTTTGAAACTGGGGTTCACAGGACCTAGTTTCCAGACCCAGAGGCCCTTTCAGAAACTGCATAAGATGTGCCTGCTTTGGCCCTGCACCCTCACCTCGAGCTGGGACGCCCCAGGAATCCAAGCCACCTCCTGGTGCTTGCTCCCGCACTTGCATGTGAGCCCTGCCATCTCCCTCTCTGCTCCCAGGGCCAGTGTGCCACTCAGAGCCCTTGGCTTATCTTCAGCTTCCAGAGCTGAGGTTCCAGGGGCACAATGGGCTTCTGTGCCCCCATGTCCTCACCCCCCCCACACCCAATCCCAGCTGCATTCATGGTGTTTTGCTATTGTGGTGGGAGCAGCTTGGGGGTGGTGCAGGAGGGGGTGGGCTCTTGGCACAGGGGCTGGCGCAGACAGGCTGTGGTCAGCGGTCAGCATGCAAGTCACATCCGCAGGCGCTGCCACCGGGCCTGCCAGGCTTCGCACAGAATGGCGACACTCCTGGGCCCCCTGGGTCCCTTCGTAGAATCCCCTCCGGCCCACACACAACTTGCTTCCTCTCTGACCAGCCCCTTGGTGGCATTGAGGTGGGGGGTATTTTTTCTTGCCTTCTTAGCCAGTTGCTATTTTGGAGCCATATTAGGTCACCAGCTAAGCCCTGGACGCAGGAAAGGCCTGTCCCCAGGAGCACAGCTGGGGCTCTGAGAGTGTTTAGGAGGCAAAGTGGGTGGAGGGTGAGGTCGAGTGAGCCTGAAGCCAGGAGAGGGCCTTCCAGAAGTCAGCAGGCACAGCCCTCCAGCCCCTCCAAGGAGGCCACTGGCCTGCGAGCATAAGAGAACCCCCTGCTGTCTCCTCCCCTGACCCAGCCTGTCTGCAGGCCCATCCCCCCTTATTTGTCTTAAACCCCAGACATACCATCCTGGGGGACAGCAGAGACTAAATTTAACAGGTGGGTAAACTGAGGCCCAAGAGAGACAGGGGTTCCCTTAAGTCAGGTCATGAGAGACTTTTCCCATCATTGCACTATACGGCATAACTTTTTCCACACTGTGCCCCTTCATGGGGAAACTGAGGTATGCAGCAAGAAGAGGCAGGAGGCTGCAATCCTGCATGCCAGAAATTTTCAAGAAAAAGCACAACATTCTACTCTCTCGGGGGGACACTTGGTGGCCAAGAACTCCCAGGCCCTCTCAGTGCAGATCCAGAGGCAGGGAACAAGGCCACCATGGCTTGGGAGCAGGGAGAGGCTGGCAGAGGAGAATTAGGGAACCCCACTTGACCTATGGGTCATGGTCACCCTCTTCCCTGGCGGAGAAGCTCTTGTGGGGCTCCCACAGTCCCCCCCTTAAATCGCCCACCATTCACACTGTGTCCGCTTGTCTGTCTGCTCATCCGTGGCCCCCACTAGCCTGCACTGTGAATCCCCAGAGACCGACCCAGAGCTCAACAAGTGTTTGGTAAAAGAACAGACAACTGAAGAAACACCCCACAAACTGTCCTCCACAGTCTTGGTCATCTGAAGCCAGTTGCCTGAAGAGACAGCAAATTCTCTTACAAGAAAGAAAGATCCCCAGCCAAGAGCAATTCCTCACGTGGAGAGAATGGTTTACCAGGAATTTCAGCATACAAATGCTTTCGCCTGGCACCCAAGGGTGCCCTTCCACGCCCATTCCCTCCACTGTGCCCAGCCCCCTGCACAGGTCAACAGCTCAGCCCGGGCGGTGCTGGCCTTAGGCCTGCATTTTATATTCCCATGTTTCTCCCAGTAAATGACTACATAACAGCAGAGCCGAACACGTTCATGAGGCCTCCCCCTCCCATCCCCAGACACAGGCCTGCCCCCAGAGTCCACTCAGGACTCTGACTCTCCTAAAGCTAACCGGTGTCCCCAGGTCTACAAGGAAAGTGACGCCCATGTGTGTCTTGCCCCCCACCTCCTGCACCTCTGCAGAGAAGGCCCCCACAAGGGGAGGAAATGAAGGCCACAGATGGGTGTCTGCAATTCCCAGATGAGGCAGGAGTGAGTAGGGGGTGGGAAGGGGCGTCCCACTGAGCTAGCCTAGCCCAACAGAGCAGTGGTATCTGGGCAGGCTCTGGGGTGGGGGGGACTCTTCAAAAGTGTCTGGGAGGGGGTGGCGATCTGTGTGTTTATCTAGCTGGCAAAGAGGCACTGCCCAGTCGACTTTGTAACTGAATCCACCGAACAGGCAGACTTCGCAACACAGCCGGCCCAGGTCTCCGCAGAAGGCGCTGGGCAGCTGGAACCTCTCCCGCTATCTAGTCCCCCTCCCACCAGCTCAAGAGGATTTCCCTTTCATTTCCTTCCAGGCTGGGAGGGCAGGGGACAGCGCAGTCTGCCAGTCTGCGGGGTCAAGCCCTCAAAAACCACTTCCTATGTGGCTGGGGGAGGCGAGCGGCTGGAGGGTGATTCTGGGGGTCTCCGAGTGAGAACAGCAGGAAAAGCCCTCTCGGCACTCTCAGCTCTTCGGGGTGACCCTCGGGTCTGGAACCACAAAAGTCGGAGGAGAAAAGGTTTTAGGCCTTCCAGAGGAGCTCGGGGCAAAATCTGCACTCTCAGTCTCAGCCAGCGGTGGCCAGGAGGTTGATAGGGTTGGGCGTGGGAAGGACACTTGGAAGGGGCTCCCCGCCCTGGCCGCACCCCAGCTGTCTGTAGAGAATCCGGAGACAACCCCCCCCAACTCCCTCTCCCGACCCCCTTCGAACAGGGCTCCCCCGGCTGGGAGAGGGGGCGGGAGGGCCCCGCCCGGGCCGGCGCTGCTCTGGGCCGGGCTCAGCCGGGAGGTGACGCGTTCCCTGCGCCCAGGGGACTTCGTGCGGCGAGTTTGGCAGAGCTGAACGAAGCCAAGCCAAGCCGGGCCGGGCAATGAGGAGCCGGGCCGGGCCAGGAAGAGCGGGGCAGATAGGAAACGGCCCGGCGCGGCGGGGCGGAGGCGCGGGGCACCCACCTCTCCGCGCTGCAGCTGGAAGAAGCTGTTGAGATAGCTGGAGTGCAGGGGCGAGCCCAGCTGCTCCGGGCGGCCCTTGCCAAAGGCCAGCTCCGGGGGCGCGGCGGCGGCGGTCGGCTCCGGCCGGAAGGCATCGAAGGCGCTGGCCTGGTGAGTGTCCTGCAGCGACAGGTAGACCCAGTTGAGCAGCTGGGCCGGCTGGTACACCGAGGCGGCGCTCGTGTCGATGGCCGACAGCAGGCTCATTTTGCCGCGGCGGTGCCGGCCCCTCCCCGGCCGCCCGCTCGCGACCCCCCCCAGCGGAGGGGCGGGCACCGGGGAGCCTGCGCCCACCGCCCGCCGGCCGAGCCCCGACTGCGATCGCCCCGCGCCCTGCGTCCTGCGCGCTGCCCGCAGCCGCTGCAGCCGCCGCCGCCGCCGCCTCCCCCGACTGCAGCCCGGCGCGCGCGGGCGGAGGAAGGAGGCAGCGAAAGTTGGGCAGGAAACTTTTGTCCCCGCCCCTCCGCGCCGCCGCCCCGCCCCGCGATCCGCTATCTGCCTCAGCGCTGACCCCTCCGGCGGCCGCCCCGGGGTGGGGTCCACTGCGGCCCCGCCCACTCCCCGCCCCCGACGCCGTCCTCGCCCTCCATTGGCTGTGCCGTTGAATATGGAAAATAGGGGGCGGGGGAAATGAGGCTTATCTACATATGGAGCTCAGCGGCCCGCCCACCGCAGCCGCCGTCCCCGCCCCCGCCCCGGGTCAACTGCGCTCCGGGAGCCCGCGGGGAGCTCCGTGTCTCCCCGGCCTGACCACTCTCGGCCCGCTCTGTGGTCGGCCCTCTTCTGCCTCGTTCTTTCCAAATCCTCTCCAATTCTTTCTTTTTCACTCGCTTTTCCTTTCCTATTTTCTTTCCTTTCTTATCCTGTCTCGGACCCAAATCT
This sequence comes from Microcebus murinus, assembly GCF_040939455.1. Taxonomy (NCBI): domain Eukaryota; kingdom Metazoa; phylum Chordata; class Mammalia; order Primates; family Cheirogaleidae; genus Microcebus; species Microcebus murinus. The sequence continues at coordinate 55,793,285 of NC_134117.1, read as the reverse complement.
CCCGCGTCCCTCGGCTCTCCGTTGGTCTGGTGCTCTTTCTCTGCGGCTGTCTCTGTTTATCTCTGCGTGTGCCTTTCTCCTTTTCTTTCTGTCTCTTCTATTTTCGTCTCGGCTGATGTTTCTCTGTCTCCCCCACCCCGGCCGCTCCCAGGCGCGCGCGCTCACACTCACACACACACACACACACGCACACACACACACGCACACACGCACGCACACTCACACACGCACGCACTTCTAACTCCCTCCTCTCGCTATCACCGTAGGACCCTCCCCCTCCTACTTAATTCCTTCCATCTGCAGAATCGCTTTGCTGGCCGGCTGCGCCGAGGGGGGCCCGGGTTCCTGCCCCAGGAAAGACTCCCCGCCCCCTTCTCTCCCTTCCTCCTCCCCGCTCCCTTCTCTCATTTCTGCCCTGGGCCCTCCCTGCTTGTCGCCCCTCTCCTCCGCCCCAGCTTCGGCCCCCAGCCAGCCCCACGTCTTGGAGAGTCGCCAGGACCCCAGCCTGGGCCAGGGCATCTCGGAAAAGCGGCTGTCACCCACCTCCCAGGGACAACCCAGCTAATTCAAGTCTGCCTGGGGGGACTCCCGCCCCCGCCTCCACCTGATGCCCCCAGCACCCGCCCGAAGCTGCCAGCCTTCACCCTCTCTCCCAGTCTCGGAGTAGTAGGCGCTGCAGCAGAGACCCGGACCTAGCGAGTCACCACTCCCACCTCCAGGGTGGCTCTGCAGCCTTTCCGCCCCGCGTTCGTGTGCCACCTTCCCGCTGAGTGACCTTTGCATGGCATCTAACCTCTGCTAGCAAGCCTAGTTTTTCTTCTGTAAAATGGGACTCGTCATAGCCCTACTTCCAGGGATGTTTGCGTGCTTACCAGCCTAGGCTTGCTAACCAGAAGATATTCCACAAAGGACAGCTTTCCATCATACCCTTCCAGGAGGATTTCTCCCATTACCTGTTCTAGGCAGGACACCTAAGCACACCTGTGGATCTTGCACCAGAAAGGCCTCCAGTGATCAACAAGTGCTGCCCTTACCACCAACCAAGAGATCTCTGTGTTTGCAAAGATTCTGTCTATCAAACAATTGGCAATGATTAATACAAATGATAGCACATATACCAATCATATCTTAATATTTTTATTCATCAAAGACGCATCCAAACAGTACTCCTTATATTTTTAAACAATGTTAAACCTATTTGTTTAAAGAGAAGGTGCACATTTGATAGAAATAAATTTGGCAACCATTTTACTCTTAGAAATAGTCACAGGTCATCTCTGGAACTCTACTACTGTCTCTGAGCTTCCAGGAGTAGGGGGCAGGATCTGGAACCACTGATCTGGATCTTCCCTGGTTTTATAGAGAAAACTGAAGTTCAGAGAGGGGGTATCTTCCAATTGTACAGGCAGGTGGTTGGGGAGACCACAGGAGACTGAGGTTCCCAACTCCAGCCCAGAGCTCTCTGTCTCTGCCCCCCATTTTTAAGACAATAAACAGGTAGTGATGGGGCCTGTGGAGAACTAAAATGCTAGCCAAAAAAACACTTTTCTGTGTTCTCAGCCTGAGGCTGAGCCTGGCACCTGCTTAGAGATACACGTTTCTGGCCCTTCCCTGTCCGCAGAGCAATTTGATGATGTGAGTGTGCTTGTCATACCTAGTGACCACACTGATGGCCCCTGCCCCTTTCTTCCCTCCCTTGCCCTCACCCCATAGTTCCTGCACAGAGCCTGGTGCATAGATAATAGATGACAGGGAAATATGTGCTAGGCTGATAATTGGACGGATGGATGGATGGATGAATGGATGGATGGATAGATGGGTGGTTGGAGATGGCAAGATTGTGCTTCCCTTTGAAGCCTGAATGGCTTGCTTGGTTTTGTACTTTTCTCTCTCTCCTTGCCCACAGCACATCTCAACATGTGGTCTCTGTACCCAGTAGGTGATCAATAAATATTATTTGAGCAACTTATAGGTAGCTTGCCTGGATAGCTGGATTGACCTACCGTCAGTTCCTCAGCCACCTGCTGGGGACGGATGCTACAGGGTTCCCTGAGACAACATGTCCCGGGAGGTAGTGTGTGTGAGTGACCAGATGAGTAGCAGAGGCCCAGGTACCAGGCCAGAAGACTGGGACAGGCCCAATCTCTGTGCCTCCCTACCCTATCATATACACGCTGAGAAGCCTTGCATTTAAAATGTCAAAAGTTCTAGCCCAAGCCCTCACTTTACAAAGGAGGAGGGACCATGGCCAAGAGAAGGAAAGGGACTTGCCCAGGGTCACCCAGTGAGCCTGTTAGCTAAGCCAGCTGTTCCTAACCCACTGCCAAATCCTAGCTCTCCCTTGGTTGGCCCCAGTCTGGAAGATTTCTGCTGTGGCAGCTCTGGCCCCATATACTGTCCTCAGACCCGACGGTAGGAGAGGACTCCCAGGCAAGGCTCAGGTGCCTGCCCCCTTCCCTGTCTGGTGACCCCATCCATGGTCTCCAGAATGGGAGAATGGAGAGAAGACAGGATTTGGAGGAAAGAAGCCTGGCTTAGTGACTGTGGGCAGGTCTCTGCCCTTCTGTAAACCTCAGTTTGCCAGTTAGCAATGGGAACGTAGATCCCATCCCTACCAACTGCTACGGAGACTAACAGGGTCAAGTGAGGATGAGAACAAGAAAGTGCTTTCCTAGCTGTGGGTAAGCAGCCATGTGGGTGCATGGGTGGTATGGATAATTTCAATAACAGTAATATTCATTTTATCTGTAGAGATTGGGGGAGGAGGGAGCAGGTAGGGAAATGTCTGTTTCTAAAGTTGCCCAGGCAACAGGTCTGATAGGTGTTTGGTGGAGTTTCAAACCAAGAGTGTGGAGCTCAGAGAAGCAGGAGAAGCTTGGGAAACATGAGGAAAGGCTGGATCTCTACAGGGGAGTCAGTCTTCAATGTGGGCCAGAAAGACGGGCAGAGATGAGCAGGGAAAGAAGATGGGACTTCTGATTCCTGGCAAGCTGGTGCTGCTTGTTTGTCTAAAAAAATGCCTGGCAAAAATGCCCCATAGGCCAGGCGTGGTAGCTCATGGCTATAATCCTAGCACTCTGGGAGGGCGAGGCAGGAGGATCGCTCAAGGTCAGGAGTTGGAAACCAACCTGAGTGAGACCCCGTATCTACTAAAAATAGAAAGAAATTAATTGACCAACTAAAAATATATATACAAAAATTTAGCTGGGCATGGTGGCGCATGCCTGTAGTCCCAGCTACTCGGGAAGCTGAGGCAGTAGGATTGCTTGACCCCAGGAGTTTGAGGTTGCTGTGAGCTAGGCTGACGCCATGGCATTCACTGTAGCCTGGGCTGCAAAGTGAGACTGTGTCTCAAAAAAAAAAAAAAAATGCCCCATGATGATTTATCATGCAAAGGAACCCCTGAACCTCTCGAACTCATCCCGCATTCCATGTGTCAGGAATGAATAGAAAAGCATGCGCTGGCAGAGCTAAGATTTGCCTCTTCTTGGGGCCAGGGCTGGGCATTGGGTTCCTTTAGACTATGTGTTGACACAGAAGGTGTCAGTTTACAGCAGAGATGGCAAAATGGCAAATACTCTCCTTGCCTGCACCACTGGCCCATCCCCCACCCAGGACAGACATCAGTGAGTGCAGAACTCCTTCCCAGACAAGACTTCAGTTTCCTCCTCGACACAGCACCCATGTTGCCACAAACAAGAAGCTGGAGTTGACTCAGAAAATGCAAATTATTCGCCACCCCAGCTCTATATCCACCTTCCCAAGGCACTGTTCTAATCCAGGGGTGCGGGACCTTTTCATGTTGGAAGGCCACATTAATTTAGCTGTAATCAAATAAGGCCACAATCAAGAAACTTCAATTAGATATACTTTAAAAATGTATATTAGTTTGTAAAATTCTAACTATTATGTACTTAATAATTTCAAAAGATGAAAACTATTTGTTAACTTTAAAGTTAACTAACCTTTTAATGACTTTGTTGAACCTAAGTGGACATATAGGAATAACATTTATCGGGTGTCAGACAGATGGGAGGGGGATGGGTATTTACATACACAGTGAGTGCAATGCGCACCATCTGGGTGATGGACATGCTTGAAGCTCTGACTCGAGGTGGGGGGCAAGGGCAATATACATAACCTTAACATTTGTACCCCCATAATATGCTGAAAAACAAAAATGACTTTGTTGAGTCTGCTTTTTGTTGGAAAGGATTTTTTTTTTTTTTGCTTCATTTCTTTAATCAATTATGTTGGAAAGGATTTGAATGTTTGGTTGCGGCATGGAAACTGCAGTCTGCAGTGTCCATTGATCTTCTAGATGGCTATCAGTCATTTGTGACCTTAAGGGCGTCTTGATTTGAGTTAGACAGGAGAATGTAGATTCACAGCAATAAGTGGTTGAAAAGCAAGAAGGCATTTTGGGGGCATGTTGCCAAAGGTGTGGATATTCCACTTCCACTGCATTTTTCCATATTCCATTTGGATCTTTCTTAGCATCAATGACTTTAAAATGCCTTCTACTGAGAGCTCAGTCAATTCCATCTGTAGTTCTATAGGTGCCTTGGTGATATCAACTACATGAGGCTGAAATGCTAATTTGGGTGTGATGTCATGATTCTCAAAGTCAGTGAATCTTTCCTTGTATTCTCCAATTAGTAGGTCTATAGCAGCTGCTTATTCTTCAGATGATTTGTGTATATCATCCTGCCCATCAGTGACCTTTGCTAACTGGGGAAAATGTTCACCTGAAATTTCCTTTTGAAGAAGTGTTTTGAAAAAAGGTATCATTTTTTGAAATGCTTGGATTTTTTTTGCCACATATTATATATAGACTTAGTTTTATCTTGCAAAGAAATATTTAAGTCATTTTGATTTGACATGATATCCATATAGAAATGCTGTATTCCCATATCAATCTTCTTTCACTAATCACATTGCTGATTCTGTTCTTCATAAAATTTAACTATCTATTCCCATAGAGATAAAATTTTGGCTAATAGCTGTCCCTGCCATAGTCAGCCCACTTTAGAATGATATAGCAAATCCACATTGAATACCTCGTCATTCAACTTTAGCATGTCATGAAACTGGTGATGCCACGCTGCATGTGCACCAATATGTTAACATATTGGTTAACTCGTTGCAAGGTGTCACTTAAAATAATAGCTGTAGCACAGAGATTTTGCTGATGCAAGATACAATGAAAAGAAATGAGATTATCTGGATCTTTTAATATTTTTTTTATCTGTGCAATAAACCCTTCATGTTTTCCTGTCATGGAAGGTGCACCACCTGTACGTACACTCACTCATACCAAATTCAGTCCAACTTCAGGACATTTATCTTGAAAGTTGTTGAAGATATCTATTCCCGGTGTTCTGTTCACCAGAGTGCCCAAAGTGAGTAACTCTTTATAGCAAAGAAAATCTTCTGTTATGACCTAAATGAAGTAAAAAACCTGATCCAAGTCAGGAGTATCAGTTGATTCATCTAAAGCAATTGAATAATATATATTTTCCTTTTGAAGTATTCCGTGAAGTTGTTCTGTTAAGTCAAAGGCTAATTTATGTTGCTGATCAGTTGTGGTTCTCCTCAAAAGAGGCAGTTGTTCATACTTTGAAATGTTATTGGGGTCTAAGCATCCCACAACTTTGACAATGCATTTTTTCACAATTTCTACATCACTGAATGGCTTCCCTTTTTTCCCCTGAGTATATAAGCTATTTTATAAGTTGCGTCAGTGGCATTATTTCCAGGTCATGTTGCTGCTTGAAATAATTGAATTTGCTTTTGCTTTTCATCTTTTCATTTCTGCAGTATAACCTTTCACGCCTCTCCCTCTAATTTAAAATATCTGTGGTCCTTATCAGTGTTGTAATGCTGATGAACATTGAATTTCTTTAATGTTGATATTGTAGTATCATTGAAGCAAGCATATCATTGTATCCTTAGCAGAAACAAGATAATACTGCATTTCTCAATCCTCATTAAAAAAATCTGTTTTCTTCCTTCAGCGTTCTCTTGACCTTCTTTGACATGAGGGGCTGTTAAGCAGACAGAATTAAAAAAATACTATCGAGGCCGGGCGCGGTGGCTCACGCCTGCAATCCTAGCTCTTGGGAGGCCGAGACGGGCGGATTGCTCAAGGTCAGGAGTTCAAAACCAGCCTGAGCAAGAGCAAGACCCCATCTCTACTATAAATAGAAAGAAATTAATTGGCCAACTGATATATATATATAAAATTAGCCGGGCATGGTGGCGCATGCCTGTAGTCCCAGCTACTCGGGAGGCTGAGGCAGAAGGATCGCTCAAGCCCAGGAGTTTGAGGTTGCTGTGAGCTAGGCTAACGCCACGGCACTCACTCTAGCCTGGGCAACAAAGCGAGACTCTGTCTCAAAAAAAAAAAAAATACTATCGAGCTGTGCAACTATTCACAAATTCCACTTCAAACAGAAACACAGTGCACCACTGTCAAAAGCTGATAACAAAATAGCATACTCGACCCCCATAAGCGTGCAGTAGTGGCGCCAGCCAGGCAGGGGAAGTTAGAACTAAATCATGAGCATAGCAGCTGTCAATTTAGCCCTTATGGCTTACTAATGTTCTAATCATGCTGGTCAGTCTGAGAAGATTATTTCATTGAAATTTATATTATTCTTTGGTATTTTAAATGCATTCATTTAAAAAATAAAATAAAAATATAAAAGATGAACAAAAATGGATCAATAAAAATAAAAGGATTTATTCTGTAAAATTTGGATTCAGTCAAAAGGCACACACTTAAAGACATAGAAGGCCACATGTGGCCTTAAGGCCATAGGTCCCTCACCCCAGCTGTGACCTATATGGCCACTTTGTACAGAATTGGAAAAGAGGCTACTCTCAACCCCGGTGGTCTGAAATCTTAGTTAGAAGGCACCTTTGTGCGTGTGCGTGCACTCTCGTGCGCGCGCGCACACACACACACACGTGCACACACACACAAAGGGTACCTCCTTCCATGGATGCAGCCTCCTGTTGCCGGGGCACACAGCTTGGTAAACATGTGTACCCACAACCAATACACTGTAATACTAGCTGTATTCCAGCCCCACTAACCCAGGTATCTCTGTGCAGGGCACAGATGGTAAACCATAAGAGCAGCCTGACCCCTCCAGACCTCACCCACAGGCTCTTGACCAGCCTTTAGGATTAGATGAAAGGGGGGTAGATCTGCAAACCTTAAACTCAGCCTGCTGTTCCCTGAAGGTTCTGACTTGTGGAAAGTGCTCGGACTTCTGGAGACTGTCCCCTTCCTAGCAGTGTGACACAGGCAAGTTGAGTCTCCTCTCCTGACTGTTTCCTCATGTATGAAATCCTCCTGGCCTCTGGAAGTCCTCAGGGAGTGCTTGCTTGGTTTCATGGCTAGACAGAGGAACCGGGTGCGGTGGCTCACGCCTGTAATCCTAGCACTCTGTGAGGCCGAGGCGGGTGGATCACTCAAGGTCAGGAGTTCGAAACCAGCCTGAGCAAAAGCAGGACCTCATCTCTACTAAAAATAGAAAGAAATTAATTGGCCAACTAAAAATATATAGAAAAATTAGCCAGGCATGGTGGCGCATGCCTGCAGTCCCATCTACTAGGGAGGCTGAGGCAGAAGGATTGCTTGAGCCCAGGAGTTTGAGGTTGCTGTGAGCTAGGCTGATGCCACAGCACTCTAGCCAGGGAAACAGAGTGTAACTCTGTCTCAAAAAAAATAAAAGACCCCCTAATGGTTGTCGGAAGCCACGGATAGTATCAAACCCTGTATATACTATGTTTTTTTCCTATACCTACATAACTATAATAAAGTTTAATTTATAAATTAGGCACAAAGATGAGCAAGAGCTAATAATAAAATAGAACAGTTATGAAAATACACTGTAATAAACGTTATATGAATGTGGTCTCTATCTCAAAATACCTTACTATACTGTACTCACCTTTCCTGTGATGGTGTGAGATGTACAATGCCCACGTGATGAGGCGAGGGGAGGCGAATCATGTGGGCATTGTGATGTGGCCTTAGGCTGCTAGTGACCTTCTGATGGCACAGCAGTGGGAGGAGCATCTGCTTCCGGTGATCAGGGGCCATCAAGCTGTGACAATGTCAATGGTTGGTTGTTAGGAACAGATGATATCTGCCAGTGGGCAGCGTCACAGTGTGGCTATGCTGGACACAGGGACGATTCATGACCCGGGCAAGAGATTTCATCGCGCTGTTCAGAGTGGAACCCAATTTCAAACTTATGAATTATTTCTGGAATTTTCCACTTAATTTTTTTGGACCACAGGTAACTGAAACCACAGAAAGCAAAACCACAGATAAGGGAGAACATCTATGCGTTTTATCAATAGCCTCTTAGCAAACCTCAAGCTGTGGACCACAGGCCCCCAGGGGTCACTGGCCAGTGCGGATGATGTCTGGTCAGTCACGGCCAGTGATCAAAATGTGAGTGTGTCCTCTTGTGGGTGATGAGGAGAAACAGCTCTGGAATTTCTATGTATCCAGGCTTGTGGCACACCTGTTTGGGGGATGGGAATTAAGGCATCCTAAAGCTGAATGCGCAGAGTGCTCCACATTGTTTTGAGAAAAGTCGTGCCCACACCAAAGAATGGAAGGGAAGCTGGCTGATGGAGACCTTGGCCTTCCTTGCCCACTTGGAATCTTTCCGTGGCAGCCCACTGGACAAAGTCCAAACACCTACTGGGCATGGCATTCAAGGCCTTTTTGACATCTGACTCCTGACCACCTTTCTACCCCAATTGCAGGTACGACCTACCCCCAACCCCTACACTGCATGTGTACCCCATCTTCCAGCAAAATGAAATAACTGGCCTTTCGACACCCGTAATGACTAACACAGTCATTATTAAGGATTTGATTATATAAGATTGCAACTAAAAGCATAAATTATATTAAAACAAAAGTAGTAAGCACTCAAAACACATCAGGACCTCCATGCCTTTGCATATGCTCTTCCCCCACCAGGAAGAGCCCTCTCTTTTAGTCTTCCTGGAAGTCTCCTCTCATCCTTCAAGGCCCAGCTGAAAAACAGATTTTCTCAAAGAAGCCCCTTGCAGTCACAACCCCCACCCCACTCTCACACATACCCTTAGATGTCTCTCTTTTATTCTCGGCTATGGGGTGTGTGCATGATATTATGACATTTGGAAGATGGTCAGTCTTCCCTTCCCACCCCTCCCGCCCAGCACCACCACTGGACGATAAGCTCCTCAAGGAGCTCTAAGCCCCTTTGCCTAACCCAGCTCCGGATCAGAGCCGGGCCTCTGTTTACTTAAGAAACGAATGAATAAACTCAGAGAGCCTCTTGTGGTTTGCAGACTCAGAAACAGGAGATTGTCGAATCTGGGCTGGAACGACTCAGAGACTCCGAGGATTACAGAAACGCAGGGGGCTCTGGCAGGGAGCGTGGATGTTCCCCAGGCATCTGTCCTCCCCCGTTTCTCAGCCTCCCTTGCAGCTGGGTGGGAGCCAAGTGGTCGTTCTCAGCGGGAAGGTGAGTAGAAGCCACGTCTCCCTCTTGCAAGGCAGCGAGAGTGGGTGTGGGCCCGCCACGTTTTCTCCCTCCCATCCTTGAGGTGAAAAACCCATGGTTCTGGGGTTTTCCTGTTGGCTCACAAAGTGATATCAGGTCAGGGGTATTGTTTTCCCTGGTCTCTGCCATTGATAAGACAGAAAAACAGCTCCCACGATAACATTGATGCTGCCAGCCCTTCCTGCCGCTGGCCTTCCTGGTTGGAGTCCTCCCCTGTGCTCCTTCCTCTCTCTCCTCCTGGGCTGAGAGTCAGGCCAAGAGGCCTCGGCGGGCCGAGGAGCTGGGGGTGAGGCTCCCACCTTCGCTTGCCTCTGCAGGCTCTTAGCTCCTTCTGACCTTGACCTTCAGCCCTGCACAGCACCCTAGGCAAGGGGGGTACTGAACCCTCATACTGACTCACTAGAGCCAATCGCTCAATTTTTAGGGATTTTGTAGGCCGGTTGTAAAACAGTCATTATTAAAAATTATAAGATTATATAAGATTGCAATTAAATACATAAATCGTATTAAAACAAAAGCAATAAACACTTGAAACCCCTACTCTATTACATTTTACCGTCATCTATCCTCGCGAGGTGGTTTACGTATTATATTTACATAATGGAAATATTGTATAATTGTATACTGGCTATTCATCTCTTCCCAGTCTGCATTTGTCATAGAAGGAGCTTAAAAAGCAGTGGGAACATTTACATCATGGAAATCAGTGAACACTACAAATCCAGGATTTTTTTTTTTTTTTTGAGAGCTGGTTATTAAACATTTACCAAGATGCCACTGCTCCTAGGTACTTTCTCTAAGATCCACCCCTGAGGGCCGTGTGGTCCCAAGGCCATGCAGTGACCTCCAGGTAGGGGCAGGATGACAGTCCAGATCTTCTGAGGCCTCCACAATGACACACACTTGTCTTCCTGCCGCACTTTCCTGCCATGAGTCCGTCAAATACACTCTAGATGCACAGAACATTGTTTCAAGTTTCCCCTTACTTTAAAAGAAATTCTTTCACAATGGCAATTGTAACAATTCTTGTTAACTGTGTGATATATACCAGTCTTTTTTCCTATGCCTATCTACATGCATAATTTTCACCGTAAAAGCAGATCAAAACCTTCATATACTGTTTTTAATTTGAAGCTGGCTTTTGTTTTTCAATTCTGCAACATAATGTGAACGTTTTTCTAAGTCAAGGTTCATCCTACTCCAAGAGATTGACTACCTCTTTTCCCTGACAGAGCTATATTATAGTTTTGTCATCGGACAGACTTGGTTCAGATCTCAGCTCTGGCATGTATTTGCTGAGTGATGGAGAGCAAGGCAAGTGAACTCTCTGTGCTCCTGTGAAACATAGACAACAATAGCACCTATTTCATAGCATTGCCCTGAGAATTAAATGAATGTGTGTAATGCTCTTAAAGCTGCCTAGTGCAGAGCACGTTCTGAGTAGATGCTAACTAATTTTTTGTTGTGCCTTGGCATTTCACTGTGGGGTTGCTCTCTACCTGCTGTGGAACCTCCCTCCAGCTGACTCTTCAGACTAGAGCAGGAACAATTAAGTTGGGTGAAAGTGCACTGAAATTGACATTGCCCAAACAGAACTCTCAATTACCTACAAATCTGCTCCTTAGCCGGGCTAATCCATGCCAGTAATCAACACTGCTGTTCTCCCAGCAACACAAGCCAAAAACTAAGTCGTCACTAATTCCGCTCTCTTTCCTTACATCTAATCCATTAAGTTCTGTCCATGCTGTTCCTAAAATACAGAATACCCACCTGCCTCTGTCCCCACCACCAACATACTGCTCCAATCTGCTTTCCCCTTGTGCCAGAATTTTTGCAATATCCTCCTCACTGGGCTTCCTGCTTCTTCGCTTGCCTCCCCCCTCCATGTATTTTACACCCAACAGCCACGGTAATATCTTAAAAGTAGTGCGATCTGTAGGTTACAACCAATTAGTGAGTTGTGAAATCCGTATAGCGAGCCATAAACTGGCTTTTATTTTAATGAAATGAGAGAATCCAGACTATTAGAATACATGGTACAAGCATCTATTGTTTTGTGATACTTTTCTTTTATTTAAAAACACATAAGCTTGTATACATAGCTGGTGTGCCTGATCATAATATAACAACGATTTCTTAAGATATTCTTAAATATTCTTAAGATATTCTTAAATATCTCTTAGATGTCAGTGTGCCCCTGCTCAAGATCCTCTAGTAGCTTCCACCACATTTGAAAAAAGTGTGAGCCCTCACCCCGCCCACAGGCCCCGCCCACAGCATCTGCCCTGCGCCTCCTCTCCGAGCTCCTTTCACCCACTCTCTTTCCAGTCACTGGCCTTTTTGTTCTCCTAACACCCTCAGCTTGTTTGCTCCTGTGGGTCTTTGCACTAGCTGTTCCCGCTGCCTGGACCGCTCAGCCCCAGTGTCTGCATGGCTGCATGGCTGCATGGACCATTCTGCCTTCAACCAAATAGGGCTTCCCTGCTCATTATCTGTTGGCTTATTACTTGTTTCTCCCCATACGAAGACAGCCCCACGAAGACAGGGACCTTATCCATCTCACCCAGCACACAGCCTGGCACACAGAGAGGCATCGCCCCATGCTGGTGAACCAATGCACTGGCCCCAGCCCCTTGGGGCAAGGCTTGGCATCTCTGCACAATTGGAAACCAGCTTGCAGGTCTCCCTGAGCCCCAACCCAGGCTGAACCCTCTCCAGCTCGCCCCCTCCTTTTATGGCTGAGATAAATGAGGCTCAAAAAGATAAGAGATGCCATCATAAGGTCACGGAGGGATTGAATGGGGGAGTGAGGAGTGCAGCCCTGGTCTTCTGATGCCACTGTCTCCTGCTGCCTCTGAACCCCTAGTCTGCAGCCAACAGCTCTGTCCTTGAGCCTACCTTAGGTCCCAGCCCTCTGGGAGTTTCTGGCTGACACCATCCTTTATCAGATGGTTTGGCACCTTTATTCCTCTTGTGTTGTTATTTTATTTAACGTTGTTGTGTTTTGTTTTTTGCTGGTTTCCATTTCATTTCATTTCATTATCCTATAATAACAGTCTGCCAGCTTCTGGGTTCTGGTGATGGCTAATGATTTATTAGCCAATCTGAGCTTTGGTCATTTCTCTTCTCCCTGCCTCTCCCTCCTTGCACATGGTGGCTTTCTCGGAGGTTCCTCTTCTCTTGCACCCTGCCCGCCCCCTTACTAGGTGGAAGGCCTTGTACCAGGGCATAGTCTTGGCACCATGCTCCCCAGGGCCTGCGGGTGGTTTCCAGGGTTTGCAAGAGCTCCCCCCACCCAACATGCATGAGCAGGCGTCCTTCCCAAGAGCCCTTCCTTCATGGCCTCCCACTCTAGGAGCTCAGCAAAATTTCTCCTGGAACCTTTGGGCATAGGGATCTGCTGTGCCTGCTTCCCAGGGCTGGGTGAGGACCAAATAAACATAGCAGATGTGACTCCCTTTGTCAGCTGTGGGCTCTATCTGCTCACCTGCAAGTGCACGTGGCATCCTTTCTTACCCCATTGGCCCTCCTGTCCCCAGGCGGCCCTGTCAGTTTTCAGGCCTCCCATACTAGATACAGTTCTGAGTCCCTTCCCCAGGCTGATGTCCTTCTCTGAGCTGTGCTCAGACCCGGCCCTCCCCTCCCAGTCTCCTGGGCCACTAGGAAGGCTCTCTGATTTAGTAGGCCATGCTGGCCTGCTCCCTTTCCTTTTAGATTGCCAGAATTATCAACAGAAAGCGAAACAACAACAAAACAAAAAGCATGAAACAAGGCAGCCCAGTTAAATTTGAATTTCAGATAAACAATGAATAATTTTAAAGTATAAGTCTGTCCCATGCAATATTTGGGTTATATGTATACTAAAAAATTTATTTATTCATTGTTTATCTGAAATTAAATTTTAACTGGGTATCCTGTTCCTTATCTGGAATTAGGGAGTTCCGGGGTTCCCTCATTTACTATACTTGGGTCAATCACCTAAACCACACTCAGCCTTGGTTTCACTTTCTGAAAATGGGAAGCACAAATACATAACTCTCAAGGAAGTTATGAGGCTGAGAAAAAAAATGTCTGGGAAAGTAAAAAAAAAAAAAAGTGCAATCCATGCAGGGGGTTGAGCAAATCTCATTCTCTGGCCTAACAAAACCTCCACAATATCTAGAGATGGGGACAGTGTGGCCTCCACCCTCCCCAGTAAAGCCTCCCAACTAGGTGCCTCTCCCCTCTCGAAAAGCCCCTGCTTGGCGAGCCACTTGGCATTGGCCCTGCCACCTTTCCCCATGCTGTGTCACCTTTCCCCATGCTGTGTCACCTTCCCCCACGCGGTGCTCAACTGCCTGCAAGCCCCATCGCTCCCTGATGGCATCTCACGGGGGCACTGCCTTTCTCTGCATCCCGAGCTGAGTGGGTCAGCCTGAGTGGCTGAGCATTAGGGTGAGCCTCTGCCTTGCTCTGCTCAGGACAGTCCAGACTCATGCCTGGTGTCCACTTTTGTTGTTTCAATGACCTTCTTTGTATCGATGGCTCCCATATTGGTTTTCTTTAGATGCCGTAACAAAATCACCACGAACTTGGTGGCTTAAAACACCAAAAATAGTTTCTATCGCATGTATTGTTAAAAAGAGATTTGTTTTTAAAAGGTAAAATCGTGCCTCTCACACGGCTGTAAAATGAACCGTGAATCAAGCCTATATTCTGGGTGGATGATAAATGCCTCCTTTTACTTTCAAAAGTGGCCAGTAAATAAGATGGCGACCTATCACTGCCCCGCCCTCTTGGTTCCTTGAGTGCCTCGTGTCCAGGGCTGGCCACTCCCGCCGTGCTCTAGTCCACGCGTGTCCCCCGGCCACACTCAGAACCGCCTCCTCTCTGACACTGGAAAATGCAGACGCCTCTCTTTGACCATAACCTCTCTCCTTCCAACTCCACCTCCCTGCTCCTCTTACTCCATTTTTTATTCTTTCCTCATCTACCTTACACGGCTTGGTGCCTCTTGTCAATCTCTTTTGTCGGCATCCCAATAGTCCCTTTGGCCTGGCGTCCCATCTGCCTGGAGAGTGCCCAGCACAGATCCGTCCACTGTCTGCCTTCTCTGGACCGGCCTGGGCTGTCAAGAGATGCTGGAGAAATTTGCAAAATCTTGCAGGCCAGGGCCACTAAATTCTTGATCTCCAGCTTCAACTGGCACTCAGCCAAATTCAGTGAGCCTCCAAGCCTCTCTTCATGTTTCCCAAAGGCTATTTAAAACCTTTTTCACTGTTTTCTCTCTCTCTCTTTTTTTTTTTTTTTTTTTTTTTTTTACCACTTTCTATCCTACTCTCTTTTCATCTATCTGGGCAGATGACCTTGTCTTTCAAATCAGAGACTAAATGGAAGCCACTGGCTGGATTGTTTCTCAGCATCCCGCCACAAACCTCTCTCACTTAACCTGTGTTGGGATCCATGTTGGGGGCACCCACTCTGGTGGCCAGGAACCCTTCCCGTCCCTGCGCATTCAGCCTGCGTCTTCACCCTTCCCCGTCTCCCCGTCAGCAATCAGGTGTCCTCGAGTCTCCACCGTCTAAAGAAAACCTTCTTGCTTTCTCCAGCTTCTCTTCCCATCACTTCACAGCCAGATATCGGCGTTGTCTACACTCGCTGTTACCCCATCGCAGCCACTCACTCACCCCTACATCCTCCGCACCTCACTCTTACTCCCACCACTCCACCGAAAACGCTTTGACGAAAGTCAAAATTGCCCCCTCTGATGTTAAATCGTCCAGTTCTCTGGCCACATCTGGGCTCTGGCCTGAGCGGTGTTTGACACAGCTGTCCACCCCACTCTGTCACTGTGTTGGTTTCCTCCCCTCTGACCACTGCCTGGCAGTTTTCTTTGCAGCTTCTACTCTGCCCAGGATGCTGACCTCTGCCTGAGGAACCTTGTCCACTTTTGTTGTTTCAATGACCTTCGTTGTATCGATGGCTCCCATATTGGTTTTCTTTAGATGCTGTAAGAAATCACCACAAACTTGATGGCTTAAAACACCAAAGATAGTTTCTATCCTATGCATTGTTAAAAAGAGATATTTTTTAAAAAGGTAAAATTGTGCCTCTCAAACAGCTGTAAAATGAAATGTGAATCAAGCCTATAATCCCAGCACTTTGGGAGGCCAAGGAAAGAGGATCGCTTGAGTCCAGGAGTTCAAGACCAGCCTGGGCAACATAGCGAGACCCCGTCTCTACTATTAGCCTGGCGTGGTGGTGCACACCTGTAGTCCCAGATACTTGGGAGGCTGAGGCAAGAGGATCGCTTGAGCCCAGGAGTTCAAGGTTACAGTGAACAATGATCACGCCACTGCACTCCAGCCTTGACAACAGAGTGAGACCCTGTCTCTCTAAAAAACAGAACAAAACAAAAACACCCAAAATTATTCTCTTACAGTTCTGGAGGCCAGAAGTCTGAAGTTAAGGTATTGACAAGGCTGTACTCTCTCTGGAAGTTCCAGAAGAGAATCCATTCCTTACCCATTCTAGCTTCTGGATGACTGTCAACATTCCTTGGCATGTGCCTTGTGGCCACACCAATCACCTCTGTGGTCACCTCGTCTCTTCCTCTGTGTATCTGTTCCCCTCTGTGTCTCTTAAAAGGACACTTGTCATTTGATTTAGGGCCTACCCAGATGATCCGGGACAATTTCATCTTAAGAGCTTAACTTAATTACATCTGCAAAGACCTTTCTCCAAATAAGAAAGAATCCACAATTTCTAGGGATTTGATGTGGATATCTCTTGGGGGAGGGTCTGCTATAACTCTCCTATCAATTATAAATAGGTCCATTTGCATATAGGAGAAAAACCCAAGCTAATTATATCTTAAACAAAGAAGAAGTTTATTTCTCTCTAGTATAAAAGCAACCTGGAAATAGGCCCCTAGTACCAGTGTGAAAGGTCCATGTGTCATCAGGGGCCTAAGTTCCCAGCTTTCTGCTCCTTATCCTATACGCTGGCTTCTATCCTAAATGTCACCTCATGGTCCAGTGTGGCTGCTGGAGCTCCAGCCATTATGTCCGTGACAACTTGGAGCCAGAACTTAGTAACATGTCCATACCTAACTGCAAGGGAATACGGGAGATGTAGACTTTTATTCCAGGCCTAATGAGCCCCATCAACCAACTGCATTCTTCTTCCAATAAGGAAGGAAGAATGGATGCTGAGATGGATAAATCACACCTCCATCGTCAACTGCTCCTGAGTTCAAACTTTGTGTTTTTAACTGCTATCTGTGGGAGAGGAGAAGGCAATACTATTTGGAGGGGAAACGGGGCACATGCAGATCCTCGTGGGTCACTGTACAGGTTGTGGTTTGTTGGGAGTGAGGCAGAGGCTGCGTTGGAGGGTCCTGAGTGGAGTGACAGGGTCTGACTTGCACTAGAAGCAAGCGAAGGCAGAAGCCACTGGTTGGAAGCCACTGTCGCAGTCCAGGCATGAGATGACGGTGTCTGGGAGCCGCGGTTAGCCGGCGAGGTGGTGGGAAAGGCTGGGTTCTGGGCATGTGTAGAAGTAGGGCCGACAGGATTTCCTGGCTGATTTCTCACAGGGCATGAGAGATAACACCGAGGGTTTTTTGTGGTTTTTTTTTTTTTTAACCTAAACAACTGGAAGAATGGAGTTGCCGTGAACTGAGCATGGGGGACTCCAGGCTGCAGGAGAGCAAGTTTGCAGGGAGGATTAGGAGCTCAGTCTGGATAGGGTTCATGTGAGATGTCTGGGAGACACCCGACCAGGGACATCGGTCGGCAGTTAGGCACACAGATCCGAGACAGAGGTCTGCACTGGCGCCGGGGCTTGCCAACAGTGCGGCGGGCTGTAAATCCGCAGGCCAGACTGAGCTTGCCCGTGGAGTGAGTTTGTTGGTAGAAAATGGGAGCTGAGGCCGGGCGTGGTGGCTCACGCCTGTAATCCTAGCTCTCTGGGAGGCTGAGGCGGGAGGTCGGGCGCGAGCTCAGGAGTTTGAGACCAGCCTGAGCAAGAGTGAGACCCCATCTCTACTAAAAATAGAAAGAAATTAGCCAAAACAACTAAAGATGGAAAAAATTAGCCAGGCACAGTGGCGCGTGTCTGTAGTCCCAGCTACTTGGGAGGCTGAGGCAGGAGGATTGCTTGAGCCAGGAGTTTGAGGCTGCTGTGAGCTAGGCTGACACCACTGGCGGCACTCTAGCCCGGGCAACAGGGTGAGACTCTGTCTCAAAAAAAAAAAAAATTGGGAGCTGAGAACTGAGGAGTGGGGACTCCCCCGTTTGGGAGTCGAGGTGAGGGGGAGCCAGCAGGAGAGGCTGAGAAAACAGCTGAGAACTAAGGGAGAAATCTCGCAAAGGAGCGTCCTGGGGACTCCATGAAGTGGCGTCTGGGGAGGAGGGAGCGCTCCCCATGTCAGGGGCTGCTGGCGGGTTAGGGAGGAGGAGGAGAAGGAAGTGACTGTCAGATTTGGCATCATGGAGGTCACGGGGGACCTGAAGGCAGCCGTGTGGGGCAGTGGGGAGGCCAGGGCCCAAGTGGAGCTGGTGCGAGAGGCATTGGAAGCCAAGGGGAAGGGCATGTGTGATGCCCAGTGCCCCGAGGTGCTCTGCTGGGCCGGGGGTGGGGTGCACTGTGTAGGGGCCACAGGGGATCGGGAGGTGTCAAATAGGGTCTGGTAACTGACCGGATATGGAGGATTTAGAAGAGCAAAGCTCTAGGAGCACACCCGACTTTCTGGCTTGGGTCACTGGCTGGGTGGTGGGGCCCCACTGAGACTACAAACATGGGGAGGCGAGCAAGATTCCGTGGGCAGGTGGCAGTCAGCATGAGTGTGCTGAGTTTGGTCTGCTTTGGGATGCCTGGTGAATGCGTCTGGGACCGATTGGATAGTCAGGCCCTCAGGGGAGAGATCCAGGCTGATATGCCAAATTAGGATATTAAAGAAGAGATCGGGCCGGGCGCGGTGGCTCACGTCTGTAATCCTAACACTCTGGGAGGCCAAGGCGGGCGGATTGCTCAAGGTCAGGAGTTCAAAACCAGCCTGAGCAAGAGCGAGACCCCCGTCTCTACTATAAATAGAAAGAAATTAATTGGCCAACTAATATATATAGAAAAAAATCAGCCAGGCATAGTGGCACATGCTTGTAGTCCCAGCTACTTGGGAGGCTGAGGCAGCAGGATTGCTTGAGCCCAGGAGGTTGAGGTTGCTGTGAGCTAGGCTGACGCCATGGGACTCACTCTAGCCTGGGCAACAAAGTGAGACTCTCTCTCTCAAAAAAAAGAAGAGATCAGGTAAAGTGAGACCAGGACTGAAAGCTGGCTGTGTGGTTAATGACAGCAATATTTTCCACTTATCAAGCCCGTTCTATCAGTTGTGCATCACCTTAGACCAGGGGTCCTCAAACTTTTTAAACAGGGGGCCAGTTCACCGTCCCTCAGACCGTTGGAGAGTGCGCACTATGGGCCCAGGATGAGTAGGCTGCTAAGCGGGACAGGCAGCGGCAGCAAAAACACCCAGCGGGCCGGATAAATGTCCTAGGCGGGCGGCATGTGGCCCGCAGGCCATGGTTTGAGGACTCCTGCCTTAGACCAAGCGTCCTCAGACTACGGCCCTAGGGCCACATGTGGGTGTTTTTGCCCGTTTGTTTTTTACTTCAAAATAAGATATGTGCAGTGTGCATAGGAATTTGTTCATAGTTTTTTTTGTTGTTGTTTTTTTTTAAACTATATTCCGGCCCTCCAACGGTCTGAGGGACAGTGAACTAGCCCCCTGTTTAAAAAGTTTGAGGACCCCTGCCTTAGACCCTTATATACTGTGATGCTTAATTTTAGTTGTCAACTTGGCTGGATTAAGAGATGCCCAGATAGCTGGTAAAACGTTGTTTCCAAGTATGTCTGTGAGGGTCCTTCTGGAAGAGATTGCACTTGAATCAGTAGACTGAGTATAGAAGATCCAACTTCACCAATGTGGGCAGGTGTCATCCAATCCATTAAGGGCCCAGCAGAACAAAACAGGTGGAGGAAGGGTGCATCGCTCTGTCTTCCGGAGCTGGGGCATCCATCCTTTCCTCCCCTCAGACAGCAGAGCTCCAGGTTCTGGGGGAGCTTCAGTCTCCAGGACTTAAACCAGCAGCCCTCCAGATTCTCAGGCCTTTACCCTCAGACTGAGAGTTACCCCACGGGCTTCCATGTCCTCGATCTTGCAGGTGGCCCATCTCGGCACTTCTTGGCTGGTGTCATCACGTGAGCCAATTCTCATATAAAACCCCTCTTGTATCTGTCTACATATACACCCTATTGGCTCTGTTTCTCTGGCTAATTCATATACCTTACCTCATTTGTTCTCACAGTCTCCTTGTGACACCATTTTCCCAGATGTGGGAGAGACATTCACAGGTGTTAAGTGACTTGCCCAAAATCACACCTGGAGTAAGTGGTAATCCAACATGGAAAGCCCATGCTCTTTGCATGGCCTTGGAGTTTAGCAGGGACACTGGACTCTGCAGTACCAATGCAAACACTCAGTGTGCCAGGCCTGGTGCCGAGGTCCAGGACAGAAGGCACCGTGGAGCCTGGCACGGGCTCACAGTGGGAGCTCTAAGCGATGATGGATCCAAATATGCTGGAAAGTTCAGCCAAAGCGCATGGGTGTGGGCAGCCTGGAATCCGAGGCTGGTCGGCTGTGGTCCCTGTCTACGGGTGGAAGATGTGTTTGCTGCAGGGCTGGCTTGCCCTGGTTTGGGCTGGGAAGATCCCCAGAGACAAGTTTCCCACACGGGTCAGCTCCAAGTCAGCAGATCAAAAAGAGCCCACAGAGTGTCCCTGGAGACCAGGCACTGAGCAGCCACTTTCCTCAGTCTCCTGCTTTCTGCCTGTCCCACCTTGTCACTACCCTTAACCTGAGCTGATGGGGACAGGGACTTGATCCTGCCCAGGCACCTCAGTTTTGTCTCTTGGAATGGCAGAGGCAGCGCCAGCTCCCAGCCCTCACCACCGTCCCCGCCCAAGGCACCGGCCTTGCTGGGTGGAAAGCCAGGTTTAGTGGAAAGTCCCGCTACTACTGGTGGTCTTGCCCCAAGCGGGGAAGCTGACCCCCTCTTTCGTGTTTCAGAGTCTCCCCTTTCTCAAAGTCTCCCTCCCAACCTGTGAACAGAAAATGGATTTATTCTGCAATGTGAAGTTAGACCCACGGGAGGACTTACTGACCCCTGGTCATTATCTTGATCCTATTAAAAGCTTTAATTAATTGCACGGTGTAGGCTTGATTTTTTTTTTTTTTCAGAGCTGGTCAATGGCCCTGGGGAAATTCATTATCAGAGACAGATAGACTTGCTCAAGATGCAAGTCGTAGAAAAGACATTTGCAGATATCAGGCCAGATCTGGCACGCAGCAGATGGAAAGAGTCCGAACTTAAGGGAAAAGATGTAAATCGTGGAGAGGACAGACACCAACGCCCAAGCAACAACAACAAAGTAGATAAGCTAGACTTCAAGAAAATTAAAATCTTTTGTGCTTCTAAGGATACCCTGAGGAAGTGAAAGGGCAACTCACAGAATGGGAGAAAATATTTGCAAATCATGTATCTGATAAGGGACCTGTATCTACAATATATTTAAAAAGTATTTATTACGACTCATGAATAAAAAGCAACCCAATTTTTAAAATGGGCAAAGGATCTCAATAGATGTTTCTGCAAAGAAGATATACAAATGGCCAGTAGGCATATGAGAAAATAAATGCTCAAGATTGTTAGTCATTATGAAAATGCAAATCAAACCCACAGTGAGAGCCCACTGCACACCCACCAGGACAGGCCAGGATGTGGAGACACTGGAACCCTCAAACATTGGTGGTAGCAACAGCTGCTATAGAAAACAGTTTGGGGGGGGGGTCCTCAGAGAGTTACACGTAGACTTACCATATGACCCCGCAATTCCACTCCTGGGTATACACCCACAAGGATTGAAAATAGGTACTCAAATGAATAGTCGTACACAAATGCTCATAGCAGATGTCTATCAGCTGATGAATAAACAGAATGTGAGTTTTATTCAGCCGTAAAAGGAATACGGTGCTGATACATGCTACAATGCAGGCAAACATACAGTGCTGGCAAACATTGAAACATTATGGTAAGTGGAAAAAGCCAGGCCGGGCGCAGTGGCTCACACCTGTAATCCTAGCACTCTGGGAGGCCTAGGCGGGAGGATCGCTCAAGGTCAGGAGTTCGAAACCAGCCTGAGCAAGAGCAAGACCCCATCTCTACTAAAAATAGAAAGAAATTAATTGGTCAACTAAAAATACATAGAAAACATTAGCCGGGCATGGTGGCGCATGCCTGTAGTCCCAGCTACGCAGGAAGCTGAGGCAGGAGGATCACTTGAGCCCAGGAGTTTGAGGTTGCTGTGATCTAGGCTGACGCCACGGCACTCTAGCCCAGGCAACAGAGTGTGACTCTGTCTCTCAAAAAAAAAAAAAAGAAAGAAAAAGAAAAAAGCCATACATAAAAGGTCAAATTTTGTATCATTGTGTTTACATGAACGTCCAAAATAGGCAACTCCACAGACGCAGAAAGCAGTCTCCTGGGCTCTGGGGCTGGGGAGGGTGGTGGGAGATGGCAGGTGACTGCTAATGGGAGTGGGGCTGCATTTTGGGGTGATGAGAATGTTCTGAAGCTTGATAGCAGTGATGGCTGTGCAACTCTGTGAATACACTAGAAACACTCAATTGCACACTTTAAAAGGGTGACTTTTATGTATGTGCATTAAAGACTGTAAACTCCCAGGTCATGGCGGGGACCCTTCCTCCAGTGCTCCCCACAGGTGATCCCAGATTCTCTGGCCTCCGTCTTTGGTGGTGCTAAAGGACCAGGACAGCCAGAAGCATGGAACGGCTTGAGTTTGAGAGGGAAGGTTCACCGGATAGAGGCAGGGGTACTTAGCAGTGCCTGGGGCAGGAGGGCAGGACTTTGGAGGGAGTGAAGGCAGAACGGAAGACGCTGACAAAAGTCGAGGCGACCTTTTCCGGCTTCCCTGCCGTCCCCACTCCGGCCTCGTCAGGCTCTAGAGATGTCTCCTCCGCTTGGGTAAGAATCCTCATGACACCCCCCAAAGGTCGGTCTGCTTACCTCACAGGCTCACCACTGGCAAAAGCCTGACTCTGACGCTCTACGTTCCAACCCTAGGAGATACCGGACCCATCTGGCTTCTGGATGAATTCCCTCCGGTCACATGTCCGCCCAAAGTCCAGTGAGCCGGAACTCAGAGGAAGCTGGGAAATGGGCTGTTCCTCTTGTCTACTAAGGGTGGTTGTGCCACCAAGCGGGTGACAGATGGAACCTGGAGCTCCGCTG
Source organism: Microcebus murinus (assembly GCF_040939455.1). Classification (NCBI taxonomy): domain Eukaryota; kingdom Metazoa; phylum Chordata; class Mammalia; order Primates; family Cheirogaleidae; genus Microcebus; species Microcebus murinus. The sequence continues at coordinate 55,770,355 of NC_134117.1, read as the reverse complement.
TGCTGCGTCTCTTGTCCCTGCTGCTCTCTGTGTGTCAGCTTTGCTCTCTTGCTGCCAAGTGACACAACTGCCAGCAACTCCTGATCCACACGCGCTGGAGGAGGAAGGAGGGAAGACCTCTGCCTGACCCGGCGTAGGCCATGAGGTCAGCGGAGGCCCAGGAGATGGATGACAGCCCGAGTGCATGGAGTGGGGCAGTTACTAAGAAGAGGGAGGGGTAGACACAACCACAGTCACCTGCAGGGTCTGTAAAGTCAGGGAGGGGTGGGGAGGGAAGCGGACCGCTGGCCTACCTGACCAACACGTGGGACTTCTTGGAGGAAGGCAGGGTGTCTGGAGCATTTCCATCTGCCACCAGGGTTGCAGGCTTGCTAGAACATGGGATTCAGGAGCACGTGGACGGACTGTGATCATCAGGGAGGCGTCAGGGGAAGATTTCGCCGATAAACACTGCTGCAGCGTGTGCACCTGCTGCCCCGCCATGCTTGGGACTTTCTAATTCCCACGGCATCTCTGCAAGTGACTTCCTTTCCCTGCTTTTCAGATAAGGGAAACTGAGGCTCTGAAAGGCAAAGTCACTTATCTCAGCGGAGCAGGGTTCACTGGGGGACTCTGACTCCAGCTGGGACTCCTTCCATTATTGTGAACGTCCCAGCCCTTTGCAGGTTGATTCGGTGGGGGGCGGGGCGGGGTGGGGGCAGGGGGTGGGGGGAGGTGAAACGCCAGCACTGGGTCGGGTGTCTGGACGTGGCTGCCAGATGGGAGCAGCCCAGACCTCAGGAACTAATGCCACAGGGCACGAAGTGGCCACCCCCAGGCACTTCAGAGCTCATGTGGGAACTGATGGGGTGGGAGGCAGGGAGTGTGTTTGCATGTCTGGAAGGTCACAGCCTCCAAATAAACACACCCACGAGGGAACCGGGGCTCCTCCCTGCGACTGAGGCCATTTGTTTCTGAGCAGTAAACTCTGAGTGACTGGGACACTGGCCAGCACTTCCAGGGAAGAAACCCCCTGATGCTCCACCTGTGCCCAGGTGCCTGCCCCCTGCCCCCCGGGCCTCCTCAGCTCCCTCTCCAGATGTCGGGGCCCCTCTGTGACCACCATCTGAGGGAACGGGCCTGGGAGTGGTCAGTGTGTTCCAGAGAAGTCCTGCGGAAATGCACTCCCTGTTTACATGTCCCCGTCGGACTCAGATTTAGGGCAGATGAAGCAGATGTGTCCCCGGTACCCCAGAGGGCAGGGCTGGGCCCGAGGAGAGAAGTCATAGGAAGGAATGTTCCAACCCAGCACGAAGAGAGATTTCTAGCGGTTTGTCTCTAGAACAAACCTGGGTTGTTTGGGGATTGTGGGCTTCCCTTGTTGGAGGTGTAGGAGCTACGATAGAATGTCACCTTGGAGGACAGAGGAGGAGGGAATTGCAGCAGCACAAGTGGATGCAGCTACGTGACATTTAAAGTCCTCTCCCAGCCCTGAGTCTCCAAGCTTGATTTCCATTCCACTAGTACCTCTTGTTTTATTTATTTATTTAATGAAGGGGTGGGGGGCTGTGAGAAGAGGTGATAGGTTGCCTTGTTTGTTTTTATTGAGACAGAGTCTCACTCTGTCACCCTGGGTAGAGAGTGTAGTGGCGCCATTGTAACTCACTGCAAGCTCCAGCTCCTGGGCTCTGAATGATCCTCCTGACCTCAGCCTCCCCGATAGCCCCCCACACCACAATAACTGGCTGGGGTTTTTATTTTATTTTCGTCTTCCTCTTGCTCAGGCTAGTCTCAAACTCCAGAGCTCAAGCAATGCTCCCACCTCGGCCACCCAAAGTTTCAGGATGCCACATGTGAGCCACTGTGCCCAGCCAGTACTTTTTGTTTTAGGGAAACAAATTATGTGATGAACATTGCCTCTCACTCTCAGCCTCTTTCCCACCTCCCAGTGTTCTAGAATAGTTGCGGCGTAGTCCTGGCCCCACCCCAGCACTGGGAGGCCCACCTCTATGACCCCATCTCTTGCCACCATAGCTGCTGGGTGGACAGTGACTGAAGACGGAGGTGACCAGAGCAGGGCATTCGCCTGGACATGGGGTTTGGTTCAGGTGTGGGCCTGGGACACGGCAGGCAAACCAGAGCAAAGCCCAGACTCCTGCGTGGCGGCCAGGAAGGCTCATCCTTTGTCCCAGTGTCTGACTGAGGATGCACACACCCGTGTGGCAGGTGTGCTCATGCCCTCACTCGGATTCCCACAGCTCATTTCCAACCGTCAGCTTTTGCTGTTTTTCCTCCTGGCTGCTCGAGTGCACTCTGTCTGCTCCGGCGCAGGCCAATAGGGCCTGGTAAACTTGGTGGGGTAGCTTGGACACATGGTTTTACATCATTCCCCAAAATCTCTCAGTGAAATTGCACTCGAGTTTTCCAGAGGTAGTTGTCTAGATAGCCTTTCGTGGGCTGTTTTTCTTTCCTACCTCAGTTTCCCATTTTCCTACTAGTCTTTCCTGGGATCACTTCCCAGATAAACTCCTTATCCTCACATCCTTGTCTCAGGGTCTGGGGGCAATGCAACTTAAGGCACCGGGACTGCTACTGACAGCTGACAGGGCCACAGTGGGAGCCACCCTAGGATGAGACCAGGGCCAAAGAAGAAGACAGGGCAGAGAGAAAAGGGAAAGTGGCTCCTTGGGACACTTTGAAGCCTTCCTTGAAACCTGCCTGACCCACCCTGGCTTGAATCTGCCTGACCTCCAGATATTTCATTTTTGTGAACAATGAATCCCCTTTTTCATGGAAACTGGCTTGAGCTGGGCTTTCTGTTACTCGCAACAAAAAGCATTGCAAGTGATACAATTCATAACATGGAGAGCCCCAAGCACTGGGCTTGCAGGCTGGGGTGGTGGGCAGCAAATGTTTGATGGTAAGACCAGGAGACACAACCTGCCAAGCAAGAGAGTTGGGCAGGAGGGACACCTTTCAGCTCTCAGCTCTGCCACTTAGCAATTAACACTTTCCTTTCTTACCTATAAAATAGGAGTCATGCTACTAGCCTTGCAGGGTTATTGTGAGGATTGAACAAATCATACGGAAAAGTAGCTAGCACGTAGCAAGTTCAGTAAACGGTAGCCTTCATTGAGAACAGAGCAAGGAAGAAAAGGAGGAAAGAGGGAAGGAGGAGAGGAGGATTTAAACTGTGCCCTTGAAGACTCTAGCCAACAGAAGTTTCGGAGTTGGAGAGGGGAACAGGTCCAGTCTGAGCAGGGGAGAGAATCTGTCCTGGGAAGTGACGGAGGTAAAGATAGCAGCTCACACGTCTGTAGCACTTTCCGAACACTAGACACTGTTGTGAGCCTTTTTCTTTTTTCTTTTTTATAACATATTCAAATTACTATGACCTCATGACCTATGTTCTGAGCCTTTTTCATTTATTAATTCATTTATTCTTCCTAAAAGGTCTTTGAAGCACACACTGCTATTACCATCACTTACCACTTACAGAGAAGGAAACTGAGGCACAGATAAGTGAAGCAAGTTGCCCAAGGCTTCACAGCAAGCACACAGCGGAGTTGGATGAGAATGCAGGTGGTGTGGCTGCAGCTGCCACACTCCTAACTTCTATGCCCTACTCACTCTTTGCAGCCCGGGATAAAATTGATGTCACAAGATGTTGGGTGCCATAAATTATAGGACGAGGTGTTTGGGCTCTATCCCGGACACAGTAAAACTTTGCTGGCACAGGCCTGGGGACAGCGAGAACATTGCATAAACGCCCGGTAATTGGTTAAATAGCTTTGGAGTCATCCTCGGAACCAGATTTTCATCCCATCCTTCCCACGGGAACAAATCCTCCAATGACTTTTCCAAAGAGGAAACCAGGGAGTTGGGAGGCTGTTCTTGACCCCAGTGAGAGATGAACTAATGATGTAGGAGGAAGAGTGAAGGTTAAAGTAAACATGGGCCTTCAAAGCCCCAAACCTATTTGGATTTGGAGGCACAGGGTGTTCTCACAGGGCTGGAGTCACAGCAGCCCCGACCTTGCCCCAGGCTGGCTCTAGATACCTCATCCCCAGAGAGCTCAAAGCTGAGCATCTAGGAAAAGAAAGGGAGATACTTCCGGTTGAAGTTGCTGAGTTGAGCACTGACATTAGCTTTTACTCCATCCCACTAAAATGACAAAAAAGGGACAAGAAATGGTATAAACCTTCCAAATAATGAGATCAGGAAAGGGGATTATGCGACATCATTTTCCAGGCTGGAAAAGTGATGGAAGAATGTAACTGACTCAGTGGACCAGAGAAACCTGAGGCATAAACGGGAAGGTGGAAAAGCAGAAAGCAAATCAATTCACATTGCAGAACCCCCAAAAGCTCAAGAACAGGCAGGGCCCCTTTTCTCTGGAAGTGGGTGTGAAGACGGATCCCAAAAGAGAAACCACTTGGCAAAGTCTGTTGAACTACCAGACTGATTTGAAAACATATATCCTCAGAAAAACCTGCATGCAAATTTTTATAGTAGCCTTATTCATAATCACTCCAAACTGGAAGCATCCCAGATGTCCTTCAGTGGATAAACAGACTGTGGTACATCCATACAATCAAATATTATTCAGAGACATAAATAAATGAGTTTGAAAAGACAAGGGTGACTCTTTTTTTTTTTTTTAGACAGTGCATATATTTTTATTTATTATTTTTTTTTATTTCGGCATATTATGGGGGTACAGATTTTAAGGTTTCAATAAATGCCCTTTCCCCCATCCCCCCACAAGTCTGAGTCTCCACCATGACCATCCCCCAGATGGTGCACATCTCACTCATTATGTATATGTATACCCGCCCCCCTCCCCCCTCCCACCTGCCCAATACCCTATTACTGTAGTGCCTATGTGTCCACTTAGGTGCTGCTCAGTTAATACCAGTTTGCTGGTGAGTATATGTGGTGCTTGTTTTTCCATTCTTGGGATACTTCACTTAGTAGTATGGGTTCCAGCTCTAACCAGGAAAATATAAGATGTGCTATATCATCGTTGTTTCTTAGAGCTGAATAGTACTCCATGGTATACATACACCACATTTTATTAATCCATTCTTGGATTGATGGGCACTTGGGCTGTTTCCACAGCCTTGCAATTATGAATTGTGCTGCTATAAACATTTGAGTGCAGGTGTCTTTTTTGTAGAGTGTCATTGGATCTTTTGAGTAGATGCCCAGCAATGGGATTGCTGGATCAAATGGTAGATTCACTTGTATTGCTTTAAGGTATCTCCATATTGCTTTCCACAGAGGTTGAACTAGTTTGCAGTCCCACCAGCAGTGTAGGAGTGTTCTTCTCTCTCTGCATCCATGCCAGCATTTGTTATTTGGAGACTTTTTGATAAAGGCCATTCTCACTGGAGTGATATCTCATTGTAGTTTTGATTTGCATTTCCCTGATGATTAGAGATGATGAGCATTTTTTCATATGCTTGTTGGCCATTCTTCTGTCTTCTTTAGAAAAGTTTCTGTTCAAGTCCTTTGCCCACTTTTTAATAGGGTTATTTGATTTTTTCTTGCTGATTTTCTTGAGTTCTAAGTATATTCTAGTTATCAGCCCCTTATCAGATGTGTAGGATGCAAAAATTTTCTCCCATTCTGTAGGTTGTCTGTTTACTTTCATGACTATTTCTTTGGCTGTGCAGAAGCTTTTTAGTTTGATCATGTCCCATTTATTTATTTTTGTTGCTGCTGTGATTGCCTTTGGGGACTTCTTCATAAACTCTTTGCCTAGGCCGATGTCTAGGAGAGTGTTTCCAACATTTTCCTCTAGAATTCTAATAGTTTCATTTCATACCTTAGGTTTAAGTCTGTTATCTAGCGTGAGTTGATACAAGGGTGACTCTTAAATGCATATTGCTAATTGGGAAAAGGCTATATACTATTTGATTTCAGATATATGACATTCTAGAAAAGGCAAAACTATAGAGAAAGTAAAGAGATCAGTGATTGTCAGGGAGTGGGGGAGGGTTGGATAGGAACGGCACGGGGTTTTTTAAGGACTGTGAAAACATTTTGTGTGATGCTGTAACGGTACCTTTGTCAAAACCCATAGAACTTTACAGCACAAATAATAAACCTTAATGTCTGCAAAAATTGTTTTAAATCATGTAGAAAGTCAACAGATCTCAAGATCGAATGAAAAGGGTAACAAAACAATCTAATTGTCTTACAAATGTCTGAACCAACCTGGCTGAAGGAGAGGAGGGGGAACAGTGCTGACCTAGGTGATCCTGGAAATGAGGGGAGTCTGTAACATTAAAGGTAAAAACCCTGTACCTATAATAATTACTGTTGCCTAGTTATACTCTAGTTATTTCCCATGGGAGTACAGGTTAGCAATTTTGCTACTGCTATACATGCATGCTGGAATTGAACAATTAGGTAAATGGATGGAGATGTTGGTCAAAGATTACAAAATTTCAGTGAAGGGAAATAAGTTCAAGAGATCGTTGTACATGGTGGCTACAGTTAATAACCATGTGCTGTATACTTGAAAATTTCTGAAAGAATAGATTTTAAGTGTTCTCATTACAAAAAGATGATAAGTATATGAGGACATACATATGGTAATTAACTTGTTTTAGGTATTCCCAATGAATACATATATCAAAATATTGTGTTTTATACGATAATATATATAATTTTTATTTGTCAATTTAAAAAGGCCAGGCGCGGTAGCTCATGCCTGTAATCCTAGCCCTCTGGGAGGCTGAGGCAGGAGGATCGCTTAAGCTCGGAAGTTCAAGACCAGCCTGAGCAAGAGCAAGACCCTGTCTCTACTACAAATAGAAAGAAATTAGCCAAACAACTAAAAACAGAAAAAATTAGCCTGGCATTGTGTCGCATGCCTGTAGTCCTAGCTACCCAGAGGACTGAGGCAGGAGGGTTGATTGAGCCCGGGAGTTTGAGGTGCTGTGAGCTAGGCTGATGCCACGGCACTCTAGCCCAGGCAAGAGAGTGAGACTCTGTCTCAAAAAAAAATTTTAAAAATAAATAATCAGGGGAAATGGGCATTTATTGAAACCTTAAAATCTGTACCCCCATAATATGCCAAAATACAAAAAAATAAAATAAAATAAAAATAAATAAATAATCATTTTTAAAATAGAAATTTACTTACTAGATATTGAGACCTTCAGTAATTTTTCCCATGCAAATCCCAAACTATAAGCAGCCAGGCTTATAAGATAGAGGCAAGGACTGTAAACGCAGGCTCCCAACAAAATACCCAGCCCGATCACCCTAGAGAGATGCCCTCAGTCACCAAGCACCCACCAACTCCAACACACACACACACACACACACACACAAGCATCCAGTCAGATTTTTTGGTGTCTTCCTCAGATAAGAAGGAAGCAAAAAATCACCTGCATTTGAGGAAGGCCTCTACTAAGAAAGAAAAGTAACTTGGAAGAAATAGAGGTTTTTCCAGGAGAAGAGAACTTCAAGAAAAATTACCATCAGTATCCTCAGATAGATGAGACAAATTATTGCACACATGAAACAAAAAGAAAGAACTATAAGAAAGAACATTCAGAGAACAAAAATGAGCTCTTAGGAATTAAGCATATAATAAGAGCAAAAAGTCATTAGATTAAGAAAATGAAAAGACATGACAAAGATTGGGAGAAAATATTTGCAAATACATATCCTATACAGGACTTGTATCCAAAATATGCAAAAAACAAAAACAAAAACAAAAACCTCTTACAACTCAACAATAAGAAAACCAACAACCCCATTAAAAAAACGGACACCTCCTCGAAGAAGATATATAGATGGCAGATAAGCAAAAGATATTCAGCATCATATGTCATTAGGGAATTGCAAATAAAGTAGCAATAAGATACTACTTCATACCTATTTGAATGACTTAAACCCAAAACACTACAACTAAAAATGCTGGTAAGGATATGAAGCAACAGGAACACTCATTCATTGCTGGTTGGAATTGTTCTTTCACTTCATAAGACAGTCTGGCAGTTTCTTACAAAGCTAGACATATGCTTGCCATATGATCCAGCAGTTGGGTTCTTTGATGTTTACTCAAATGAGTTGAAAACTTATGTCCACATAAAAACCTTCAAATGAATGTTTATAGCAACTTAATTATAATTGCCCCAAACCGGAAGCAACTGAGATGTCCTTCAGTAGGTGAATTGATAACAAACTGTGGTACATCCATGTAGTGAAATATTACTAAGTGACAAAAAGAAATGAGTTATCAAGCCGTGAAAAAGACATGGGGAGGGAACTTAAATGCATATTACTAAGCCGAGCGAAGCCAATCTGAAAAGGCTACATACTGCATGATTCTAATTATACAGCATTCTGGAAAAGGCAAAACTATAGAGATGAAAAAAAAATAAGATCAACTGCCTATGGTTTAGGGGTTGGAGGAGGGAAGGGATGAAGAGAGCACAATTTTTAGGGGCAGTGAAAGTATTCTGCATGACATGTGGTGACTGATACATGACACACACTTGTTAAAACCCATAGAATGCACAAGGAGTGAGCCCTTACGTCAACTGTAGACTCCAGTTAATAATAACATATCAATATCGGCTCGCTAGTTGTAACAAACGTGCCACTCAAATGCAAGAGGTTAATAGGGGAGGCTGTAGGGGGAGGGGGAGTACTTATGGGAACGCTGCATTTTCTGTTCCACCTTTCTGCAAACCTGAAACTTCTCTAGAAATAAGATCTGTTCATTTTTTAAACAGGGATATATAATTTTTAAAAAGAAAGAAAATTCATCAGAAAAGAAAATGCAATTGAGGAACTCTCCTAGAAAGTAGAGGGGGGGGGAGAAATGGCAGATATAGAAATCAAGAAAGAAAAGATGAGAAAATCAGAGGATCAGTTAGAGGTCCGACATCTGACTAACAAGAGGACCAGACACAGAGCAGAGAGAATGTTGGGGAGAAAAATCACCAAAGAAATGATTCAGGAAATGTTCCTACAGCTGAAAGACATAAATTCCCAGATCAGAAAGTGTCGGCGAGTGCCCTGCACAATGGGTAAAAATAGCTCCACGCCAAGACGACAAGGTGATGAAATGCCAGCACACCTGGAGCAAAGAGCAGGTCCTCAGGGATCACAGAGATACAAGCAGGTTAGCTGCAAAGAGTCATCGGAACGGCTTTACGCTGTACACAGCACACTGTAAGCTAGAAAGCGGCACGGACACATATTCCAAATGTTGAGGGAAACTTATTTTCAAACTAGAATTCTATGCCCCACCAAAGTATCAGCCAAGTACGAGCGTAGAATAAGGACATTTTCAAGTATTTGCCTCATATGCTCCCTTTTCAGGAGGCTACTTAGAAGATTTTGGTTTACGCCAAAAGTGAGGGTGTACACCAAGGAAGAGAAAGACTTGGGAGGGAAAACAGCACACGTAACACAAGAGAGACAAGGGGTGAAGGTCACAGCAGATCCCTGTTGCCAACTGTTGCGGTGAGCCCAGAGGGCAGCCAGCCAGCGAGGAGCCGGTCAGAGGGGCGTCAGGAGGGATTCTTCCAAAAAGACAAAAACGCTGGATTCTCAAATATGGTCAAACACGCTGAGAAGAGATTTACACAACGGAGTTGGTGTTGGGGTACGTAAAATAAAGTATACCAAACATTTAAAAAAAAAAACAATCAAATGAAATAATAATTATTAATTCCAGAGGGGAAAATACTGTTCAGAAGGGAAAAAGTAACTGTGGGCAATTCCTGTCTCAGCAGTGCAGTGTTTACATAATCGTAATAAATGTGAACCCTGACAATGGCTGTAAGCAAATTTACAACACAACCACAGTGGGAAGGTGGGGGCAGCACGGGAAGTGTGTGTGTGTGTGTGTGTGTGTGTGTGTGTGTGTGTGTGTGTGTGTGCGTGTGTGTGTGTGTGTATGTGAGAGAGAGAGAGAGAGAGAGAGAGAGAGAGTTGGGGGGAGGATGTGAGGATGGGAGAGGGGCCTGCCAAGGAGATCGGACCTTCATGGACCATGTAGGAAGTCAACTGGTCAGGCATAAAATGGAACATACAGAAAGTATCAGTACAGGCAATTTATTTCAAAATATGGAAGTAAGTACCAAAAGAATTGTCTAAAAAAAGAGCTGAGAGTGGTTACCTCTAGGAAAAAAGAAATAGTGGGAGCAGGGTGGGAAACTAGTTCTTGCTGTCACAAATGAATAATTTGTCTTTTAATCTATGCCCATAGGTAATTGTGATAAAAAATAAGAACAAAAATAGAGAAAAAGAAAAGAAGAACAAGAGAGGACCGAAAGCTCACACAGACTGTGCCCCCGCTCAGAGCCAGCCTTGTTCTGGACACTTCCATATGCGCTGTCTCATTCAACCCTCCAGCAGGAAGCATGTGCCACTACCCCTACTATCCAAGTGAGGAGAGGGGCCCACAGACTTGAAAGCCCGCCTGGGGGCACGCATCTAGCAAGAGACTTGCTCAATTCATCCGTCTCCCTGCTCCTACCACTCTGGGCAGCTCTTACCAGCACAATATTTTTCTTCTGAGTTAGCTCCTCTAAGGAGGAAAGGTCCGGTCCCTTCCCAAAGCCTTCCTCCGGCCCCTGCTGGCTCGGGGACATAACTCTGTCAGTGATTTAATTCAATCCAGATGGAAGGCTCCACTTGGCTCTTAAAGCATGCCTTTTGGGAGTGCTGAGATTTGCAGATAAACCTTGGGGTGAGGGAGGAAGACAAGGAAACAGGAGGGTGGCAGATTATAAAGGCTGGGTGGGGGTGGGGGTGGGGAGAGTCACTTAGAGATGAGCTTGAACCTGATGGAACAGCCATGTCCACGGCTGTCAGTCCTGTGGCCAAGGTTTGGGGCCTCAGTCCACTGGACCAGAATCTTAGAGGCAAAGCCACATGCACTCCACCCATTCACAAGTTCCCTAGATGCTTCTGAATGCCCAGTGGCAGGCACCGGCGTGGGAGATGGGGTACAGGGGTGAATCAGACACACACCGCTGCCTTGAGGGGCTCACTGTCTAGCAAATGAGACAGCAAGATGGACAGAGAGGCTGGTAACCAAATATTTATGATCCTGTGGGATCATAAAGAAACGTTATATATAGTAGAGGCAAGGACATAGTATGGACAGAGAACAAAAGAGAGTCACAGTTACGGAGGGACTGATACTGGGCTGGGGCATGAAAACTAAACTGGCACGTGCCATGGAGGAGGTTGGGAGGGACACACCAGACAGAGAAAGGAGCAGGTGCACAGGCAGTGCAGCCTGTATGGGTGGTGATTCTAGAAATCAGGGAGAAGGAACTCTCAGAGTAGTGTGGAGCACCCCACCCAGCTCAGAGCAGCTGGTGTCTGTGGAGATCCTGTCCATTCCTGGTCCCTTCTTTTCTTAATGTCCTGACCTCAAGAAAGATATTTCACCTCGCTGAGGGTCGGTTTCCTTGCCTAGTTATGGGGAAGGTAGTTTTTAAATGTACAAACAGCATGAGCCTGTAATCCTAGCACTTTGGAAGGCTGAGGCAGAAGGATCGCTTGTGGCCAGGAGTTCGAGACCAGCCTGGGCAACATAACAAGACCCCACCTCTACAAAAAATTTTTAAAAATTAGCTAGGTGTGGTGACACACATCTGTATTCCCAGCTACTTGGGAGGCTGAGGCAGGAGGATGGCTTGAGCCCAGGAGTTTGAGGTTGCAGTGAGCTATAATGAAGCCACTACACTCTAGCCCGGGTGACAGAGTGAGACCCCCATCTTTAAACAAACAAACAAATAAATAAAAACAACATGAAAATAATACATTACATGTATTTTTTTAAAAACCAAGAAGTGTTACACTTGGTTATACACGTGTTTGTGATGAAGAACAAGTTTCTTGGTCCAACCTTTCCTAACCCTGATTCACTTCCCCAAGGCAAGCTCTTTTAACCACTTCTGTTTGTGTTTATTTAGGGGCTTAGCTTCTGAAATTTTAGAGCTTCAGAAATGCTTATGGATCCATTTCTTGATTTACCAACTTTAAGCAATGAGAATGCCGAACCCTAACCACGAGACCACCAAGGAGCATCAACTTTAAGCAATGAGAAAGGAGAATTTCATTCACATAAGCTCTCTCTTTTTTCTCTTCCTCTGTGTTTGATCCATCTGTCTATCATCTGTCTGTTTTCTACTGATTATATTTGAACACTTAAATAATATACTTCTGTTTCTTTTTTTAATTAACTCTGTTCAATACCTCAACAGTCCTGTATGAGGCTAAGGCTTTTATCTCCTCCACCTTTTCTTACATGTCCCCACCTTTTAATTGAATATTCTATTGGCTATACATTTTATTTTTATATCGTCAGGATAATTAACATTTACATTCTGTTCTTTAATCATCGCTAAGCTTGTATGATTTGTCTATAAATTGTTTCAAAAAAATCAAAACCAGCATTTACATTCTTATGAAAATGTAGGTATTGTTTAGAGTATAATCAATAGCATGCTACAATTAAATTGCCTTTATTGTTTTTCTTGCCTTTTTTTTCCTTGTAGTTTATAACTGCCTTTCTTTTTTTCTTGTATTGCCTTATTTTATCCTATCCTCAGGTTCTTCCAGAGTCTTAAGGGTAATATAAAAATCCATGAGACTTCTCCAGTGTGAGCTCCATGAAGACAGGCATTTTTGTCTGTTTTGTTCACTGCTATGTGTCCTTAATCTGCCATCTTGAATCTGAAGTCAGAATAATTCTTAAGACTTAACCTACCTCTTAAGACTTTTCTTGAAACTCAATTGCACCAAAACAACTTATTAAATGTCAAGTACTATAAACATAAAATCATTTTTATTATTTTTACTTAATTTCGTTATTTTTATTTAAATACAGTAATCCTCTCCACCTCCTCCCAGACCAACAGGCTGTCCAGCCCCTGTACTCAGTAACGAGAAGCTTCTATATTTAGGGCATCTCTGATTTCTAGAACTTCTTTCCTTTCCCAAGCTTACGCTTCTCTCCACGGGGCCTAGCTCTTCTCTCCAGGGTCTTAGAGTGTCAGGCAGCTCAGTGCTCCCTGGGTCAATCCTTCAGAGGTACGAAGGCCACACCATGACCTTCCTGGAACTCATCTTCTGCAGAGGGCGCTTCCGGATCCTCCAGCCATCCCCCACCGCGCAGGCCCCACCCGTCCCCATCCTGCCTGTGCTGCTCAAGCCCAGTGCCCCCCAGCTGTCCACAGACTCTAGGCACATCCCGCCCACAGAGTAGACACTGTGTGCAGCGTGACAGGGTATTGTTTTCTTGAATGCTCATAAACCCTCAATCCTCGGAACAGCACAAAGATCAAGTATGGAAAATAATGGTAATAATATATCTTTCATTTAAAATGTCAGGTCTTCACATTATGCAGAATATGTGCTAAAAACCAGAACTGCCTTGCCTTGGCATTTCAATCACAGCCCAGTCCCCAGCACAGACCTTGTGCTCAGAGCAGGTGCACATATCTGCTTGCTTCCCAAACCCCCGCTCAGGGACATGGGCTGGTTTGTGGCAAGGTTTTCATTGGTCTGCACAAAATAGAAAAATTGAGGACAATATAGTGAACCTTCCATAAAATTAAATTTATTAACTTAGGGGACTTTATTCCGGAAGTCTTTTCTTTTCCTTGTTTTGGTATTAAAATAAAAATATTGATATTAAAATCCGCATTAAAATTATTTTATAAAATGATGGTGGATTCTTATTCAAAGGCTCCAAGAACCACACTTTGAGAAAACAGAAATGCAGATCAGATCATATTTTAGTGGGTTCTTTGGCAAAATTAAAAGTTGAGACTATTATTTGGCCCTCCGTATGGGCAGGGGGTATAGTTGGCTCACAGGCCCTTGAAATCCAAAAGTTTTAGGAACCACTGGGCTAAAAGGATGGAGAATGAAAATCCAGGTGGCCCCAAAGTTTAGCAGCAGCAACATTTAGTCCCCTCTGAGGACGTGCTCTGGAGATCAGCCCGGAGCAGTAACAGTGAGCGAGTGGTCTGCGTTCGGCAGAGTTGGTAGATGAGGGGTGACCTGGGAAGGGACCAGGGCCAACTTGCTGGGGCTCAGCCTGTGGAATGGGCTAGACTTGGGGTGAGGCGGTTAGAATGAGTCTTTCTGCCTTTCCCTCCCTTGGAGACGTTGGCTGGGAGAACCTGTGCCTTTGTTTCTCCTCCAGAACAAAGGGAGGGAGGAGGTTTTCTTATACCGAGATGGCTAGAACTGAAGCATCTAATAAATGACAGGAAGTGACATAGAACGGAGGGTTATTTGAGGCTGGAGCCCCAAGGAGCTCCAGGCTGCGGGTGCTACAGAGCCTGGGCAGCCTTCCTGGGGGGGGGGGGGGTGCAGTGTAAAGTGCATGGTGGGAACAGTCAGGTGAGGCCTGGAGGCGGTTAGGATGGCCTTGCTCAAGGTGTGCCACGGGCGATGTAAACAGGCCTCAAATGGGGGGAAAGGGAGTTCCCTGCCAAATTATTTGGGGAAATGCCAGTTTGAACAAAGTCACACAGGCTTCTTCACAACACATGGTAGAGTGGACAGTGAACCCCCAGGAATCAAACCTGTGTTTCCCCAAATTACAGACCCTTTACCGGGAAACTGCCGTGGACAACAGGAGAGAAGGGGATGGAGAGGTCGGAGGGGCTGAGGGCTGAGATCACGGAAAGCCTTGACTCTGAGGCTCTCAGTCCGTTCTGTGTACGAGAGAACACGGGCCAAACATTACACATGCATAGTCCTGGGCCGTGTCTCCTAACAAGAGCCCTGAGGCAGGGCCCTGGAGCCCAGGAGTTTAACAAGTTGAGTCCCATACGAAGGCTCTGGAGACCACGCTTTCCAGGATTGCAAACGAGAGAGAGCAGGGTGGGGAACCTGCAGGCCTGGGGCCACCTGTGGCCTTCTGGATCCTTCAGTGTGGCCTTTTGACTGAATGTAAATTTTATGGAACAAATCCTTTTAATAAAGGAGGGCCACGTGTGGCCTTGAGGCTGCAGGTTCCCAACCCCTACGCAGGTGGCTCCACGGGGGTAGAGGGCTAAGAGCTGAGAACCTAGAGAAACTGGGGTGGGGAGAGCTGAGCCCCCCAAGGTCCATCGGTGCAGAGGTGGCCCCAGCGAAGCCACTTGCCCTCCCCCTGGTGTCTGGAGTACGGTACTGCAGGTCGGGGCCCGCAGGCAAGGGTAGCGGGTTGGCGGGCAGCTCTAATAAGAGGGCAAGGCCGGGCTCAACCTCACCTCTTCCAGAAAGCCTCTCTTACCCACCCCTCCTCTGTGCTCCTGCAGCACCCATTTCTAAAGCATGCCACTACTTCACTTTGCCACACCTTGTCCCCATGTCTCCAAAATGTCATTTGAGAGCTTATGGGAAGGGGAAGATAGCTTAATCTCAGAGAGTGGGGAGTCTAGGGACACTGTCTACAGCCGAAGGTGTAAGTATGTTACTCGGCGTTACAAAGAGAGCAACCGAGGAGCCGATGCCAGCCATCTAGCTGGGTGGGAGGAAGGGGCCGGGAGATCTCCCGTCTGATCCCGCCAAACGCCTGTAAAGCAGATAAACCAAGGGACAGCAGAAAGGCCTCATACCGTCTGGCTCCATTTATATGACACTGTGGACAAGGCGAAAGCACAGAGAGAAATTAGATCCACGGTTGTCAGGGAAGATCTGGGGGTGAGCTGGAGCAGGAAATTGCTTTGCAGTCAGGCTGGGAGCCAGTAGGAGGGGGAAACACTGGGGAGCGGGGGTGGGTTAGGGAAAGCACCCCACCTCCGCAGACATAAGACATAGGGGGTGGGGTGGGGGAGCTCAGCCTGCCCGGCCAGTGCACAGAGCTCTCCCAACCCTGCCCTGGCCGCTGACTAATGTCTTAGGGGTGTGAGAGGCCAGGGAAAGGATGTAGCCAAGAATTCCAGGAGGGCCGGTCACAGGATCTTGGCTAGGAGCGAGAACAACAAGAACAACTGACTTGATTAGAGCTTCCCATGTGCCAGGCGTGGGGTGCTCTGGGCTTCATATATATCACCTCATTTAATCCTCACGATAATCCTATGGACTTGTGATTGCCCCCATGTTACCGAGGAGGAGACTGGGACCCAGTGATGTTAGATAATCTGCACAAAGCAACACAGCTAATAAGAGAGAACGGGATTTGGACCCAAATCCCTCTGGCTTCAGAGCCCTTGCCCTGACTGCCGCTGCCGTGCACGGCCACACAGGCCATGATGCCCGTGATGGTGGGGACTCTTCTACCACCTCCCTGCCATGCTCCCATCCTACCTGGGCTGGTGCCCTTCTGCTGGCAGCTACTCACCAGGTCCCGGGTAAGGTCATGCTTAAGTGGACTCAAAATGACTCCTTAATGTGTCCACCCACAGCCCCAGCTACCTCTTCGGGCCTCTTGGGAGTCTTTAGTGCTGCCTGTCAAACATTTCTGTCTGCTCCTGGGCTCCGTGTAGGATTGTACCTCCTGGCCCCCTGAAGTTAGGTATTGCCATGCGACTTCCTTTGGCTAATGAAATGTGAGAAGTTTTTTAAAAAACAGTGTGCAGGCTGGGCGAGGTGGCTCACGACTATAATCCTAGCACTCTGGGATGCCGAGGCGGGAGGATGGCTCGAGGTCAGGAGTTTGAAACCAGCCTGAGCAAGAGCGAGACCCCGTCTCTACTAAAAATAGAAAGAAATTAATTGGCCGACTAAAAATATATAGAAGAAATGAGTCGGGCACGGTGGCGCATGCCTGTAGTCCCAGCTACTTGGGAGGCTGAGGCAGGAGGATCGCTTGAGCCCAGGAGTTTGAGGTTGCTGTGAGCTAGGCTGATGCCACAGCACTCTAGCCCAGGCAACAGAGTGAGACTCTGTCTCAAAGAAAAAAAAAACAACGTGCAGTTCACCTCTTTTCTACAGCACTGCTGCAGTGTCTAGGGGAGCTCGTGCCTCGATGAAGCCTGACTTGGCCTGGATCCCCGGGCCACTAGGATGAGCAGACCCCCTGCTGACCTGTGCTGAACTTGTACTGTGAATAAGAAATAAACCTTGGTTGTGTGAGCCACTGGAATTTGGAAATTATTCATTATCACAGCAAAACCTAACCTAACGTGGCTGAACCAGGCCCCACAGAACAAGTCAGTCTGCTCAGGGCCAGCAACCATCCAGCTCCTGGAGGTCTTCTCCACGCTAGATAGCCCCCAGTGGTTTCAGCTGGGCCTCCAGGCTGTTGACTTCTCACCTGATCTTTTTTTCTGGACACACTGCAGTGTAAGAACCAAGTAGTCACCCGGAAGCAGTTTGCAAAGGCTGCTGCCTCTTCCCCCTCTCGGTGTTCTTTCTGACTCAGCGATGCAGCCCACGATTGCGCTGAGCCTTCGGCAGGCACACAAGGCTAGCCCCACCCTGGCTCCCTTCTGACCCGCCTGGTTCTAATTCTCTGGGCTCTGAATAAAGTGAATGTTCAAGATTTAGAACTAGATTGACCTGGACCTGGGATTTTGGAGGTTTTTTTTAACCTTGATACTACTACTAACTTACTGGGCCACCATGCACAAATTACCTAACCTCTCTGAGCCTGTCTTCTCAAATAGAGGACGGAAGTGGTAAGACCAATCTTGAGATAGCTATAAGCATCAGGCAAAGTACCCAGCACCTCCCTAGTATCTGGAGGGCCCATGCAGATGCCATTTCCCTTCCTTTTCCCCTCACCCCATCTCCTTCAGGCTCACAAGACAGGGATAGGGGAAGGCATTTCTGGAATGAGGCCCCAGTCGAATCCTGTCCCACTGCTGTGTCCCAATCCCTGAGTCTCAGGCCAGCCAGGGGCCCCTCCTAACCCCCTTCCAGGTTGCAGCTGTCTGTTCCCCCTGCCCCCGTCGCAGGGGGCTGCCCTGTGGGGCTGGGAGAGAGGGAGGTGGACTCCAGGCTGCAGATGTTCGGGGCTCAGAGACTGCGGCCGCGCTAATCCCGGAGCTGCTGGGGAGGCCGGGCCAGAGCCTCTGAAGGAAGCTGTCAAGGGGCCTCTCCTGCCTGCCCACAGCCTGTGGCCCGGCTTGAATTTCCGAGGCCCCCGACTCAGGAACAGCTGCGTGGCTCCCCCTCCTGCCCTCTGTTTTCCCTCCTCTCTTGCCCCCGACATGAGTCAAAGAGACAGTGAAGCAGGGCTGGCTGGGGGTCTGGACGGAGTCCAGAAGGTTCCAGCCACTCAACCCAAGTCTCTCTGAAGCCTCGGGAGCTCAGACACCTGGGGTTTCCTGGGCCTTTCAACTCCCAGACACATTCCTGCTGCTCTTCGTTTGGCCAAAAACCTCAGGCCCAGCTTTGATGTTTGGATTTTGGTCCCCCCCTCACTCCCTGGCCAGCCAGGCTTCCCCTGACACCTTCTACCCAGTGTGGTGGGGTGGGACCTGCCTTTGGGTGGGGGCCTCTTGGTTGGGCTACACCCCACCCACAGCCCTTCCCAGCCTCCTCCCCCCTAATCCCCTAAATGCCCCTCCCTGCTGCCTCCCAAGGCACTGGACCTCTGGCCTCCCTTTCCACGTCCCCATACACCCCACCCCAGGCTGAGGGGTGTGCGTGCGCTCACTGCCCTTTCCCGAAGCCCTGTTCCATGAGCAGCTTGTTTGGTTTTACCCTCAACTATCTTGCTTTTCACTTCCACCAATAAGGAAACAGAGAGCCAGGGAGGGTAAGAAACTTGACTTGTTCACAGAAATAGGAAATGGTAAAGCCAGGGTTTGAGCCCAACTGTGATGACTTTTGAGCCCAAGCTCTTTCTCCACCGGACCACGTGGCCCGGGAAAGACCTGCCCAGTCACCTGCCTGGGAGCACGCAGGGCAGCTGTCTAACTCCCACCTGGACACCGAGCACCCTGTGAGCCGTGGTCGCAGCCCTTCTCAGCAGAGCCCGTTTGGGCCAGAGTGAGAGCGGGAAGGACAGAATGACTTTGCTGGTGCGGTTCCTCTCGGTGAGGGGTGCTCAGGAGAAAGTGTGCACCTGCCTTTGCTGGGTCTCTGGTCTCTCTCACAGGTTCCTTTCCGTGCTGGGAGTGACTCCCAGTGAACAGATGGGCACAGTTCACAGGTGATCTTGAAACAAGCCAGCTACATCGTCTGGTGTCCACCAAAGAAACCGGGATCCGAACTAAGGTGGCAAGAAAATCTGCTCTTGTGGGTTTATTCAGGGACAGCGTGGGGAATTCTATCAGGAGTCTTGTAGGTTACTTTCAAGGGTAGTTTTGACTCTACACAGTCCCTGCCTTGTGATCAGAAACGAATCCCCAAACATCAGGTAGTGGGGTGCCCTTACTCCCTACGAGGTCTTCTCCAGTGGTGGGATTCCAGGACCGGGGTGAAGGAAGGGGTGAGAGAGAGTGGGGGCCTGGGGCCTCCTGGGACCTCAGTCTCACCCACGAGGTCCCAGGAGCTCCCTGCTGTCTCTCACCCATCTAGGTGTTTAGCTGGTGTGACAAGGAGTGTTTGATGGGTGGCGAGACCTGGGCCCCAACGGGGCTCTGCAATGAGACCGTGCAAGTCCTGGATACCTTCTCTGGGCCCCGGTTTCCTCATCTGTCAGATGGGGCTGCAGACAATCCTGATGAAGTGGATTGTCCAGCGTCTCCCCCGTGGCCGGGCCAGGAAGCAGTCCTGCCTCCAGTGGCGGCTGCATCTCCCTTGAGGACACTTGGTTTTGGTGGCTGCTTTTGGTTCAGGACTGGCTACTAGGTCTGCTTCCACCTCGTTTTATAGGTGAGAAAAATGCTTTGTTGCCTAAGGGGCCTGTGCAGACTCTCCCCGCCCCGTCCCGTTCCCAGGACCTCCATCGGCCCTCTCTCCATCTGGCTCCGTCCTCCCCAGGCCTGCCCTCCTCCTGGACCACTGGCTCACTCCCCCGTAACCTCCTAGGAGCCTCGGTCCTTGAAGAACTGCCCACGGCCCTTTCCCTCTGTTCCCAGCGTCAATGTTTCAGCTTGATGTAGTTGTGGGCCCAACCTCGGACAGGTCGCTGCAGCTCTGAGCCTTGGCTTTGCCATTCGTGAAATGGGGGCGGCCATAGTAACAGATTCCAGCAGCCGTCCTGTGTTCAGTGCCTCCCAGGAGCCAGGCTGAAACCACGTCCTCACAAAAAGCCAGTGAAATGAGAACAGTCACCTCTCACATGACGAACTTTAGGAAGGCCCCACCTAGCAGAGGTGTTATAAATGCTCAGCAAGGGCCTGGTATATAGTAGGTGCTCAATAAATAGGGATGATTGTGTTAAGTTTAGTGGAGCCCCATGGGGAATGACTGAGCATGAGATGGGTTAAGAAGCCCCCTGCAGTCAGGGCTGGCTGGCACTGAAGGGAACTGGGAAGGGGGGCGTTTGTGTGCCCGGGGTGGGGGAGGGAATGTGGAGGCAGCAGGGGCTGGCGGGGAGGGCAGGAGCAGGTACCCTGGGCCTCATTTTTAAATATTGAGATTCATGTCACATAAAATTAACAATTTTAGAGTTACAATTTAGTGATGTTTAGCACAGTGACAATATTATGCAACCACCATATCTATCTAGTTCGAAAACATTTTCACCATGCAAAAAGGAAACCCACATGCATTAGGCAGTCACTCCCCGCTCTCCCCTCCCCCAGCCCCTGGGCACCACTAAATTTGTTTTCTGTCTCTATGGATTTACCTGTTCTGAATGTTTCGTATACTTGGAATCATACACAGTAAGACTTTTCGTGTCTGGCTTCTTTCACGTAGCACGATTTTTTTTCAACGTTCATCTGTGCGTAGCATGAGTCAGTGCCTCGTTCCTTTTCAGGGCTGCATGATGTTCCATTTCATATACATGTGCCACATCTTGTGTATCCATTCATCCACTGACGGACATTTGGGCTGTTTCACCGGCCCCATTTTGAAGCAGAAGTCATTGAGAGCCTGAGGTGAGCCCTGCTGTCATCACTCTGCCCTTTGGAGCAAGCGTGCACCTTCCAGAGTCTTCCTCCCGCAAGGCGTCGTCCTGTCCTGGGCTCTCCCGGCCTGCCAGGTGGCTGCTGTGGCCGCCATGGTGCTGACTGGAGCAGCTGCTGGGCAGTGGGCCCTGCGGGCACCTCTGAGTTGTTGTGGCTTTTCTTTAGGCCCCAGGGCCCAGGATAGAGTGAGAGGAGGATGAGGAGGGAGTGGGAAGGTCAGGGCAGAGGGCAAGAGGGCACGCGCTCCTGCGGAACTCTCTGGAGCTCCTGGCTGGTGGCTGGAGTCCAGCAGTGCACAAGGCCTGGTCGTGCCCAGTCTCCCTGAAGCCCACCTGAGGGCCGTCAGCTGGACAAGGCGTGGCTTGTCCACATGGGGAAACTTGAGTCCCGGGCAGCAGCGGTGGCTTGGCCAATCTGCAGCTGAGCCGGAGATCAAACCCTGGCACTCTGGTCCCCAGTGTGGCTTTGCTCTGACGTCAGCACAGGGCTTGGTGTGGGCTCAGGGGGGCGGTCCAGCCCCCCTGGTGGCCCGTTCCACAGCCCGGGAAGAAGGTGGGCGTGTCAGCTCCTTCCATCAGAGGAGTGGAAGAGCGAGCACTGGATTTGGAGCCCTGGGTTCCAGCCACCGCCCTCTGCTCCTGCCAGCCTCTTCTGCCCTCCAGCCTCCCTGTCCTCACCTACAAAATGGACGCTTGAGTTCCCTGACAGGTGGTTTCGGCCCAGATGAGACCACACCTGCGAAAGGGGTCTGTCGGCTGTAAAGACAGACACACTAAGTCTTTTGGTTCACAGTGGCCTGGGCAGGCCAGGTCCAGCTGTCTTGTTCTCCTCGAGGGAGGACTGCTCTGTCCCAGGGGGGTGTTTACCTCACCCCACTCTGGGCCTGGCTTCAGGTCTTTTGGCCAGTAACGCAGTTGAGCCAATCTCTGGCTCCCAGCGCCGAGGAAAGGACTGCACCTGATCTGCATTAATCCGCCCTGGCCTCGCCAGACTCCAGCTAAATTAAGTGCCCCCCTGGCTGGTGGTTCCGTCCCCACACACTGGACACATTCTCCGCGCTGTTCCCTCCCACCCACAGCTGCGCCCGTCCATCAGGCTGGCAGGGGACCGCAGACAGGCCCTCCTATCCTCAGCCACCAGAGGCTGTCCCCGGGCTCTAGCTGCCCCTGGGTCACAAGCAGGAGGGGAGGTCCATTCACCTGAACCAACCCCCCCCTTCCTTGCACACGTAGTTTTTTGAGCTCCCAAATGTCGAGCACTCTTCTAGGCACATGGAAACACCAAACAAAGGTCCCTGCCCTCGTGGAACTTACATTCGAGAGAGAGGAGACCAACATGCAATGTACACAGGAAGTAAATCATACAGACTGTTAGCAGGAGAGAGGTGCTATATAAACAAGAGAGAAAAGACGCCCAAGTGGGGGGGTGTCAGGAGTGCGGTGGGGGTGGAGGGGAGGCAGGGCGCTGCAGCTTGGGCGAGGGGGGTCTGGCAGGCGTCCCCGACAGGGTGGCAGTGGGGGCGGCCAGCAGACCTCCCCTGTCAGAGGACTGACGTTTTTAGTGGGCTGGCGTCAGGCACTGGTTTCCACTTTTCCCAGGGGTCCGGGAGGACACAGCGTTCTGGGCGTGGCTGTTCCGGGTCAGACCGGGAGGTAGCTTCTTCCCCCCCTGGCCTGGAGCGCAGGGCGACGGCGCGGCTCAGAAGGGGTCTGCAGTCAGGGATTGGGCGAGAGTGAAGGCCCCACCTGAGCCAAGCATTTGGGTCTGGTCCAGAGCAAAGGGCGAGCCAGCTGGCAGGTGGAAACGGGTCTCAGCTGGGCATGGGGGAGGGGTCCTGGGGAAGGTGGCGCCTGCGTCATGGAGGAGCCCGTGGCACGTGTGCTGCTGGAGGCGAGGATGTCCTCCCTCAGCCCCCTCAGTCCCAGCCCTGCCCTCCCCACATACACACACGGTCATGCTTACTCACACATGCACACTGCACAGACTCACACAGTCACACACCACACAGCCACCCACAGGGGACACGCCCACCACCACACGCACACTCACATCCGAGTCATCACATCACACACCCACGCACACCTGAACACCCCCACATCTGCACACACAATGCACCACACGGGCTCGGTGCACACTCACACATTCCAACCGCTACATGTCACACACACACACGCATATGTAACCATATACGCACACATGACACACCCACCCACCACACACACATTACATCACAGACACACATCACACTTCCACCCAGCGTCCACATACACAGTACACATGCTACACACACACACACACACACACACACACACACACACACTCGTGAGCACACACTTCATTGTAAAGCACAGAGTCCAGACAAGCTCCCCAAAACCGTCTCTGGTTCATGGAGCCGGGTGGGTTCCAGCTTCCTGAGCTGGTCCCTCTGAGATGTTGTGAGGTGTCCACCTGGTGACGGCTTTATCTCCTGTTCCAGGGAGGGGGAAGGCCAAGGTCAGAGTTTCTATGTGCCATTTCATAAAATGTTTACTAACAAGAGGGAATTTTTTCTTAACCATGTGGAGCCATTCTGGGAAAAGGAAAATATCTTCTGATAGAAATATCAGAAACTGGATTTTAGTCTTAGATGGATTGGTTACCGTTTATATGCCACTCGGTGAGTGAGGGACTTTACACCTCTAAACCTCAGTTTCATTATCTGCAAAATGGGAATTAAAATTGCTTTTTCCAAACTTCTGAGGTCAAGTAAAAGTCTATGTGAAATTGCTTTATAGCCTGAAAAAGTACCAATGTAAAATTGATTTATCAGTAATTCATACAAATTATATATGCTTTGTGGTATGAGCCAGGCAGGCAGCCTGGGGAGTGAAGGTGGTAGGGGACAGGTGTTCTCCTCTATCACTTCCATCCCCCACTTCCTGCAGGTCAGGGCATCCTACACTCCATGGAGCATGACGTCATTGAGGGGCGACTCTGCTGCTCCCAGGGGAAGCTTAATGGAGTCGCACAGGAAGTGAGATGGGGCTGCAGGATGGGCCAGCTCTTCTCACCTTGGGATCCAGCAGGAAGTGATTCTTACCAGCAACTGCCCTCCCATGAACTGTCCAGGGCAGAGAAGCATAGCCAGTGAGACGGGGAACAGCAACGCAGGACAGAGAGCCTGGCCAGGAAGAGAGGCAGAGAGCTGCGGCAGCATCCTGCCCCACCCCTGCCCACTCAAGGCGAACGCCAGCATTTTGCAGAGAACCCCGGAAGGAAATGCCCTGGAGGGAAATCTGCACCAAGAGAGACCTCTGAGCAAGATTATTGCTCTGGGCATTCTCAGGGATGGAGATCCTATGCAAGAAGGGGACTGGCCCTCTCTGGACCACTGTAAAAACATGCCCTAGGTCACTTAAGCCTCTTTAAAGTTGGGGACTATGTCATTCTCAAAATAATAGCTTGGGTGGGCACAGGTTGACAGCTCTGAGCCCCTACCACTTCGGGTTTCTCTCAGGTAACAGTCTTAATGGCAGCAGTCTGGGGTGGGGACCACGCTCAGTCTGCCCTGTTGGGGTTCTGCTCTCATCTTCATGGTCCCAAATGGTCCCCTGTGTGTCTGCATCCCAGGCAGCAGGACACTGTGGGGCAACCTGCAGTTTCTGTCACAGGGCAGGGAAAGGAGCCCTCCTGCGGTTCATTCTGTATTTGTCCCTCCTCGAGACCCCGCACTTCTTTCTTCGGCTTTCTCCCTACTCTGTGCTCCAGGCGGCTCACCTCTGCAGACCAGGTCTCCCTGGCTCCTTTGCCTCTGGCTTTGGGTTAACCAGCGGCAGGCACGGTGGGATTCTGAGGCGTGGGAGGAGAGAGGTTGGGGGTATTTCTCCCCTGCATCTGCAGCTGTGTCACCTCCAGGATTGCTGTCCCCTTGAGCGACTCCTCCTCCATGGCTCCATCTCTTAAGGAGTCTAGAACATTTCTTCTCCCACTCCTGCAGCCAACCAAAACCCCTGGACTTTCTCCTAAGGACTCTTCCTGACTCAGGTCTTCCTCATTCTGAATTTATGAAATTGACTATTTGAACCCGAGGACAGAGCATTAACATGAACTGTAGCAAATTTCTCCTTGTTCATTTTGGCCTCTCATCTAGCTTTTGAAGGTTTTTTTTGGATCTTGAGTGTGTGCATCAGCACAATCCCCAAGTCTTTCGCTCACTAAGGTCCGCATCTGACCAGTGAAGCCTGCACCCTCCTTCATTCCTCCCAGGTGAAGTTCACAGCCAGCAAATTGTAGCAGCTTCCCTCCCTGGAAGCCAACCCTGAATATCTCTGTCACTTCTTTTTATGCTCAAAGTCAACCAAATTCTAGGACACTTGCCCATCACCTTAGACATATAGAAGATGTTCGAGAAGGTTTCACCCTGCACGATGATCACAATACCTTCAGTTCAGAGATCCTGTGCTTCTGGCACATACTGGTTCTAGAAGATGCAAAGATTTTTAAAAATATATTAAGGATTCGCCAAAAGAAAAGAATTTAAAAAGACATAGTCCAAGGCCGGGCGCGGTGGCTCACGCCTGTAATCCTAGCACTCTGGGAGGCCGAGGCGGGCGGATTGCTCAAGGTCAGGAGTTCGAAACCAGCCTGAGTGAGACCCAGTCTCTACCATAAAAATAGAAAGAAATTAATTGGCCAACTAATATATATAATATAAAAATCAGCCGGGCATGGTGGCTCGTGCCTGTAGTTCCAGCTACTCGGGAGGCTGAGGCAGGAGGATCGCTTGAGCCCAGGAGTTTGAGGTTGCTGTGAGCTAGGCTGATGCCACGGCACTCACTCTAGCCTAGGCAAGAAAGCGAGACTCTGTCTCAAAAAAAAAATATAAAAAAATAAAAAAATTTAAAAAAAAAATAAAAAGACATAGTTCTTGCCAAACAAGGGGCTTAAATTACAATATAAACAAGCAAATGAACAATTTTAAGACACTGTGGTGTTATGTGGTGCCTCACCCAAATTTTTGAAAATTCCTCTACATAATTAATTTCCTATAGTATTTGAGGGTGAGATAATATCTCAGTCCTCCTAGGATAACCATAAACAGAACAAGCACTCATACAAAAAATGTATCATTAGATTTTGGGGACAGTATATCACCCATGTCTCTAGTACCATACCAACAGCTATCATTAATTCAACCAGGAAACATTTACAGGCAAGATATAGGTTAGATTCTATCAATACTCACCAAGAAAAAAAGGTAAAAATGACCAATGTTGGGTATAAAGATATCAGCTAAATCTTACGGATATTAAAAATAAAGAATATTATAAACAACTTTATGCCAATAAATATGACAGCTAGATGAAATAGACAAACTTATTGGAAAGACACACATTACCCGATCCAAATCGTCCTGTATCTATTAAAGAAGTTAAATCAAAGAGAATCTACAGCCAAGTTATTAGAATGGATAAGAATATCTAGCAAGATTGTGAGATACAAAATCAAAATGTAATAACCACTTGCATTGCTATTCACCAGCCACAAATAGAAAAGATAGATTTAAAAAGATGCCATTTATAGTTACAATAAAAGACACAAAGTACCTAAAAATAAATTTAATAAGAGATGTATAAGTGGAAAATATTGTAAATCCTTTTGAAACAATATCAAAGAAGGTTTAAGTAAAGAAGACTTAGGCTATATTCATTGATTAGAATCCTCAATATTAAATGTCAATCTTAATATTAAAATGTCAATCTCCTAACTGATTTATAGATATAATACATACCATAATTTGAATAAATCCTAACAGGTTTTCTTATGAAATTTGATCTATTTTAAATTTTATTTGAAAGAGCCAAAAGCCAAGATACTCTTGAAGAACAAGATGGGTAACTTACTTTACCAGACATCTAGCAGATAACTAAAAAGTTATAGTCATTAAGACAAGTGTGGTTTGGACAATCAAACAATGACAAATTAAACAATGACATACGATAAAGAGGACAGAAATAGAACCTCCTTTATATAGAAATTTGATTCACGACTGAATTGTAATTGCAATTCTGTAAGGAAATTTCTGTAAGGAAAAACTATTCAATAAATAGCACTGGGAAAAATAGTTAGAATTCTACCTCACACCATAGAAAAAATTGATTTTAAATACTTAAATGTCAAAAATCAAAGCTAGGCCAGGCGCTGTGGCTCAAGCCTGTAATCCTAGCACTCTGGGAGGCCGAGGCGGGCAGATCGCTCAAGGTCAGGAGTTTGAAACCAGCCTGAGCAAGAGCAAGACCCTGTCTCTACTAAAAATAGAAAGAAATTAATTATCCAACTAAAAATATATAGAAAAAATTAGCCGGCCATGGTGGTGTATGCCTGTAGTCCCAGCTACTCGGGAGGCTGAGGCAGAAGGATTGCTTGAGCCCAGGAGTTTGAGGTTGCTGTGAGCTAGGCTGATGCCATGGCACTCTAGCCCGGGCAACAGAGTGAGACTCTATCTCAAAAAAAAAAAAAAAATCAAAGCTGTAAAATTTTTAGAAGAGACTACCTTCATGACTTCAGTGTAGAGAACAATTTTTCAACTCAGAAAGTGAAATAAATATAGGAAAATGTTGATAGGGATAACTACTGTATTTGTTTTCTATTACCGTACAACAAACTACCATGAATTGAGCAACTTAAAAGAGCACGCATTCGATAGCTCGTGGATCCTCAGGCCCGAACCCCAAGTGTGGTGTGGCTGTGTTCTCTGCTCAGGGAATCACAGGCTTAAATCGAGGTGCTGGCAGGGCTGTGTTCTCACCTGGAACCCTGGGTTCCAAGCTCATGTGCTTGTGGCATAGTCAGCTCCTTGCAGTTTGAGGATGGGCATCCCTGGATCTTTGTTGGCTGCCAGGCAGGATCTGCCGTCAGTTTCCAGAGGCCATCTGCAAGCCCAGTGGCCTCCTCTGTCTTCAAAGCCAGCAATGCATGCCAAATCTTTCTCAAGCTTTGAAACTCTCAGACTGACACTGAAAAGAGTCTGATCTGTAGACCCCAGTTTGAAGGGATCATGTGATGAGGTCAAGCCCTTCTAGATAATCAACTCATATGCAACTGATTAGTAATCCCAGTTACATGTGCAAAATTTCTTTTGCCATGGAATGGAACATGGTCATGGAAGTGACACCTTGCCACGTTCCCAGGTTCTGTCCGCTCTCAAGCGGGGCATCCCGCAAGGGTGAGTGTCACGAGAAGTCTGCCTACCGCCACGACATTATAATTAGTAACTTCTGTTCTTCAAATGCCACTGTGACAAAGGGAAAGGGATAAAACTACAGAATGGGATAAAAGATTTGACAATATACATAAATAATAAAAGAGTTGTATCTAGAATATATATTTTAAATCTTACATATTAATGAGAAAAAAAGATAAAACAGTAGAAAACAGACAAAAATAAGCATATATTTTCACAGAAGAAACTCAAAATATTGACAAATGTATGAACACATGTGTATTTTTATTTTATTTTATTTTCTTCTTTTTTTTCTCAGCAGCTAATTAAGCTAGAACACATGTATATTTTTAATCGGAGAAAATATGGTGTCAACTGTTCAGTCTACTCTGCTCAGGTGGCTGTGCCGCAGCCTCTGTTGCTCTGTGACCTACAGATACTGGGAGATCTGTAGGCAGGACTTGGGACACTCAGATGCTGGGAGATGGAAGGCCACTGGAGACACAGCAGCCACACCTGGAGGGTCTTTTCCACAACATCCTGCCTGCCTCTCGGCTCCTTCAGATTCCAAGGAGAATGATTTACAGGTTAATTTCTGCCTCCCTGGTCCACTCATTCTCCCTAATAATCATTTACTGCCCCTCATCTCCTCCCTTCCCTATGAAAAAGGGTATATATATATATATATATATATATATATATATATATATATATGCTTCTGTACCCCATTGGGGGGCTGGCATACTCACTCTGTGATTCCCCTCACTGTGTACATTAAAAAATCTGTTTATCTTCTCTCCTATTAATAAATAAATAAATAAATAAAAACCCAGTAGGACACCATGTCACCCTGCTAAATTAGCAAAACTTAAAAATGACAATATCAAGTGCTTACAGTAAGTCCCAGGAACTTAAATACTTGTGATGAGATTAAATTGGTGCAATCTCTTTGGATGACAAATTATGATGATCTGTAAAGTTGAAAATGCACACACTCTACAACCCAAGGAATTTCATCCCTGGGTGTATAATTGACAGAAATTCATCCACATGGATGTCCAAAGAAGCACACACACACACACACACACACACACACACACACAAACCCCAAAAACCAAAACCAAAACAAAAGAAACCCAAAACACAAAAACAAAAAACCCTGGAGACAGAGGGAGATAATCATAGAATACTTTAAACGTAATGATATGTCCCTATTTCTTAAAGCTGGTGGAGACGTCATAGGTGTTTATTTCATTCTTCCTTCAAGAAGTCTCTCCAACTCCTCTGTCCCTTACCTTGACCAGAAGTTAGAGAAAGATGGTTATTTAAAGATCTGGAACCCAACAGTGGGTTTCATAAATAAAGGGTCCAGGGAACATATGTCAGGGCCTCCCCTGGAACCCTCCTCTTAGTCTACCTAGTACACCCTCCTCCTTTCCTTCTCAGAATCCATCTGTCAACAGCCTCTGGAAGGCCCCCCTTCTTGATCCTTGAAGATAATCCTAGTCATCTACCTGATGAAAAGATGGAAATTCACAGAGGTTAAAGGTTGTGCTCAAGGCACGCAGTCACTAAGAGGCAGCCTTGGCTGTCTGGAACCTGTGCTCTCTTTGTCAACAACATCCAGGGCTAACTTATGGCTGTCTCAATATCATCCTTCAAAGCCTTATAAACAGCAGGTGTTCAGTAAATGCTACCTCCCCCTCCAAGCCCTCAGCTGGGTTTAAACAATAGCTTTGCAAAACTGTATTTTGATGCTGCTACACAGAAAATGACCAGCAGATGGCAGCATTTAGCTTTCCCAGCTCCCAGCACTTTGCAATTGCAAGCTCAAGCAAGAAAAATTGATTTTTCTTTTCCATTCTCCAAACTGTTTGCTGTCAGTGCCTCCCTAATGCCCACTGGAAGCCTCATGCTCCTGCTCATTTGCTGGAAAAACACACTTGGCATCTGCAGAAGCTCCAGCTGCAGACATGGTGGCTGCAGGAGGCTACACAGGTGAGCAACAAGAACGTGAAAGCTTTTACCCTCTGCAGAGCCTCGTGAAATGTTGATTCTCACAGCAGCCCTGTGACACTGTGGGCAGGGAGGGCATCTTAAGGTTCTCCTTCGCCTCTGGGGAAACTGAGACTCAGAGAGGCAAGGTCATGTGCTTAAGTTAATACGGCAAGGGCAGATTTCCTGACTTATAATCCAGTGCACTTTACCATGTTAGTCATCATAGGTAAAATTTACCATGAAGGCATTTTCAGCCTATATGTGCAGAAAGAAGACCAGAAAGTTAAAAAAAAAAAATCCAAAATGCCATACTATAAATAATAAAGAAACAACATAGAAATGAATGTTGGGATTCAGAGGAGCAGACAGTATCATTTTTAGGGGTGGGGTTTGTGAGAAACTATGGGGTCAGAGGAGAGTTCTTAGAAAGAGAGGAGCTCTCACCCTCAAAAAACAGTCAAGATATGTAATGAAAAGGAGCAGTGGTGGGAATTCTAGATCAAGATGGCAAACATGTGGCCTGGGGCTGCCACTTTCTTTCACCTCCCCCTCTTCCCCAGTCCCCATGCCCACGACAGACATCATTAATCAATTGTGGGCCTCTTCCCCTTTGAGCTCGGGGACTGCCCAGAATCCGCTGTGCATGGTGCGCCAGGCATCCTCTACCAAGCCACAGGAGATGGCGCACCAGCCTGTGTGCTCCTCCTCACCCTGCTCCGGTGCCTCCCTGGTAGCCTCGGTTTATTGTGCACTGACTGTGGGCTGAGGGCTGTGCTGAGCTCTTTGCACACATCTTCCATTCAATCCATTTGACAGCAAACTCTCAAGAGTTAGGCATCCCTCCAATTTTGCAAATAAGCAAAACTGAAGCACAGAGGTGTTAAAAACCTCGTAGAAGCAGGGCCAGGATTCAAAGCCAAGCCTGTCTGTCTCCAAAGCCCAGGCTCTGAAACTGCTAGATACTTGGGCTAAGCTAGCATCGGAGAAGGCCGGTGGTTTAGGCCTTGTTTAGGACTGCAGGTATAGTAGCAACAAGACGAACTGGGCTGCAGTGGAAACTGAGACCCAGAGAACAGAGGAACATCAAAGATGCTTTCTTAGCTCATTCATTCCTCGACACACGTTTGTTAATTACCTACCACATGCCAGACATACTGTACAGGCTCGGAATATAGTGTTCAACATACTCCAAATAAATAGTGTTCAACATACTCCAAATAAATAAGTCAGTCAGCTATATTATATGTTAGGTGATGTATATGCTAAGGGGAAAAGTAAAGGCTGGGGCAGGGTGGAGAGAGCCATAGAGAGCTGTAGGACTCAAGTGTGGGAGATGAGAGATGACCCCGGAACTGAGCTTCTATGGAGGGACTGATGCAGATGGGGAGAGAGGCCCTAATGAGGTGGCCCTGATGCTCCCAAGGCACGTGGTCATGGTGGGGGGCTTGCCAGGAACACATGGAGTTCCAGAGGCCTTCTTCACTCTGCCAAAGACCATGTGGCCAGGGTAGGGGCAGCCTTGTCCAGAATACACCCAGCCCTGGGCCCCTCCTTGTGCTGGCAGATGTGGGCTGGAGGCAGAGTCCCATTCATGTGTCATACATTTTTTGAGCACCTAGTGGAATCAATTTCATTATTGAGGGGTCTCTGACCACTGCCAGTCTCCTGCCCAATGAGGGGGTTGGTTTGAGGTGGGAGGTGAGTTTTTAGCACTTGGACCCTTACTTCCAGCAGGGCCACGAGTATCGACCTATTAGGCCAAGAACAGTGGAGAATATGGAGACAGGCGTTTGTCACTATCAACAAGGAGCTTGGTGTTTAGCTGGGAGAGCAAGAGGACTGTGCCCAGTTTCTGAAGTAACCCAGCATGCCTGTTGTTCGCAGCACATAGCCTACTGTGTGCCCAAACCGATAGATCAGCTAGACTTTGGGGGAAATAAAAATGCAAAAAGAAAATGGTCTTGCCAAGACTCTCCCCTTGGGTGCATGGGAAATATGGAAGGGAATGGAGGAGAAAGAAGAAATGTCACTCCCCATAATTGGGACAGGATTCGGAAATCTCATGACTGGTTCCTTTGTCCACCTTGCCCCACCTCCCCCAGAGAGTTTTGTGGAGGCTTTCTTGTGGCTGCCTGGAACAAGAACTGGGCCTGCCTTGGATAACTTTCCCTCCAGGCGCTCTTCACCTGGGGCTGTGAACACCCAAGGAGACAACTATTCACTCTACATGAGTAGGTAGATACTTACATGTATGTGCGCGTGCATGAGCATATAGACCCTCACTGTTTCCTTCGAAATGCCCCCATGGTATCTGTGCTGGGTATCAATTTATTGCTATTCAGCTCCAAATTTGCCCACGGATACTTGCTCTGTGATAATGGACAGAATTCCCATAAACACCTCTCCTGTACAACAAGCACAGGAGAGCTTTCAACACCGTGAGCTTTCTTAGTAGAGGGTAGTCAGAGAACAGGGCAGGAGGAAGGAGCTTCTCTTGTAGGTTTTGGCAGGAATGAGGACATCCAGTGGTCCTCTGTCCCTGCCATATGCCCAAGAGGTCTCAGGCAGTCCTGGCCTGGCTTGTGATCCTCTTCCCAGGACCCGCCCAACACAGCCACTGCATGCTTCATACCTTCTGTCCACACTGGAGACCTGACGTTTTCGACATGCCCACACACCCACGTGCTCCATGGAGGTTTGTTTCCTGCTTGCTCGGTGAGTACAGACCAGCTCCGGCCCAGGCAACCCAGCACATTTCTCTGCCATCTAGGGGCTGCGATGATACCTTCTCCAACAATGTCTGATTCCCAGCCTGGGGAGAGGACCTCCTTCCAAGGTTGTCCCCTTGGGTACTCTTTCTCAGCTGTAGGGAGAGTAGCTCTGTAGGGTTCTGTTTTCATCATACAGTTTCTCTTTTATCATAGCTTTATGATTCTTTATATTAAACTTCCATTGCATAAACCACTCTATGTGGTTTCTGCTGTTTCTTTTCTTTTTTTCTTTTTCTTTCTTTCTTTCTTTTTTTTTTTTGAGACGGAGTCTCACTCTGTCACCCTGGGTAGAGTGCAGTGTTGTCATCGTAGTTCACTGCAACCTCAAACTCCTGGGCTCAAGCAATCCTCCTGCCTCAGTCTCCTGAATAGCTGGGACTATAGGCACACCTCATGACGCCCGGCTAATTTTTCTATGTTTAGTAGAGACAGGGTCTCTTGCTCAGACTGGTCTCGAACTCCTGACCTCAAGCAATCCTCCTGCCTCGGCCTCCCAGAGTGCTAGGATTACAGGTGTGAGCCACTGCACCCGGCCTGGTTTCTGTCTTTCGATTGGACCCTGATGGATACAGTATTTGTGGCCCCCAAAATATTAAGATCCACCATACCCTGTCCCAGATAAAACAAAAACATAAAAACTCTCAGTGCAGGCCGGGTATGGTGGCTCACGCCTGTAATCCTAGCACTCTGAGAGGCCGAGGCGGGAGGATCGCTCAAGGTCAGGAGTTCGAAACCAGCCTGAGCAAGAGCAAGACCCCTGTCTCTACTATAAATAGAAAGAAATTAATTGGCCAACTAATATATATAGGAAAAAAAAATTAGCCGGGCATGGTGGTGCATGCCTGTAGTCCCAGCTACTAGGGAGGCTGAGGCAGGAGGATCACTTGAGCCCAGGAGTTTGAGGTTGCTGCGAGCTAGGCTGATGCCACGGCACTCACTCTAGCCTGGGCAACAAAGTGAGACTCTGTCTCAAAAAACAAAATCAAAACAAAACAAAAAAACCCAAAAAAACTCTCAGTGCATTGCCTAGCACATAGAAAGTAATCAATCTAAGTAGCAATGTTACTGCCGCATGTTGGAGATGAAGTTCAGTTCCCACCAAGGGTTGGCTGCTCTGGCGAATCCCCCTTAGATGTGCTCTCTTGCCTGTGTAGCTTGAGCTGCATTCGCTCCTGGTGCAGCAGCAACGTACTGAGTCATTAGAACTATCATTTCTGGAGCACACACTTCACAGCAAGCTGCGTTCCATGACTTCTGTGTGCACTATTAGCCCCATTTTGCAGACGGAGAAAGCTGAGGGCTAACAGAGTTAGAAACCTGCCCAAGTTTTCACAGCTGACCTGGGAAGAGGTGGAATTTGAACCCACGTATATACAATCCCAAAGACCGAAGCTTTGACCACCGCAATGTATTTCTTCATAGCATCTGTTGCTGTGTCAAGCTCTGTGCTAAGCGGTTCACGGTAGTTATGTAACGTGTTTCCCATAACAACTGTGTTTGGCGAGCAGTGTTTTTGTTCCTATTTTTATAGATTAAGAGACTAAATGTCTTACCCAAGTCCTCTCAGTTAGTGCGGGGTGGAGGCAGGATTCAAAATTGGCCCTCCGACTGCAGAGCCCACCCTGCCAGTGTCTATAGTGTGCCACTTCCCTGGCTCACACGACAGAAGTGAACTTTGGGGTGAGAATGTACCTAGATCTGGGGACCGTGGTGGGTGAAATAATGGCAAGCACATGATATTTGGCTCATATATGGATCCCTGCTGTTTCCAACGGTGCCATCCATGTGTGCTAATAAAAGATAGAAAGCTGGTAAGGGAGAAGGGTATAGGACCACTCAGGCCATGCCATCTCCCTACTATACCTAACCCCAACCCTAACCCTAAGGGGCAGGAATGATCTGCAGGCACCTGTACAAGGCTGGTTTAGAGAAACTATGTATGTCCCTCTCCAACCATTCCCCAGGGAAGGGATTCCATGACATTCAACACCTGGATCTGCCCATGGCAGGTCGGTCTGTTAACAAACCCAAAATGAGGAGGTTCTCTGTTGCTCACTGCACAGAAAGCCAGTTACTGAGACAACAAGGATTGTCAAGGGAGAAGGGGCTTATTGTGGAGAATGCACCAACCGGGAGGTGGGAGGAATGGACTGCCTCAAGTCTGCCTCCCCCCACCAACAGGGTCAGGGTTTTTTTCTGGAGGAGACATGAATAATGCATGAGGGGAGTGAGCATCATTACACGTTTGGGGTGGTGTGCAGGGCACGCAGGCGCAGTGAGGAATCATGCTAGTGATTTCATGATACATACATCTCGTGATCAAAAAATGGTGGACATGTCCCTCCCAGGGGAGGATTTTAGTAGTATAACGAGCTTGGGGTTAATATCGGTCATCCTTTAAGCTTTGTGCGGCAGGATGTGGGGAGCAGGCTGCTCAGTGGGTTCTCGGGCACAATCTGCAGTGGGGCGTCGCTTATCTTGTCTCCTCTGGACAAACAGCTGGTGTAAGGCTTTGTAGTGATCTCGTGGCTGCAAGGAGGTTCCTCTGTTTCTGGGAAAGAAACTCAAAGGGCGTGCATCAGTGCAACAGCAAGTCACAAAGTTCTGGTCAGCAAATCTCACTGGCCTGGGAACTTGAAGCATAAGAGAACTACAAAGAAAAAACTATTTTAAAAAGTTTTCTTGCTTATGGAACTGGTTACAGGGCCATTAGAGAGCCCTGTAACCCATGGGTACCCCATGGGTACCTCTATACCAACCAGCTGTGCCAACCTGATTACAAGATTCAGAATATTTGTAGGTTGCTAAGAAGAATCACAACTATTCCAGATACTGAGACCAAAGAGCATATTCTCCTCTAAGCCTTCTTCCTAGAGAAGCCACATCCTCGACATTCCTACAACAGATATGAGATCAATGTTTAAAACCATATTTTGTGTAGTGTGTATAATATCCTTCAGTGTAGACTGAGGGCCACCAACCAAAGCAGAAGCATTAAAAGAAATTCTTCAAGGAGCCAGTGGGAAGCAGTCAAACACACGCTGTGCTGCTCTAGCTAAACTGGTAACATATCTGAGAATATGGGTCTGGAGATCGAATAGACTACATACTCTGCAGGCATTTATCTACAAATGGCCCGTCTCTTAGCCAAGCTTTTGAAAAGCACAGTGTGGCTGTGAGGTTGAGATTCTACTTGGAATGCTGGCACTTTCCATTGCCAGTTCAGAGAAGAGCCATATACCTTAAAAATAAACGGAGCTGGGGCTTGGATTGGATCTTCTCATGAAAACTCAAGCACCTGGAGGAACATGTTATTGAAGAGAAGGCCAACCCCCATCTTCTCCAAAGTGCATCCAGGGAGTCCCTGCAGGCAGAGCCAAGTGTCCCTTTGGGCGGGGCTTGGAGAGGTCTCTGACAATGCAACGAGTGGGTAACTGAGTCCCTGCAGGTCCACAGCATAATGTACACTATACAGGCAATAAAAATGTACAGGCAATGTACAGGCAAAAAATAATGTACAGGCAATAAAAATTAGCCTGAAAAAATGGTAAAGCAGGTATGTAGCCATATACCCTATTTGGCACCACCCCGCCCCAAATCTGCAGCATATCTGATTTCGAGAAATGAGCCCTGCTAGTTAAACTGGTTGTCAAACATAAACCCAAAGTAACTAAATGAGATGATGTGTTGTTCACCATTATTTTCTATAGATCCCCCTAAAGTTGGAAGACATCTATTAAAATGATTATAGTCAGGCTTGCAAATTATTAAGCAAAAGCCATGCAAATGGATGTTGCTTATACAGGCTAGAGCAGGGTGATATACTTGTTCTGGTTTGCTAGAGACTTTTCCTGTTTTAGCAATGAATGTCCCATGTCCTGGGAAGCCCCGTGGTCCCTGGCAGACTGGGAAGGTTGGTGACCCTAGTGGAGGCCAGGCGATCCCTGGCTATGGACTCACATCTAGGGGTGAGGCACACAACACTGACTGGGGTCTCCATGTGGGAGTGGGGCTTGTTGACTGATGGAATTTCCTGCAAGGTGACGGCTCTCATTGAGGGGACCAGCACATATTGGCGTATCAGTCATTTGAGGTCCTTTGTCTGGGATGCTCCTTTTCTCCACAGATGAATCCTCCAGTTCCCTGCCTGTGGATTGCGAATCGGGTTGTTTACTTCCTGGAGACGGAGGTGCCACCACTGAATATGCAGATTTTAAAAATTAAATTAATGTATTTTATTTTATTTATTGTACAAATTTATGTATGTGGTACACGTGAAATTTTGTTCCATATATAAAATGTGTAGTGATCAGGTCGGGGTATTTAGGATGTCCATCACCCAAGTACAACACATTTTGTTTGATTAAGCAACACTCCACTCTGATATAAAGCGTTGAATTTATTCCTTCCATCAAACTGTATGTTTGTGCCCTTTAACCCACTTCTCATTCTCTGCCTCCCCACACTCACTGTCCCACTTTCTGTTGTCTATCTTTCCACTCTCTACCTCTGTGCGTTCAAATTTTTTAGCTCCCACATTTAAATGAGAACACGTCAATATGCAGACTTTTGCTTACTCTTTATGTCTAGCCTCTATCTCGCATCCTCCCCCCAAATCCACTGTGCCTCACACCCCCATTCCCCACAGTTCCCCCACCTCAGTGTTTATGGCAACTAAGTCTCCTTCCTCTGTCGGGTGGGGGGTCCCCTGGCAGAAAATGTTGGGGAAAGTGGCCTAGGGTTTCCACTGATGCCCCTGTCCCCGTTTTCAGCCTCACACTATACCTCCTTCACCTCTCTCTGAGCTGAGCCTCTCTGAGACAGGGTGGAGGGAATTGGAGAGGGGAGAACCAGTTGGCTTCCTCTGCTTTTCTCCCTCTGGGGAGTCCAAGTTAAAGCATCCACTTCTGCCAGGTCTGTTATTGCTCCTTCATGTGCTTCCTAGCTTCAAAAAACATGTCAAAAATTCTTGACTGCTGTTTTCTCCTCCCTTGTTCCTTTTGCCCTTGCAGGATTTCACCCATGCTCTTCCTCTGCTGTCATTTTATTAGGATTCCGGGAAGGAGAAGGAGTAAACTTGTGCGCTGTGAATGAACCACGTTTAATTGGACATCCACCTCTCTAGGAGCCTCTCCAGCATCCTCCCATGAGTGGATGCTGGCACTTCTGGAACTATCTTCCATGTCTATTAGCTTTTCTTTTCTACTTTGTATTGATTTATCCCATTCTGCTGTTAATAGGGAGAATTGCTTGGTGCAATCTTTCAGCTCACTAATTAGCTCATCAGCTGCATACGTTCTTAGCTCATCCACTGAGGCGTTTTTTGTTTTATTTTAAATTATGAATATATATATATATATATATATATATATATATATATATATATATTTGAGACAGAGTCTCATTTTTTGCCCAGGCTAGAGTGAGAGCTGTGGCATTAGCCTAGCTCACAGCAACCTCAAACTCCTGGGCTCAAGCAATCCTTCTGCCTCAGCCTCCCGAGTGGCTGGGACTATAGGCATGCACCACCATGCCCGGCTAATTTTTTCTATATATATTAGTTGGCCAATTAATTTCTTTCTATTTATAGTAGAGACAGGGTCTTGCTCTTGCTCAGGCTGGCTTCGAACTCCTGACCTCAAGCAATCCACCCGCCTCGGCCTCCCAGGGTGCTAGGATTACAGGCATGAGCAACCATACCCGGCCTTAAATTATGAATATATTTTCCATCTCCAACATCTCTACTTGGTTCTGTTTCATCCTCTTTTACTTGAGAATGTTAATACACTTACTTCAAAGCTCATTACTGGTTGTCCTATTTGTTCTGTTTAATCTTGGGGTCTGGAGCCAGATAGCCTGGGGTTAAATTGTGGCTTCTCAGGTGAAACTGTGTGACTTTGGGGGAAGTTACCTAATCACCTTACACCTTAGTGGCCTCATCTGTAAAATGGGGATAAAAATAGTCCCACCTTATAAGAATGCTGATAGGATTAAAGTGTTTTTTAAATATATGCAACATCTTTAGACTGGTGCCTGACATAAATGCTCAGCAAGCATTGGCAATGGTTTTTATGTTTCCTCAGGTGTGTAAGTCTGCCTTTCATGGTGGTGGTTCTTAAATGATACTTAATTTTTTGACAGTGAACTCATCTTTGCCCATGAGATTTTCTGCAAGAAATCTGCTTGCATGGTTGCTGACAGAGAAGTGAAAACTTCATAAATGTGTGTTCCATATAGCTTTCAAGGAGACTGCGCCATTGGGTGGATGCTCTCATAGCTGGTCTTAGGAGTGTGGCTGCTACCCATTATTCACTGGCTTTGCCAGCCATCTGGGGACCTGTCCTGTCTCTCACTCCCTAATACAGCTCATCCAGGAGACAGACACTGCTGTCCTGGCCATATCATCTCCAGGGGTAGGATTTAGGGAGATGTGCAGGAGTCAACTCATTTAGCTACTCCTATGGGAGTACTTGTCTAACTCTCCATCCCTCCATCAGTAGCCCTCTGGCCCCCTCTTGCTCTGGGCATTCACAGCTCTGGGCATGGAGTGGCCTTGTTGCTCCTCCCACTTTTGCAGCATATATTGTAGTACATCCGCATATGCAAGAACATATGTAATGTATTCTTGGCCACTGCTCATGAGCTAGGCTTCAACATTAAATCTGATCCTGTCTGTTTTGAGCCTCTCGGAAATGCCTCATTGCTTCTGATTTCCTGAACATTTCCTGCTATCTTTTTGGGAATGCTAAGTTTTTTCCTTCTCTGTCATTTCTGGAGTTTGCAGTTGGGAGGACAGACTGCAGCTTGTGCTCAGTCCACTCTTGTGAAAAGGGAAGGCAGAGAGTTTCTAGAAAAGATGAGAATTAGGTGGAATTTTGGAGACCAAGTAGGAAGAGCGGAAGTGAAAACAGGAGAAAAGAGCGTGGAAGGCTGAGGAGACAGCTTGAGCAAAGGTGTGGGGAGGGAGATGCAGAATGGCTGGTGGTGAAGATACCAGCAATTTGACGTTTTGAGAGAGGCAAGAGTTGTATGGGCTGCAGAAGGAGGCAGGGCATGAACAGTCTTATGCGTCCTGTTAAGGGGCCTAACTTTAATCCTGGAGAGCCCCTGATGGTTTTATGAAAGGGACATAGTGTGATGTGCATCTTGTTCACCTGGAAGGGTGGATTCGAGGGGACTGAGACTGGATCCAGAAAGACCAGCTAGAAAGCCCCTGCACAAGTCCAGGCTAGAAACCAAAGGACCTGAAGATCAGGTACATAAGGGATGGAGAGTAGGAGTCAGATTCAACAAATTTTCAGGAAGCAAAATCTATACATAAGGAGGAGGATCTAGTATTGTTTTTTTGTTTTGTTTTGTTTTGTTTTGTTTTTTTGAGACAGAGTCTCGCTTTCTTGCCCAGGCTAGAGTGAGTGCCATGGTGTCAGCCTAGCTCACAGCAACCTCAAACTCCTGGGCTCAAGCAATCCTGCTGCCTCAGCCTCCCGAGTAGCTGGGACTACAGGCATGTGCCACCATGCCCGGCTAATTTTTTCTATATATAATAGTTGGCCAATTAATTTCTTTCTATTTATAGTAGAGACAGGGTCTCTCTCTTGCTCAGGCTGGTTTCAACTCCTGACCTCGAGCAATCCTCCCGCCTTGGCCTCCCAGAGTGCTAGGATTATAGGCATGAGCTACCGCGCCCGGCCTATTGTTTTCTTTAGATATAATAAAAAGACACTTGAATCTTCTTCTAGTATGGCCACATGCTTTTGAAAAATTTGCACAAGCCATTTTAGCTGCAGTTAATATTGCTGGTAATAGCATGTGAATTTTTATGACTTTGGTCAAAGTTGGAAATATTTCTATCAAGTTTTATATATGAACGATAAGATTACAGGACATTTGAAGTTTTCCTATGCAGTGTCTAATCTTAATGCTTCTTGAATGGATACAAGTATTATCCAGTTTGTCATGGATGGTCTTACTGTAATGATGGATTTAGTTTTATGTCATCCTTGTAGATGTATGTATTTCATACCAATTCATAAAATTTAATCTTTTCCTAATGTGTACATCTAGAACTTGGGGACATCATCAGGATAAAATAGATCAGATGAGCTAAGCTGTGATCAGATACAGTGAGATGCATAAAACATTCATTTCACACAAAAGTGTCCCTCTCTTTGCAGTATGCCTCCAGTTTGTGCCTTACTATACAAGGGTTCTAATAAGATATATTTCCTGAAATTGCTCAAAAAGATGTATGCATATCTGTGTGTTATAACTGCATATGTCGTCTTATTGAGTATATTCCCCACAGGAGAGGACTTCCATTTTAAATAGGCATGGATGAGAATAACCTTACATGCTTAAAACTGTATATATATGGTGGATGAAAGACTTTTCCATAGACTAGTTCCCATAAACTACATTTCAAGTCTTGTTTGCAGGAGCTGTAGGACATGTTTATTATCGGTTACCATCTCTGGCCCTGCTGGCTAAATCAGAACATTGTTCCCAGAAGTCATTCCTGCACTGGGAAGACTAGCAGAAATGCAACTACACATAGAAATGACCGCAAAATATACAAACATATCTCATCCCTGCCCGATCCCAAAAATGTCTATAGCCACTCCAACATGAGGAGCATGAGGAGAAATGAGCTGGAGGGGAAATCAGAGCGGGAGGAGCCAGCCATTTCAGCTACAGTCATGTGCTGCACATCAATGGTTCAGGCAATGATGCACCATTTATATCACAGTGGTCCCTTAAAATTATAATATCATATTTTTACTGTACCTTTTCTTTGTTTAGATATGTTTAGATATACAAATACTTACCATTGTGTTACAATTGCCTACAATTGGTATTCAGTACAGTAACATGCTGTACAGGTATGTAGCTTGGGAGCAACAGGCCATACCACATAAGCTAGGTGTGTAGTAGGCTATACCATCTAGGTCAGTGGAAGTACATTCTATGATGTTTGCACAATGACAAAAATCACCTAATGATGCATTTCTTAGAATGTATCCCCATCATTAAGTGACTCATGACTGTATTTGCACTTACAATAGCTTAGTTTTGCAAATTCCACAAAAACATATGACCAAGTAAAACACTGCTGAAGCTTCTCCCATCGTGGCCTCATAAGGAGCTCATGCCAGTGAGGGGCCCTGCAGCTTCCTAGCGAATCCTCCTCTATTGACAGGACTTCAAAAGTGATTCTGGCAGAGGGAAATCCAGTTGCTATCAGAGCTCTACCTGAATGTCTTGGCAGAAAGTCGTGCCCCATCTGGCAGATACAAAACACAGAAGAAAAAGTTTTGGGGGTAAATATGGCTAGTTCATTTTTTGACATGATAAATTTGAGTTTTTTGAGGGATAGTCTGGTAAAGATATCTAGTAGGCAGATATTCACTGATGCATTTGTAATTGCAGTATTAGCCCCCTGTTAAAACAAAGAAAATTCAAACAATCCAAAGGAACATAGGAAAACAGAAAAAAAGAAACAATGGGAAAACATATTTCACATGATATTCAAAATATTAAGCTACCAGTATGGCCTGTTTGCTAACCAATTGGAATCTTGGAAAAGGTCTTAGGGGGTCTTCCTGTGACAGGCATTGCCCCCTTTGTTGCCAGATCAGGATAATGTCAGGGGTAGGGACACCGTGTGTCTCAAGGCAACAACTATTTACCAAGATGGATGGAAGAATTCTCATTTGTAATAATTTATAGGGTTTTACCAATGAGCTTTAGATGAATATCAGCCCTGAGGGTATATGCATAACACAAAAGATGGCAGAAATAAGTCCAAATATTTCTGTAATCATTATCACATTGGCTACATGCACCAATTAAAAGTAGAGTCTCAGATGAATTTTTTAAATTTTGTAAAAAATAATATGTCATTTCTAAGAGACAAACCTAAACAATAATATAGAAAGAATAAAAAAAGAGAGAGAGAGAAAGAAAGAAAGTATATACTAAATACAATCTTAGGATAGCAATCTTAACAGAAAAAGTAAAAAAAGGGGATAAGTCACAAAAGGATAAAACAATATTAACTTGCATGAGCCTAATAATTTGTTTTCAAAATTATAAGGCAAAATCAGACTGAATTATAGGGAGAAACTGACAAACTACAATAAAAGTGGGAAATGTTAAACTTACTCTCTCAGAAATCAATGGATTGAACAGGAGAGAAAGAGAAAAAGAAAAAACAGAAAATAAAAGATCAAAGTACCTCATTAGCAAGCTAGATGGAGAGGTACAGACAGAGAATCTTGTATCCGAAGAGTGAAGACACAGTCACAAAAACTGGGACAGCTGGATAAAGTCTGCATATTAGGCCACAAAAACATCTCAGCAAATTCTAAAAGAGCACATTTTTCATCTCTAAGCATTAAAGTTAGAAGTCAATGACAAAATGATTGCTGTTTTTAAAAGCCATAAGTTTGAAAGCAACAACAAAAAAATGAAAATATACTTACAGATAATCTGTGCATTAAGGATAAAATCCTAATGAAAATAAAAAATATTCATAACTGAGAGATAACATAAGCATGGCATATTCAAACATGTGATATGCAGCTAAAGCAGGATTTAGAGGGAGATTCATAGTCACACATTTATTAGAAAACAAAAGATTTTGAAAATATATGACTCTAATGTTCAACTCTACAAAACAGAAAAAAAAAAACACTAGAGTAAACCCAAGAAAAGCAGAAGGAACAGAACTACGAAGATAAAAGCAGAAATTAAAATAGTAGATAATTTTTTTTAAAGAATTAACACGACTTAAAAGATTAAAAGTCACTTCTTTGCAAAGTCTGGAGAGACTGATCAGAGGCCTTTCTGGATCTTGTCCTCTCACCTGTCCCCAAGGATCCTCTTTGCAAGCCTCTATTGTGTGGCACGTTTTGTTTTCCACTAGGTTACAAGTTGGGTTAAAAGCAAGGGAGTTTTCTTTTCTCTCTCTCCGTGGTACCAAGCACAGCGCCAGAGA
The DNA here is from genome assembly GCF_040939455.1 of Microcebus murinus. Lineage (NCBI taxonomy): Eukaryota > Metazoa > Chordata > Mammalia > Primates > Cheirogaleidae > Microcebus > Microcebus murinus. The sequence goes on along the minus strand of NC_134117.1, from coordinate 55,726,450 downwards.
CATTGGTTGTACTCAATACTTGTCTGTTGAATGAATCAGCATAAGAAAAATTATAATACTGTACTACTCACGGCTATATAGGATGTGACTTTTTTAAACAAGGCACTTACTTTCCTTTACCTCTTTTTATGATTGTTTCAATCCTGAGAAGCAATGAAGCAGGGGATATTCTATGAATTTTTATAGATCATTTTGAAGATTTTCTAAGTGAGAAAGCCGGGGCTGGGAGGACACATCACTTGCGAGTGTGTCGGAGTCAGAACCATGACCCAGGCGTTGCAACACCAGGTTTAGCGTCTTTTCCCTCACCCCGTGTTCTGTAGGGGCGCTGGAGCGGTGACCCTGGCCCATGGGCCTTGAGGACCAGGGCCTTGGCTCCCGCCCTCTGCAGCGCCTCCTCTGCCCCTAGAATCTTGCTAGCCCTTAGGGCTGAACACGTTTGCTGAAAATAAATGGTTGAAAATTATAAAAAGGTGAGCACAATGGTAGCTATTCACCATTCTGGCCTTGAAGAGCTCTGACGCAGGAAAGTGCGTGCTGCATACAGGAGGAATTCCACCCTAAATGATTTATGACTTTTTAACGTGGCATTCAAAGAAACAAGCACTCAGCCACGGAGAAAACTAGGCCATTCGAGGCAGCTCGCCTTTGCGGCTGCTGTGGGGCGGGGGCGGGGGCGTGGTTGTCCAGGCAGAGGGGCTGGGTCAGCGCCAGGTGACCTTCCCCGACCAATCCTCCTGGCCCAGAGAGAGCTGCCTGAGAACGCTGCACAGGTTTCGTGGGGGCTTCACACCTGCGCCCCGAGTCCCACCCGCTCCTGCGCCGAGGCGGGCGCCCCCACCTGGGTGATAAGCAGCCCTGGGAGAGTCTTTCCTGACTCTCTTTTGACCCTCCGCTCCTCTTCTGTTCCTAGGGGCGTTTTATTCTGAGCCGCTCTGAGGCCTTTGGCCTGATTTTCACCCTCACCAGCCCACTCATGTCCAAAAAATGCCGTCCAGCCCCGAAAGAGCCCCGCCTGCAGGGGTGTGTGTTCGCGAGCCCGCGGAAGACGACTGGGCACCCAGGGCCCCTTGTGGGGCTGCCCGAGGGCGCGGCTTCCAGCCCGGCGCCCGCAGGCCTGCCCGGGCAGGGCCACAGCCTGCCCTCCAGCCCCAGGACTTGCAACTCTTGGAGTTTTGTGTGCCTTTAAAATGCAAATAGGGGCCCAACGGGATGGCTCCCGCCTGCAATCCTAGCACTCTGGGAGGCGGGGGGGGGGGGGAGATTGCTCCAGCTCAGGAGTTTGAAACCAGCCTGAGCAAGAGAGAGACCGGTCTCTACTACAAATAGAAAGAAATTAATTGGCTAACTAAAAATATATAGAAAAAATTAGCGGGCATGGTGGCGCATGCCTGTAGTCCCAGCTACTCAGGAGGCTGAGGCAGGAGGATCGCTTGAGCTCAGGAGTTTGAGGTTGCTGTGAGCTAGGCTGACACCTTGGCACTCACTCTAGCCTGGGCAAGAAAGCCAGACTCTGTCTCAAAATAAAATAAAATGCAAAAACAGGACCTGTAGCCTGTTTGGAACGGCCCAAAGGCAACATAACCTAAATGAAGGAGCTAAGTAATAAATGGTGACGCCCACAATTATGTACACTGTGCAGTGGATAGGAAGAACCAGGTCTATCCAGATGCCAGATGTACTTCATGGAAAGACTCTCCAACATAGAGTAAAAAAGCACATTGCAGAAAAATACTGCAACACTGTTTTGCAAACAATGCATTTACGTAAATAAACACCGGCACACACAGTGTGTTTTAGAGAGATCTGGAAAGACACACCTAAAAGTGGGCTTAGGGAATGAAGAGAGAATCTGAATTATCTATTTTTTGAATATTTTATAACTACCATATATGCATCTGTTACATGCGTATCCCTTTTTCCAAAAAAATAAGATTTTAGAACAATTTTAGATTTACAGAAAAATTGCGAAGATAACACAGGGAGTTCTCATAAACCTGAGTTTTTCCTATTATTAACATCTTATATTAGTGTGGTGCTTTTGCTACAATAAATGAATCAATATTGCTGCATTTATTAATTAAAGTCCACATATCACACAGATGTCCTTAAGTTTTTACCTACTGTCCCTTTTCCAGGATTCTGTCCAGGAGACCACTTTACCTTTAGTTTTCCTCTTGGTTGTGACAGGGTCTCGGACTTTTCTCGTTTTGGATGACCTTGACAGTTTTGAGGAGTGTTGGTCACGTAATTCTGTAGAACGTCCCTCAGTTGGGATATGCCCGATGTTTTCCTCACGATCTCACTGGGGTAAGGTGTTCTTGGGAGGAAGCCCACAACCTGCACACGCTATCAATATGATTCATCCTTGCTAATGTTAACCTTGATCTCCTGGCTGAGGTTGTGTGTCAGGTTTCTCCACTGCAAAACTACTTCCCCTGCCCTCGTTCCGCACTGTGTGACCTTAAAGAGAGTCACCTACAGCGCACACGGGAAGGAAAGCGCTTAGGAGGCCAAAAGCGGCTCAGGACGGGACCCGGAGCGAGAAGGGCTTATTGGCGCCTGGAGGACCAGGGGTCGCCCGTGGCCTCTTTGACCCGCCCCGCCCACACCCCAAAATCCCAGGTAGCCCGGAGGCCCCCGGCTTCCTGCCCCCGCGGGCGGAGGCGGCTCCCCACGGGCCGGCCTGCCTGGCCCGCACCTGGGGGCGGAGCCGCGTCCAGGCCCCGCCCCGGCCCTGCCCGCCCCGCCCCTGGCGCGTGGGGCCGTCCGCGCCCGCGGAGTTTTCCGCCGAGCCGGCTCCTCCTCCCGCCCCGCCCTGACGGCTGCGGCGCCCGCGGGTCCCGAGTGCCCCGAGCGCCCCGACAGCGGGAGTGGGACCCAGCTCCGGGCGGAACCGAGGCGCCGCGCCCAGGACGTCCGCAGAGAGAGCCGCTCCTGCCCGCTTCCGCGTCGCCCCCAGCGTCCCCCGCCCCGGTGGCCAGGTGAGTGAGGGTCCCGTGCCGGTCGGGGGCTGGGACCGGGCGGCGACGGTGCGCCGCGGCCCCCGCGGGTGAGGCCCTGCTGCCCTGCGCCCCCTCCCGGCCCGGCCCGGCGGCTTCCTGGTTGCAAGAGTGGGGCGGGCGAAGGAGGCGGCAGGCTGCGTCCTGAAGTCCGCCGGGCTGCCCAGCTCGACCAGCGGCGGCGCTGGGGCTGCCCTCCCTGTGGGGTCGGAGTGCACTCTCTGGGCGCCACATAGCCCGGGGTCAGAGGTCGGGGGTCGGTCCTGGCCTGTGTAAGGTCGAGAGCGCGGATCTCGGCCGGCTCGGGGCCGGTGAACCTGCGACCAGAAGGCGACTAGTCGGTGTGAGGGATGAGAGATGGCCTGTGGCCCTGGCCCCCTGACCCAGCCGAGTTCTCCTCCGGAGTGTGTGTGCCCTTCCGGGAAGGCTTGTGCTGAGGAGAGCGAGTAGAGAAGGCTGCTTCGGGAACTTTCTCCCGGAACTGGGAGGACGCAAATTCCTGGGTGCTGCTGCCGTCGCAGTTTATTTGTAAGGAGCTCTCCCAAGTATTGGAGAGAAGGGGGCATCCGTCCCAGGTGCTGAGTTTCCCTCCCTGCCTTCCCCCGTTCTCCAACCCTGACCCCCAGTTTCAGAGAGGGATTCTTGGACTTGTATCTCCCCATGGGCTCACGCCTGAAAGCTTATAAGGTGAAACTGCTCTGTGGTTTAAAGGAGAGACGTGGAGATCCTCAGCTAGACTTGGGAGGGGAAAAGTTAAGCCAGCCAGTGCCGGCCCAAGCTGGGAACAGTCCCCCGGAGCATTTCTGTCTCTGCTCCTCTAGTCAGTGACTTCTCTGTGGAGGTTGGGTGTTTGGGCACAGACCCTGGCTGGTGTCCATGGTAGCCTGCCCTTTGGCTCCCTGCGTCCCTGGAGCAGAGCTGTGAGGGTGAGCCCTACCGGGCCTTCCCAAACCCCAGGGACTAAGGCTTGCAGGCCACGGCCTGTGATGGCACCTCTGCCTGGCTGTCATTATGTCCCTTCATTCCTTTCTTGCTGCAGTCAATTGTCGGGGATCCCAGGAGGATTAACAGGGCCCCTTCCCTCGAGGTATTCTCTGTGCTACCAGGTGTTCTCTGACAAGAGAGGCCAGGTGAGGTGCCAGGGCACTTCGTTGCCTTGGCATTGGGTGCACACCACTGTGAGTTTCTGCATACCTCCCTAATGTCATTTCTGACTAATCTCTGTGCTTTGGTTTCCCCATCTGTAAAATGGGGATGATAATAATGCCTACCACACAGGCTTATTGAGAAGATTCAATGCATTAATAATATATTTAACAATCGCACAGTGTTCAGGTGCTGACCAGTCAGAACAGGTGGTGACCAGTGCACCATACTTGCATGTCCCAGGTGGGTGTCACCCACATTATGCATAAAATGTCTAGGCTCATAAGTGACCAGATGTAAGTGTCAATGAATAATAAAGGTAGCTATTACTCCCTCCACACAGCAGAAGGTACAGCAGAGCTGAACTGCTCCCCTCCTTAACCGCTCTGTCCTCCTGTAATGGCCTCCTTCCTCCAGTGTGCCCAGACTTCTCCTTGCTCCCAGGAGTCCCCCAGGGGCATGCTCTGAGCTCACTCTGCCCCCCTTCCTCACTTCTCTTGTACTGACCCAGTTCGCAGTACTTGCCTTGTGCAGTGTTTGTATGGCCACGTGGCTTACATCTGCCTTTTCCTCTGTCTCTGGAGGGCGGGGGCTGTTTCTGACTCATCTCTTGGTCTTTCCATCACATGGGCCTCGCCTGATGTAGGTGCTCAGGAAATGTTAGCTGAATGAAAGAAGCAGGCCAGGGAAGTGGTTTCCCTGTGGCATTGGACCTAGAAGGCTGGGTTTGGATAGGCAGAGAAAATTGGGCAGGGTGAGATGGAAATGAATCTAGAGTGAGAGGCCAGGTAGGAACCCCATCTGATGCCTTTGCGTAGCCAGGACAAGGATGATAGAAAGGGCCCGTTCTGCATGGTTGTGCGTAGAAGGCCAAGATTGACTAGCGATGCCTTGGTCACCAGGTTAGGGGAAGTGATGGGTGGCTTGGGGTGACAGGAGAGAGAGTTGAGACAGAATAGGTTAGTATAGGTTCTTCTTGGGCATTCAACGCAGAATAGAGAAAAGAAACCAGTGTGGGCAGGAGGCAAATGTAGAAACCAAATCTGAGCTGCATGCTGGACCTTCAGAGGGCCCAGGACCTTTCTGGAGTGACCTCTCCTTTCTCCTGGATTCACCCCACTCTCTCCCTGTCTTCTTAGCTGCCATCTTCCCTCTTAAGCCTAAAGCATTTCCTGGTGCTTGGCCGGGGAGCACAGGGGGAGAGTCTTACATGGGTGTGGCTCACAAGCACAGCCAAGGGAACAGGCTGTCCAGTTTCTTTGGATTTTTCCTTCTAACACCCTCTGATTCCATTGCCTCTGGAATGTCAGGAATTTTGAGTGATACCTAGATAGGAAAGCTCTTAGGGTAAATGGAGAAACAGATTTTCTTGGTGGGAGTTTGCATTTTTGAAAGGAGTTGTTGAAATTCAATGAAACTTTCTGATAACCATAGAAACGGTTCCACATTAGGCTTGCCGACTTTAACCCGTGAAATAGAGGTTTGATAATCACGTGGTTGTTTGTTATTGGGGAGGCTCCTGAACAGTGACCTGAGTCACCAATGGCCTTGGCTATGCTGATGTGAGGAAGTAGTGGGTAGGGGCACCCCAGGAGTTGGAGGACAGAGTTCTTGTCTGTGCTGGGTAACCTGGGACAAGCCATTTAGCCACACAGAGCCCCAGTGTTCTGGATGATAAGATGCCTGCCTCGAATGGAGAATCAGATGACATGATGTTTGCAAAGGGGTTTGAGATCTGTTAGGGGTACAGATGACAACGTTGATATTATGGGTGTGTTACTGCAGGGAACCTTGAAGCTGGGGGTGGAGCGTGTGGAGGTGGAAGCCTGGCTCTGTGAGCTCTCGGTGTCTAGTTTTCTGGGGGCTTGTGTTCTTCCTTAGCAGAAAGGAAAAGAGGAAGTTGAGAGGAAAATCAGGTACCCCCTGCCCCTAACACCTGGCAGGGGGAGGCTGGCTTAGAGGACAGTGAGATGAGGGCAGAGAAGAGAAATGTGGGGGCTGCTGACAGGGACCATATGGCCTGGGCAGTGGCATCTTGGGGGGAAAGGGTGTGTATGGGCAGAGCCCATGGTAGCAGATGTGAGCTTGCTGTGTCCACCGAAAAGGTCACAGCTATTTTTAGGAAGTAGGTGAAAAGGCATGTTTCCATTGAACTCTTCATTAGTGAGCACCCACTGTTTGCCTAGCCTGTGCTGTGTGTACAAAAGGAGAGCCACCTCCACTCCTTCCCCTGGCTGTCCCTGAGACATGGGACACTGGATGACAACCAGGGTTAGAAGGGGAAGAGCGTGGATTTGGCTTTGGGCCTGTTAAATCTGAGGTGCCTTTGAGATACCAAATAGGCTGGTGGGTCTGGGGCTCAGGAGAGGCCTAGGCTAGACTGGCATTTTCGTCTAGGTTGTGTGTGTATTTGAAGTCAAGGGCACAGTGCGATGGAAGAACTCACCTCCGACAGCTGAGTAAAGGAAGATGAGCCTGTAAAGGAGCCAGAAAGGGAGCAGCCTGAGAGGGGCACAGCACAGTTGTGTCACAGCAGCCAGGATGTGTCCGCTTCAACAGGGCTGAGTGGTCACCGGTGGCTGTGCTGCTCTTAGCCGCGGCTGTTTTGGTGGGGTGATGGGAGCAGAGCCAGACTGGAATGAATGGGGGAGGAGTAGCAGCAGGTGAGGATCTGGGGCTAGCAACTATAGCCAGGCTTTGAAATGCTGGCTTTAAGTGGAGGAGGACATCGTTGAGGGAGTGCCACTCCCTTTCCACCCCGGAAGGTAGCATGTGGATAGCCTGTGGATGACATCCCTCGCCACCTCTCTCTCTGCTCACGCAGACACGGGCACCTGCCAAGGTTTACTCCTTTCACATAGCGGATTCATGCTGGACACCTTAATCTGCACCTTTTGTTTTTGATTTATTTAATACACACAGTAACTATGGGTTACTGTTATTCTAGGTCTATATCAACTGTGGAATGTTCTGTGGTATGGAATTACCATAATTTATTCAGCCTTTCCATTATTGATGGGTATGGAAATCATTTACTGTTTTTATTGACTTGTAACAGTGTTAGAGTAAACAACCTGTAAGGACCCTGATAAATGTATTTATTTATAAACAGTTGACATTTTTATGATAGTTAATTTTCCAAATCAAAGGCAGATTACAAACCTTGTAATATGTCTTTATTAGATATTATGAATAGGACTCTATATATGCTAAAATTTTAAATATATATCTAAACAATTTTTTGTATTCTTTCTTTTTTTCCTGTTCGTTGGTCATTAATTTCAACCTTATCTTTATTTGTTCCTTCTTACTTTTGGTTTATTTTGTTGCCCTCCTTTTGATATCTTAATTGATACATTTATTTTAGTCTTTTAATTTAAAAAGCATGTAGTACTCAACATTTTCCTTTGAGTACAGTTCTAGCTGATAGGCGTTCGTATTAGTGCTTACCTTTCCATTGCTTTCTAGTCACTATGTCAATTTGTTTTGATCCAAGGATTATTTAGAAGATGGGGTCCTGAATTTCCAGGTAGATAATTTTGTGTAGGGTGTGATCATATTTTAATGTTGACTGCTAGTTTTGTTGGATTTTGATTTGTGTATGTGGTCTGCAAAAATTTCTTCTTATTGGATGGTATTAAATTTTCTTTGTGCCCATGATCAATGTTAATATTGATTCATATGAACATGATAAATATTAAAATGTTTCATATACATGAAAGAAAATTTGTATTCTCTGTGGCACGTAGACTTTAGATATATTTTTTAACTTGAGCTTACCCTTTATATTCTTGCTTACCCATTTGTCAGATTCTCAGAGATGTATCAAAAACTCTCATTATAATTTTTTCTTTTAAGAGACAGGGTCTTGCTTTGCTTCCCAGGCTGGAGTGCAATGGAGCCATCATAGCTCACTGTAGCCTCCAACTCCTGGGTTTAAGTAATCCTCCTACCTCAGCCTCCTAAATAGCTGCAGCTATGGGTGTGCACCATCATACCCAGCTAACTTTTTAAATTTTTTATAGAAATAGGGTCTCACTGTGTTACCCAGGCTGGTCTCAAACTACTGGCCTCAAGGGATCCTCCCACCTCAGCCTCTCCCAATGCTGAGATTACAAATGTGAGCCACCACACCCTGCCAAATAAGTGCATTTTGTAAGATAAGTAAATGAAAGGCCCCAAAATTGAGAGGCAGGCATCAAAGGGCATGCTGGTCATGCCCCTTTTAGTTTCTGTTGGGCTCACATGGAACAGTTAATAATCAGGCCTCCCATCTCAGCACATGACTGTCCCGATGATCCCCATGATAGCCAGGTTTGTAGAAGGGATAAAATGAGGTTTGCCTGCAGACTTTCTCTTTGGCAGTTCCTGCCCCCTTTATTTAGATCCGAGGAGACTGACCACTCTGACTTGCACTTGTTTGCTTCCTCATTTGAGGCAGCAGTGTGGGCTTTCTCTTTTCTCCAAGTGGATATGGCAGCATAGTTAGTACACAGAAATTTCCCTGGGCCAAATGCCAGCTATAAGGACCTGGCCCCCAAGTCTTACACTCTTCTCTATGCTTGTGTTTTAAGTCATATAAACTATCTCAACAGACTGGAATGGCCTAAGCATTATTGTACCCTGAGATCCTACTGAGTAGTTCTCCAAGTCTTGTGTTTACTGACAAAGACAAATGGCCAAAAAAATGGCTAGAAAAAATCCTTGGCTTACTGTGGCATGATTATCAAAAACTCTTCAACATGTTTTTAATATTCATATTTCCACGTCTGGTTTTTCTTTGGCATGTCTTTACCCAGCCCTTAGTTTAAAATCTTTTCTTTTTCATTTAAAAAGAAATTTGTTTCTGTTGTAATCGGCACATGGCTGGGGGTGGAGGTAGAAAGGATGGCAGGGCTGTGATAACAGCAACAAACCTAATTTGGTGGTTTCTGTCTTTGGTAGAGGAATTCAGACTGTTCACATACTAGATGTACTTGATTTTATCCCTCGGGTCCTATTTGATACTTACAATACTTAGTTGTTATTTCTTTCCTTTCCAGATTTTTGCTCTCTTGGTGAAGTTTCTTATCATTGTTCTTCCCCACCTAATGTATGTTCAGATTCAAGTTTGGTCGTGAATGAAGAGAAAAATCAATCCCCCCCCCCCCCCCCCCCCCCCCCCGTCTCTGTGTCTCCAGAAATCAGAGTCCAGGTTTGCGTGTGTCAGTTCCATGAGGTTGTCCAGGCACCTGGCTCTTTATGGAAGATTGTTCCCAGCATTCTTTAGGACCGTGGTTTTCAAACTTGAGCATGTATAAGAATCACATGGAAGCCTTGCAGATTCTATGGACACCACAGATTCTTGGACCCTGCCCCTAATGGTTCTGATGTGGGAGATCTGTGAGCATTCAGGTCTGTGGGACCTGACCATTTTAATTTCTAACAGGTGCCGTGGTTGTGCTGCCTAAGTGTGTCCCTTACTTGCAGGGCCTGAGACAGGTCACTTTCCCGTCTGCATGATGGGCCCTGCCTAGTGCCTAGGGAAGCTGGTAAACATAGTCCTTAGTTGGGGCCACGGTGTGCCAGGCTGCAGTGAGTGTTCTGTTACTAAAGCAAGAGAGTGCAGATGGTTGAGGGGGACACCAGAAGTTTCTGGAACACCACCTGCTGCTCTCCTTAATTTGAAATTATTGCTCTGCTTATCAGTCTTACCATTGGCTCAGCTAGTGTCCCTCAGGTTAGGAAGTGGGAATAGTAGCTCAGGACAGTGGCAAGCAGTGCGAGAAGGCAGCCTCTGTCCCTACGGGCTGGTGAGTAGGGCCCAGCTGCTGCTGCTTTGCCGAAGCTCTCAGAGTCCGGGGGCTGCTCCAGTAGTCAGGTCTGCCAGCCCTGCGCTCTGCCAGTGGCGCCGCCTCCAGATCTTCCAGGCCCCTCTGGATCTGAGTGGCCCCTACAAGACCCCACTTTGGGATGGGGAGTGTGCTGCTGCCTCCCAACTTGCCTTCTTCAACCCCAAATATGACACCTATTTCCAGGAGAGCTTCGGGGTGTAGCCATTTGAACCCTGAACTGAGCTGGAGCCAGTAATACTCTTGAGAGATGAGAGCAGTGGCCGCCAACCCCTGCTCTCTGCTGTTGTCATCCATGCATAAGTGGGTGAACTAGAGAGAAACTGTCACTCAGACTCCCCTGGAGCAGGTGACACTTCTGTGTGGCTTGATTCTATGGGACATTATTTGGGGGCAGCAGTTACTTTCTCACTCTGTCTTTCCCAGCTTAACCTTCCCATTTCCCATGTCCATACTCCAGCCTGGGAACAGGAGATGGAGCCCACAAGAGTGCTGAGTGGTGGGGAGCAGCCTGGGCCCTAATACAGTGGCCTGGAAATCAAGAGACATCGTTCTAGTCATTGTCCTGCCCCCAGCCAGGCACCGTCCAGCTCTGATGTTTTAGGATTCCTGTGTAATCCAAATGTCAGTGCACTGGGAATTTACTTTTTATTTCTAAGTAGCGTCTTTCAGAGCCTACTCGCTGAAGTTCAGTCCCTTGGTGAGGCCCCAGACGCTGCCCCTTTGCCACTCTCCCAGCCTGCTTTGCCAGGAATTTCCCCAGGCTGAGCTGTCCCGGGTGCCAGCCCTCGGAGGATAGAGTCTGAGGCACAGCCTGGCTAATGATTGACACGGGCTCCAGCTATTTTTAATTCCTGGAGTGTGGGTGGGGAGTTGAATGCTTAATAGCACCTTCTGTAGGCTTTTTGTTTAGTGCCTGGGAAAATTTGGTCAAGGTTGGTGGAGTGCTGCCCTGGGGCTGTCTAGCTTGCTTTGGTGACTTAGTGGCACCCATGACCCATGAAGCCAGGCACTGCAGCTCTGCAGCCCCTGCCCAGAGCCCCCACCCCCATCCCAGAAGACCTTTGAATGTTCATACACCTCCTTATGTCACTTGATGTCCTGCTTTGGGGTGGGAGGGGGAGAGGGGAACATCCTAGATATGTCCTCTCTGCCTCCAGAATTCCTGGAGCCCACGTACTAGAGGCTATCAGAACAGGTGCCACCCAGGGTGTGGAAGAGATGAGTCAGGGTCCACTGGTATTCCTGCCAGTATTCATGTGTCAGGGACCTCATGGTGCCAGCCCCGTGCAGGTGGTGGTGGGAGGCAGGGAGGAGGAGAGGCCTCTTCTGTAGCCTGCAGCGCTGACTCCCTCCCGTTGAGGCCTAGAAAAAACTGTGTGGCTCTGGCACTTGTTGGGTATGTAACCTTTGCATGTCAAGAGTCATCTCTGAGCCATAGTTTCCTTGTTTATAAAACGAGGGTGATAGTATCTATGGGCAGGATCATTGTGAAGGTTAATGAGGTGATATATTATGTGTACCCATCCTAGGAATTAGAAAAAGAGGAGCTTTATTAGAACACTAGAGGAAACATTTTAGGCCAAGTGCTGGGGAGTTCAGGAAGAATGATCAGTGTGGGAGGGGGATCAGAGTGGACTTCCTAAAGGAGGTGGGACTCCGCCTATTCTCAGGGAAGGCCAGGAGACAGAGTGATGGGCTGGCTGGAGGGACCATCTGAGCAGAAGTCCTGAAAAGGGAAAGTGCTGAGCTAAGGACATGCATTTTCCGTGGTTCTCTCCATCACACACGTACCTCTGGGACCTTGCGTTTCCTTGCTGTTCCTCAGTGGCCCAGTGTACTCTTGGCCCAGGACTGCCTGGCATAGCTTGGGATGCCAGCTGCAGAGGGTCATCCCGTTCCAAGGTGAAGGGGAGTCTCCTCCAGAGTGATCTGTGGGTCCTTGGAGCTTCCAGTTGCACGTGGCTGACAGGGGACTTTGTCACCATTAAAAGAGCAGCCCTTGATAAGGGACATTTGAAGGAGAGGTTCCCTGAGGCTTCTGGGTAGGGTATTTGTGCCAGGGCCCCCTTGGGGAAGGACAGGGTCTCCCTGTTGCCACTGGACCCTTGGTCTTACCCTCCATCTCCCCTCCCCCAGTCTGTGGTGCGAGAAGGGCCCTGGGTGAGCATCTGCTCCTGTGATCACAGGTACAGACGCCTGCAGGGACAGCTGCTGCCAGCCCTAGTTGAGTGTCACCATCAGAATGTGGGACTCTTATTGCCAGGTCCCCTATTTTAACATTTTTGAAAAGATTTAAATCAAGAGTCTCTCTTTTTCAACCCTCTCTGAAATAAAAGTTCATGAGCTACAAAACCTTCATGGAGCCCTGGCTTCCAGGAGGCAGAAGTTGAAAACCGCCCAGCCCTTGCAGGCCCACTCATTGAACAGCTGAGGCAGACAAGGCCAGGAGAGGCTTAAGGTTGTTAAGGCCCATCAGAGAGAAGCCAGTTTCCAAACATCCTTCTGCTCGGCTTGCAAAGAACACATTTCCTGAATTCTCCATTTTCCTCCTCATTCTTCCTGGGAATGGCTCTTAAATATTGTGTGCATTTTCCTGGAATTGCACTATTCTGTTTATCTCCCCAGGTCAAGAAAAAGCGGAGTGCAGGCAGGACTTTATTTTTACCTGCCCAGTCCCCTGGAGTCTAGCCTCTGTTGCCCTCATAGCCCAGGTGGAATCACTGTAAAGTTAGTGACGTTTAAACTCAGTCCTCCCCCTCCCACACTTGCAGAGGCTCTAACAAGCCTCTGGGAGGGGCCCTCACAGTGAGTTACAAAGTCTTATGGTTTTGTACAATTTGCAAAACAGTAAGATGTGTTGTATTCTTTTTCTTAAAGAGGGCTGCTAAAATTGTGCAAGCTTCAGGCCCCACAAAACCTGGGCCTACTCCTATAGATGCTGGCAGAAATCCCAGAGAAAGTGACTCTGGAAGTAAATGGTGTTTTGTTTTAACTTTTACCTAAAAAATAATGTGTTTATTTTTTCAGAAAGTAGTTGAATACTGTAATTCAACTGTGTTGATAACATTCTGTTTGTAAAGTTAGAAGAATGTGCTTATTTTATTACTGTGCTTTGTAATTCATATATATTGTATTTATTGCTACACTATAAAATATTTCAGAATAAAATGAGAAAAGTCAAATATATTGATCCAAAGGCTTATAATGAAACCAGCAGTCCCCTGACACACCCCTCCCCTTTATCTCTCCAGAACTAACCACCTTTAACTACCTTTTTATCTTTAATTAATAGGCTTATGTTACTGTTTCTTAATTTATCAATTTTTTTTTTTTTTTTGAGACAGTCTCACTCTGTTGCCCAGGCTAGAGTGCTGTGGCATCAGCCTAGATCACAGCAACCTCAAACTCCTGGGCTCAAGCGATCCTCCTGCCTCAGCCTCCCAAGTAGCTGGGACTACAAGCATGTGCCACCATGCCCAGCTAATTTTTTCTATATATTCTTAGTTGTCCAGCTAATTTCTTTCTATTTTTTTTAATGGAGACGGTCTTGCTCTTGCTCAGGCTTGTCTCAAACTCCTGCACTCAAACAGTCCTCCCACCTCAGCCTCCCAGAGTGCTTAGGATTACAGGTGTGAGCCACTGCACCTGGCCTTAATTTATCAATTTTGACATTATGTGTTGACTTCCTGCCTGGATGTATACAGAACCATTACACACATACATTCATCAATATTTAATGCTTGCATTATTATGACCGTAAATTATATTGGTCAGTCGGTGCCAAGTCATTTGTCACGGCCACACATTCGTGAGTACAACCCTTTATGATCCATTATTCCCCATGTGAATATTCTCCGCCTTTTTTGGCCTGGTTTTCTGTGTATCTCTTGTTCCAAACTGGACTAGTTTCTCCCCAGGCCTGCTGTTCAGCTATTATCGGGGACTTCCTCTTACAATCTTCCATGTTAGCTTTTCCCTGTTCCTGGGTCCTATATATTTTCTTTTCTTTATTTTCCTTATTTGTGTTCTCATCTTGCTGGAGTCCTCTGAAAGTTCCTTAGAAAAGCATAGGAGGTAGGGGTTTTTTTGTTTTTGTTTTTTGAAGCTTTGGGTTTTTTTTTTTAAGCTTTGTATGCCTTGAAATGTCTCTATTCCATACTCTCAATAGTGGATAATTTAGCTGGCTGTAGAATTATAAGGTGAAGATAATTTCCTTTCAGAATGTTGAACACGTTGTTGTCTTCTAGTTTCCAGTGTCATTCTAGTTCCCAAGAAAAGGACCTGTGTTTTAGTGTCTTGTCTTTGCCTCTTGTGTTCTCAAATTTTGCAGTGATAACGCTTTGCTGTCTTTTTTTCAGTCATTGGATTGTCACAGGTGGTCCTTTCACTAGAGAGTTTTATTTCAGTGTTGGTCAAAGTTCTTGTATAATCTCTGATAGTTTTCTTGCCTCTGTTTTTCCTGTTCTTTTCTTCTAGAACTCCTTTTAGTCAGATATTGAAACTCCTACATCTGTTCATTTTCTTATCATTTCTCTTTCCTGTTTGATTTGTTGTTGTTATTGTTGTTCTCTTTTCTGGATTTTCTTGACTTAATTTTCTAACCTTTCTGTTGAATTTATAATTTCAGCCCTTCTTTAAATTTTTGAAAACATTTTATTATTCTCTCATTATTCTGTTTTTATATCTCCTTTTTGTTTTATGGATACAGTATTTTCTCTTACATCTAAGGGTATTCATTATATTTTGCCCTCTACTTCTTCTGTGCATTCTGTTTCCCTGGTTCCTTTTCTTCTGTTTTGATCTCTCGCCTTCTTGTTGGAGACTTTTGCCAGATGTTCTGTGTAATCCTTTTCTGTCTGTTTATATGGGGATGGAGGCAGAAAAAGCTAGTTAATATTTAAAAAGCTGATTAGAGTCCCTGGGTGGGGTGGATAGGAGGGGGCAGGATTTTATAACGTCTCTTCTCCCATTATGTTTTTCCTGGAAGGCTGTTGTTCCCCAAAACGGCAAAATTCATATCTCCTGGTATTCCCACTTCACCTGCCTTTGCCTCAGGCTGCAAGCTGAGTTTGAGCTCCCACTGGCTACAGAGCCCTGGGACACAAGGAACAAAGAGAAACTTCTTGGAGAAGTAGGTGTGAGAACAGGAGGGCAGGAGGTTCTGAGCCAGCCCTCTTGGGGTCTTGCTTGGTCACCTTGGCCTGTGCTTCTACCCATCTGGTTGTCAGTTTCCCCATTTGTGAAATTGGGTGAGGCAGCATGGGTGGGAGTGAACTGAGTCATCTCTAAGGGGCTGGGTGACCTCTGGCACCCCAGTTGCAGGGTCCTGGCGGATGGGGTGTGACTGCCCTGCCCTTGCAAATCAGCCTGCAGACTTTCTCCCACAGCTCTGCATTGCTGGCTGGGCGTGTCTTGCCTGGCCACACAGAACTCACCCGAGAGCCCTGGTCTCACCATGGTGACTCATGTTGACTGATAATAGGAATGAGCAAACCTTTATGGAGCTCTTATTGTAACACTTGCAGGAAAGGCAGGCACCTGGTTCCTCCTGTCATTGTTAGAATGGATTTTTTGTGGTCCTGGTGGTTTAACGCTTCATTGGGCAGAGAAACCTTGCTACGTTAGGTAGACTTGTTCGTGGAGAACAGATGCCTTTTAGAGAACACCATGGAAGGGTCTGGAGGGAAGAGAGAAAGAATGGTCATGGGATATATTATTTATTTATTGTGAATTGACTATTTATAATTGTATAAATGTATGAGATACATCGCGATATTGTAATTTATGAATACAACGTGGAATAATTAAATCAAGCTAGTTAACATCTCCATCTCCTCAAATACTCAACATTTTTGTGATAAGAAAATTTGAAATATACTCTCTTGGCTGTTTTGAAATGTACAATACTCTATTATTAACTATATTCACTGCACTGCACAATAGAACTTAAAGAAAAAAAACATATTCCTCCTGACCAACCGTCTGAGATTTTGTGCCCATCACCACCCCATCCCCCCCTACAGTGTATATGGTATATTAGTTTTCTATTGCTGCTATAACAAATTGCTATAAACATGTGGCTTAAAAACCACAGCAGTTTTTTTGGGGGGGTAAAATATGCATAGCATAAAATTTATTATTTTAACCATTTTTAGGTGTGTGGTTCAGTGACATTAAGTACATTTACATTGTTGTGTGAGGATGTCACCACCCTCCATCTCCAGAACTTTTGCATCTTCCCAAACTCTCTGTATCTATTTAGCATGAACTCCCCAGTCCCTCTTCCCCCAGCTCCTGCCAACAACATTTCAATTTCTGTCTCTACGAATTTAACCACCCTAGATAACCTCACATAAGTGGAATCATATAATATTTATCCTTTTGTCACTGGCTTATTTCACTTAGCATAATGTGTTCAAGAGTCATCCTTGTAGCATGTGGCAGAATTTCCTTTATAAGGCTGTGTAATACTCTACTGTATGTGTCTACCACGCTTTGTGCATTCATTCACCCATTGATGGACAACACTGGGTTGTTTCCACCCTTCGACTGCGAGTAATGCTGCTATGAATATGAGTGTACAAGTGTCTGTTTGAGTCCCTACTTTCATTTCCTTTGGGTATGCAGGTCGAGCAGCCCAAACACAAAATATGAAATGCTCCAAAATCTGAAATTTTTTAGTGCCGACGTGACATTTAAAGGAAATGCTCATTGGAACATTTACAATTTTCAGAGGCAGGGTGCTCAATGCTAAGTAAGGTGCAGATATTCCAAAATCTGAAACCTGAAACACTTCTGGTCCCAAACATTTCAGATAAGGGATACCCAACCTGCCTACCCAGAGAGAGTTCTTTGTTTAATATTCCAAGGAACTGCCATACTCTTCTCCACGGTGGGCTGCACAGACCTGGAATCACATGACTTTCTTATCTTGCAGATTTATCCAGCAGTCTTCATGGGTCTCATGAGTGCCACGGGTCTCATGGTGCTAAAATCAAGGTGTTGGCAGGTTGTGACTTCCAGAGCTCTAGAGGAGAATCTGTTTCCGTACCTTTTCCAGCTTCCAGCGCCCGTCTGTGCTCCTTGGCTCATGGCCCTTTCCTCTGTAGGTGGAATTCCTCTCCTACTTGGAATCTCTCCTGTCCTTCCTTTTCTCCTTCGCCCAGCCAGGAAAGGATCTCTGCTTTTCAGGACCCTTGTGATTGGCTTGGGCCCACCTGCATAGTCTAGGATGGTCTCCGCATCTCATGGTTGTTACCTTAATCCCATCCAGACAGTCCCTTTTGCCATGTAAAGTAACATATTCACGGGTTCCAGGGGGATTGGGGTGTGACTGCCGGGGGAACCTCTGAAGGGCCTAATCAGAGAAACTTAGTTCCTTGATGGCTTAGGCTCAGGCTTTGAAGAGCCCTCCCCTCTACCTCTTCCCCTTACCAACATTGTCCTGACACCCCTGTGACCCTAACAGATGGGAGACACTCCCCTCACTGTGTGGGCTGGCCACCTGGTGGGCAGGTACCTGACACGGGACAGGATGAGTTTGGTGTGTGCCCAGGATCTTTGACCGTCTTTTCCTCTCCGGATGTCAGAGCCTATCCTCGCTGGCCACTTGGGAGAGACCAACACTAGTTGAGTTGGTCACAGAGTGAAGGTAACTGTCCCATGTTTTACAAAGCTTTTCTTGTTCTTACCACATTCAGTCCTCACAGTAATCCCAGGTAGGTGGGGCAGACGGCATGGAGGTTCAGAGAGGTTAAGTCGCCCAGGGAGCATCACACAGCAAGTGGTGGAATCAGGACGCAGATCCCAGCTCTCAGGCAAACACTTCTTAGGAGCGAGTTAAAGTTAACTGAGTGCTTAACTGTGTGTTGGATAGCTTTCTGTATGTGTATCAGTATACCAAGTCCTCACAGCCATGTAGTAAGATGGATGTATTTCCCCCATTTTACAGGTGAGGAGAAAGGCTCAGAGAGGTCAAGCAATACGCCCAGAGTCACACAGCTAATAAGTGGTAGAGCTAAAATTGAATCATTGTCTTTGGACTCCAAACCCTGTGTGTCACTGTGGTGGCCCAGCGGCAGTGTTAGAAGATGACAGGAGAGCTTTGTGAGCTGTGGGCAGTATTCATGCAGCAGAAGTGAGAAGTCTCTCGTGACTGTCCTGTGATTGTAGTGGCTCTTGACTGGGGAGTGTGGGCCGTGAAGAGGGGGAACTGGCCCGTAGTGTGGGGGAGAGTAGTGGGGGCAGGAGAAGGGCCTGCGGAGAATGAGTGCTAGGTGTTGTGAAAGCTGGTGTCGGGAGGCTCAGGCTGCATGTTCTGGGACGGCCCCCAGCTTCCCCTTTCCCCACCCAGCCGAGGGGGAGCTAGAGGAGGAGTTCCCCACGCTCCCCTCCAGCTGTTGAAGGGCTGCGTTTGTGCAGACAGTCGCTGCCGCTGCCGCAGGGCTTGGAGTGTGGATCATCCCTGTGGGCTGAGCCGACCTGGAAGAAACTGGGTTGGACTTTGCAAGGACTGCAGAGTCCTGACAGCTAGAGGCTCAGGCACCCTGGACTTGTGCTGGATGGGCCCCAGCCCACCCCACTGTTTCGCTGGCCTCTCCTAGGCTGGTCCTGGGAGAAGCCCTTCTGCCCAGGTGTTGTAACTGGAAGCAGGCTCCCCCGAGCGGAAGTGGTGAAGCAAAGACACAGACCTGTCTCTCCCCTGTCCTGAACCGCACTTACACAAACTACCTACAGTTTCCCTTTTTAGAGATGAGTGTGTGTGTTTGTGTTTCCTTAGGTTCTGTCTTAATCTGTTCAGGTTACTGTAACAAATCATCATAGATGGGGTGGCTTATAGATAACGAAATTTATCACTCACAGTTCTGGAAGCTGGAAGTCCGAGGTCAGGGTGCCAGCAGATCCAGTGTCTGATGGGGGCCTGCCCTCTGGTTCACAGAGGGCACCTTCTCCCTCCTCGCATGGTGAGGGGGGGAGGCTCTCTGGGGGTCCCTTTTATTAAATATAAGAACACTGATCCCACTCATGAGGGCTCTGCTCTCATGACCTTGTCCCCTTTCAGAGGTCCCCCTCCAAATGCCATCACATTGGGGGTTAAGATTTTAACAAATGAATTTTGGGGGAACACAAAGCCTCAATCTATAGCAGGTCTTGACCATGCCTTGGAGTTAGGACTTGGATGTAGGACTTTTTTTCCACTGTATCTGTTATAAGAATCTTGTGGCATCTACTAGGACCGAGCCCTGAGTGCACCTCATATTCTGGCCTGGGTGCCAGCCAGATACTAACAGCATATCTGTGTGCACCTTCTTCCTCTGTTGTCCGCCTTCCGCTCCTCGCACATCCAGAATTGGGTTGGCATTGCACCCAGCGTTGGCCCTTGCGGGAGCCTGTCAGCGGTGGGCAGGCCTCAGAGGGGAGCTCCGCCACCGAGAGGAATGAGAGGCACGAATAGCCCAGGTCCGCGAAGAACCCTGTCATGAGGTTTCACAGAGAGCCTCCCATGGGCTCCTCGTGCTCGTGGCATGCTTCTTGTAGAAAGCAAGCTCCTCCTAAGTCGCTCTCCCCCCGCTCAGCTTCAGGGGCTGGTGTGGAAAGGCAGGGGGGACTAGAGAAGGAGGTCTGTCCGTGCCAGGGCCAGAGCGAAAGTTCTGAGGACAGGCTGTGGGTGCCCATGGGGCTGGAGCTTCACGCAGACCGCGGCCCTGCTTTTGCAGGTCCCTCCTCTGTGGCAGGTGTCCTCTCCAAGAGGCCTTGCAGAGATTCCCCCCACACCCGTGGCCTTCCCCCACCAGCAGTGTGTTGCCTCTGCTCCCCCCCTTACTCCTGGAGCTTGGAGCAGGTCCCCAGACACCCAGGCATGTGGAGGGGATGGAAAGAAAACATTGCCCATTTCCTGCTGGTGCTTCTACATCGGGAGGGTGGAAATCCAACACAGCCAGTCTGTGTGGACTCCACTCCTCCCATCCTCCGCCCTTCATGCTGTCCTGACCTCCCCACTTCATGTTTCTCCCTGACTCTGCACCCTCCCCCTATACCCCCTACAGTTCTCATCCTGGGTATTACCAAATGGCCCATGGTCCTCTGGAACCCTCGAATCCTGTTTTCTATTTTAATATTGGGGAAACTGATATAATAAGATGTTAAATGACATATTGAGAACAAACTTGGTATTAAACTGTTACTATCCCCATTTTACAGTTGTGAAAAACTGAGGCACAGAAAGGTTAAATAACCTGTTCAAGGTCACATAGCTAATAGGAAGCAGAATTAGGATTTGAACCTGAGCAGTCTAGCTTTGAAGTCTATGTTCTTCTCACCAGTCTACACTGCCTTTAGTGAAGTACTTGGCATTGCACAGTGAAAACTGGACATAGAGACCAGATGTCTTGATTCCTAATTCCATTCTATTCCATCACACCAGTGTTTCTAAAGCTCAGTCCTTGAAAGATGAGTTCCTGGGGCCAGTGTGCTCAGTGAGGAAGTATATATAGTGTGGCAGTGAAAGTCTTGGGGTTTGGGGCCAGACTGCCTGGGTTTAGATCTTGGCTCTGCTGTTTACTAATTATAACCTTGGGCAAGTTACATAACCTGTCCATACCTCGATCTCTTCATTTCTAATATGAAGATGATAATTTTAGTATTTGTCTCATAGGCTTGTTGTAAAGTTAAATTCCATGTGAAGCATTTAACACAGCGCCTGGTACATAGTAAGTGTTCAATAAATGGTAACTATTTTTATGGCTTAATAAGTTTGGGACCTTTTATTTTTTAAGATACAGGGTCTCTGTCATGCAGGCTGGAGTGCAGTGGCATGATTATAGCTCACTATAACTTGAGCTCTGGGGCTCAAATGATCCACCTACAGGCATGTGCTACCATGCCCAGCTTCCTTTTTTTTTTTTTTTTTTTTGGTAGAAACACAGTTCTCTGTTGCCCAGGCTGGTCTTAAACTCCTGGCCTCAAGCAATCCTCCCACCTCAGCCTCCCAAAGTACTGAGATTATAGGCATGAGCCACCACGCCCAGCCAGTTTGGGGAATTTGAGGATAGAGTTAAGCAAGCTTCTTTGTTACAGGACTTCTCAGAGCTTTTATTATGCTATTGTGAATTGGTAGTTTCCTGGAAGGGGATGTAGTAGTTATAGTACATAATTATAGTAGTCAGCATTTTCTAGACTTTTTGGGCAACTAATATCTCTTTCTTTCTCTTTTTAAACTGTGTACTGGCTAACTTCACAACTTGCAAGATATGAAGTTGGTGTCAGAGAACACGGTTCAGGAAGCACTGAGCCGTGCCTCACGCTGCCTGCTTCTGCTCCGCGAGACTAAGCTGGGGGTGGGCTCCTTGTTAGCTCTGAGCAAGACTCTGGGGGACATGGATGGTAGGAGCTCAGAAGTAATAGGTTTATAGTGAACATGGATGGACTTGATGCCTGGAGGAAATGTTTGGATCATGTGTGCTCTAGAAACCTGTAGCTGTTTGGCTGCCATCAGAGTGGACTGTCACATGCCACGAAAAGTCAATATACAAAAATGTATGTTGGTTGCACACATGTATGCAGGTAGAAAAAAATAAAAAAAATTTAATAAAAAAATGTATGTTGGGGAGCTCAATGTCCTCACTAAGAGCCTTGGATTTATAAGTGTTTATTATGCTGTTCCTTGCCCTGTGGGCCAGATATCTCCTGTTTGGTACTTGATGTTAGGAGCAAGTGAAGGAGATGTTATAAAGGAGAAAACTGAAGTTGAGAGATATTAAATGATGCCACCAGGCTCGCTCAGCTACTAACTGGCAGAGTGGAGGCCAGGCCCCAGACCGCCATCCATTCTTCTATGACATTCACAGATGACTGGGAGCATCGCCACTCAATAGGAGCTCGCTGGTTCAGGGACTGGAGAAGTCCTGGGGAGGCGGGTTTTCTGGTCCTTATGTATTGATTGACAGGTGCCCCTCAAGCGTCCAGGCTCACGCTTCTTCTGAGATGAATCAGTGCTGAGTCCTCTGCTGGCATAGAGAGTTCCAGCTATTCTGTAGTTATATATATGTATATGTGTATATATGTATACACACACACACAGAGATGGTCCCCAACTCACAATTGTATGATTTTCAACTTTACATTGGGGTTTGGTTTCTACTGAATGTGTATCACTTTTGTGCCATCGTAAAGTTGAAAAACCATTAACTTGAACCATAGTAAGTCTGAGACTGCTGTGTTGCCAGCACTAAATGCACTTTTGACTTAAAGATATTCTTTTTTTTTTTTTATTTCAGCATATTATGGGGGTACAAATGGTAAGGTTACATATACTGCCCAGGTCCCACCCCCAGACTTAAAGATATTCTTAATTTCCAGTGGGTTTATCAGGGTGTAACCCCATCACAAGTTGAGGAGCATCTGTATATATTTATGTTTAAAGTTCCTAGTATTAAAAAAAAAAAAAACAGCAAAAGTTCCTAGTATTTAGTGATATGAACAATTGCGGTTGAAATAATATGCAATGTCTGGGATTTGCTTCACAATAATACAAGGGAGTGGGTGGGGTCTGGATGGCTCAAGATTGGCCTTGAGGAGGTAATTGTTGAAACTGAAGGATAATTATTTATTGTACCATTCTGTTTTGTGTATAGTCTCTGTAATAAAAAGTTGTAAAAAACTGTCAATGATCATTAATCAGTGGTTCGCTCCTTAGAATTCCACAGCCACTGTTCCGTGCATGGTGCACCAGGCCGGCTCCCACAGCTGCCTTTGCATGGGTGTGGGGGGCAGAGCCTGGACTCTGTCTGCCTTCCCTCATGGGGGAATGGAGTGGTATGAACCAAGGCACTGAGGGTTTCTAGAACCTTCCAGCCATGAGGAATGGCCTTGACAGACCCTAGTTCAAAGCACACTTACTGCACTGTCTCCTTCTGGCCTTGGGTCTTAGTGTAGGTCACTAAGGGCAGGACCAGTGGGGACCACCAAACAATCCAGCCCGGCTTGGGCTAAAGGAGTCACAGGTTTTGCGATTAGCTTGGTGAGGGCAAAGATCCTTTTCCGGGCGAATAGGCATTTCTCTTAAATAGATGTTTCTGTCTTGCCTAGGACCTTCTGTCTTGCATTTCCGGCTCCAGGCCCCCATCTACACCTTGCTCTGGGCTGTTGTCTCCCTGCCTCCTTCCCAGTGGCCTGAGGAGGAATGGCCAGCTGCTCCCGGGCAGTGTGTGGAGGCCGTGGCCGGCTCAGACCGGCTCAGGGCTGGCTGACTCCTCATGTCCCTACACTGTGCCAGGGGGTGTGCCAGGCAGGAATGTGGACTGCAAAGGGGAAAACCCCAAACAAAACTGTTTTTCCTGCTGTACTCACAGCACTCTCAGTACTTCACTCCCGTGACCGGGCGTGTGTGGGGTTTTGCCCACACTGACCGATGGTCTGACACCAGCTGGGTGTCCTGCAGTTCAGCTCGATTCTGACCCTACCTGGAGTTAGTGCGGACCCCGCAAGTTACAGGGCTCAGTCCCACAAGACTGCCAAATATGTATTTCTTACTATGTCACAATATCACAAGGACCAGAATCTTGCTTAGTACTGGAGTAAAGAATATTTGTAGACATGCAAATAAATCTCTTTCCTGTTTTTAAAAACTATACACATATGAGCATACATAAACTAAATATACATAAGCACACACATTCATATCTGTACACATTTATGTAACATATATACACGTATACATTTCTGTTTGTGTATTTGTGTGTGTCTCGAACTGTACGTCAGGAACTGCTCGGTGGTGACCTTTACAGAGGAGGACAGAGGGAAGAGTGACTTCTGCTTTTCACTTTGTGCCTTTCTGTTTTGTTTGAATTTCCCTACAGTGTGCTTGTATTCCTTTTATTTATTTTTAAAACAAAATTTACTTTTTAGCCTGGTTTTAGGTTCACAGCAAAATTGAGTGGAAACTACAGAGTTCCCATGTATGTATGTCCTGCCCCTACACATGCACAGCCTGCCCCATCTGCACCCCTCAAAGTGGGGCGTTGTCACAGTGAGAGAACCGACACTGACGCATCATTACCACCCACAGTCAGCAGTTTATGTTGGGGTGCACTCTTGGTGTTACAGTGCTTTCTCTGGGTTTTGAATAATGTATAATGACATGTGTCCGCCATTGTAGTGCCATACAGAAGAGTGTCACTGCCCTTGAAACCCTCTGTGTTCCAACTGTTCCCCACCCTCCCCTGACCTGCCCCTACATGTGCACAGTGTCCCCCATCAGCATCTACTAGCAACCACTGAGCTTTCCACTGTCTCCACAGTTCTGCCTTTTCCAGACTGTTATGTAGTTGGGATTATCCAGTGTGCAGCCTTTTCAGATTGGCTTCTTTCACTTAGCAATATGCATTTAATATGCATTTATCTGTGTGTTTTCATGGCTTGATAGCTCATTTCTTTTTAGCACTGAATAATACTCCATTGTCTTGAGCGTACTGCAGTTATCATTCACCTACTGAAGGACATCTTGGTTGCTTCCAGGTTTTGGCAATTATTAACAAAGCTACTGTGAACATCTACCTACAGGTTTTTGTGTGTAGGCATGTTTTCAACTCATTTGGGTAAATGGCAAGAGCATGATTGCTAGATTGTTGGTAAAATTATGTTCAGTTTTGTAAGAAACTGCCAAAGTGTCTTCCACAGTGGCTATACCATTTTACCTTCCCACCAGCAATGAATGAGAGTTCTTGTTGCTCCACATCCTCACCAGCATTTGGTTTTGTCAGTGTTTTGGATTTTGGACATTCTAATAGGTATGTAGTGGTGTATCATTTTAATTTGCAACTCCTGATTGACATGTTGAACATATTTTCATATGCTTATTTGCCTTGCATATCCTCTTTGGTAATGTATGATCAGGTCTTTTGCCTATTTAAAAAAAAAATGTGGTTTGTTTTCTTGTTGAGTTTTAAGAGTTCTTTGTGTATTTTGAATAACAGCCCCTTTATGAGATATGTCTTTTGCAAGTATTTTTTCCCATTCTGTGGCTTGTCTTTTCTTTTCATTTTCAAAAATGTATTGGCAGGGATTTTCAGAGCTGCATGGTTAAACTGTTGTCTTAGTTCATTTTGTGCTGCTATAACAGAACACCACAGACTGGGTAATTTATAAGCAGTAGAAGTTCTGGAGGCTGGGAAGATTGAGGGCCTGCATCTGGTGAGGCCTTCTTGCTGCGTCATAACATTGCAGAAGATATCACATGGGCAAGAGAGAGAGCTCTAAACTCACTTTTAGAAGAAACCCACTTCCTTGATAAAGACAATAATCTATCCGTGAGAGCAGAGCCCTCGTGATGTAATCAGCTCTTAAAGGTCTCATCTCTCCACACTCTTGCATTGAGGATTGTTTCCAACATGTGAACTTTGGGGAACACATTCAGATCATACCAACTACATATTTATGGTTTGCGTAAAAACAGATTAAGGATTTAATGTTAGAAAACTAGTACACAAATGAATACTTGAGCCACCAGGCTGGGCAAAGCCAGAGGAGGAGCATCCCACGAAAGCGTCCACTGTAGTCCAGGCCGGCTTGGTTTGCTGCTGGGCGCTGAGGGTGGGAGGTCTCCCGCTGTGTGGTTTCTGGCCAGGGATGATGCTTCTGGGCCTGCTTGCTTCTCAGCATTAGCCGGGTGCAGGTTCTGTCCCCGCGTGAGCCCTGTGCTGAGTTTTGCCTGCTGTCTCAGCACAGCATTTCTAGATTCCTGTATTAGGGGCCTCTAGCTAGTGCCCTTGTGGAGCTGTTGAAATTGAATGGTGTGCTTATGGGCACATACACAGCTGTAGGGAACAGGCCCTTCTGCAGTCTCTGAGAAGCCCCCATGTAGCTGCTCTATTCTCTCAACAGTCCCTGTGCGCTCAGAGGCTTCTGCTTCGATGCTGGGCTGCCTAGGTCTGCTGTCTGACCTCAGAGCTTACAGCTGGGAAGAGGAATGCAAGATCAGATATGCTAGACAATGTGTCTAAGTTCCTTAGAGGAAAGAGTGTTTCTTAGAGTGTGGACCACAGAAATCAGTAACATCAGACTCACTGCGCTGGGGCTGGGGTGTGTGAATCTGTTTACATTTCTGATTCTCGGGCCCATCCCAGGTCAAAGGGCCCACAGTCACAGGGGCCAAGGCACCAGCATGGCTGGTGAACTCTCCAGGTGATCTCATGGTGACAAAGCAGTGCTACACCAGTGTGACCCATGGCCAAGCGGTATCCACATCACCTGGAAGTGTGTTGGAAATGCAGCTTCTCAGGCCCTGCCCCAGACCTGCTGATTCAGATTCTGGGGCTGGGGCCCAGCCCCATCTGGGTTTTGAAAAGCCCAACAGGTGACTGTTTTACAGAAGCACCGATTTAGCTGGAGAGGGCCACAGCTGGATGAAGTTGGTGCACAGCTGCAGGCAGATGGTCCCAGTGAGGATGGAAGGTGTTATTTATGCTGCAGCTTGCCCCGAGAGGCAGGACGAGAGGCCAGTAGTTCCCCAGAGGCAGGTTTCTAAGAACTGCAGCAATCCTAAGGGGGCCCTCTCCAGAGAGTCCCTGTGTCTGAGTCCCATGGTTGGAAGTGGGCATAGAACTGGGGACATGCCCTGGCCTGTCAGAGTGCAGCAGTTACGTTAAGCATGCCCATGCACCTTTTTTCTTTGTGAAAGAGGCAGGAGAATGGCGCTGGTCAGGGTGGAAGGTGTGGTGCTCGCGGATGCCAGAGAGCAAGCAGGTCTGCTGGATTGTGACTCACTGTGTTCCTTTCTGTCACAGAGAGTGGGGGCTCGACAGGGTTGGGAGGGGAAGGTGAGGTCTCCTCTAGAAGTGCTGCCAAGCCTGGATATGGCAGCCACGGGGTGCCTTGCTCTCTCTGGGGACAGTCCCTGGTGGTGGCCTCTTTTGAGAAAACTCAGAAGCCGAAGTTACCAGAAGACTGGGCAGTTGGCAAAAGGGAGCAGAATGTAGGT
The DNA here is from genome assembly GCF_040939455.1 of Microcebus murinus. Classification (NCBI taxonomy): domain Eukaryota; kingdom Metazoa; phylum Chordata; class Mammalia; order Primates; family Cheirogaleidae; genus Microcebus; species Microcebus murinus. The sequence goes on along the minus strand of NC_134117.1, from coordinate 55,699,493 downwards.
TCTGTGAGTCCGGGAGCTGCACACTGGCCCTGCAGCCTCCTAGAGCACGGATCGTTGGGGAGGGGAGAGGCAGGCGCTGGGAGCTGCGTCCACTGAAGATCACCCCAGTATTTGGCTGTGTTTACTTTTCTTCAGGGGCTAAGTAGGCAGATAAGCTGCAGGGCTCTTGGTCTGGTAGATGTGTTAGGACCCTCGCTTGAATCTGTGGGGAAATGTACACTGGGTTGTGGCATTTAGGTGGGGGACAGCTGGTCAAATGCCTGTACTTACAGTGGCACTTGGTACCTGATGTCGAGCCAGGGAGATGTCAGTGTGACAGTTCAGGAGGGTCCATCACTGGTCCTTTTGTACTGGCTACTTGGAATAACACAAATGGCACACTTACCACATGGGTCTGTGCACATGAAACAAACCCGAGCAAGCGCAAAGGTGTTTGATGTCGGTCAGAATCGCAGGAGATCTCAGTGGGCTGGAGCAACAGGCAGAACCCAAGGGAGAAATTTAACAGGAACCTGTAGAAGGTTTCCCACATCCAGAAAACCCATGGGTACCAATCTAGGGAGGTGGGGAGCTGCTTCCGTGGGAGGAAGGAGGTGACAGTCCTGCCCTGTGCTCTTCAGACCACACCTGGGGCCTTTGGTTCCGAAAAGAGCTCAGAAAGAGAGGGGAGTGGGTGCAGGCTCGGAGCTATTTCTTGTGGGAAATGGTGGGAAGAAATGAGGCTGTTCTTTCAGAGGAGGGTGTGTGTGGGGAGAAGGATTCTGCCTGCCCTGTGGGGCCCTCCAGGGTAGAGCTCGGTACCAGGAGGCAAATTTTGACTCTTGCAAGGGAACTCCTTAAAAGCTGCTGCAGGAATGAGACCATCACCCTGTGTGCAGGACCTGGCCTGCAGACCCTCCAGGCCTGCATGGGGCTGCCTCGAGCTAAACAGACCCTGTGTGCATTTAGTCTTGGAAGAGCAGCCACCACTCCGAGGGGCAGGAGGGGGTGGCCTCAAGTGAGCTCAGAAATCCCCACCTGAATTGGGCCTTTTGAAAGTTGGTGTTTTAAATAGGCAGTATGTGCACATGGCAGGAATGCGAAGTGTACGTTTATAAACAGGATGTCCCATTCTCTTGCAGAGACAACCAGTGTTACCCAGTTCCTTGTGTACCATTCCGGGGATGGTCCATGCATGTATATACATAATGAACCACTTAGTTTGTATGTTTCTGGGTGTTCTAATTAGCTTAGTGCACTCACAGCAGTGTGCCCTGATTAATAATGATGGTCATTTCCTATCCCCATTTCTTATCCCCATATATATATAGAAGGGGCTAATTCTGAAAATAGCTGCAGAGTATCCACAGTGGGGATCTGTTGTGATGTATTTAACCAGCCTCGTTGGTGGATGTTTAGGGGTTTGTTGTTGTCACAGATAATGCTGCAGTCTGTTTGTCATTTCACAGGTGTGCGTGTGCCTGGGAAACAAATTGCTAGGAGTAGAGTTGCTGGGTCAAAAGGTTTATCAGTTTTAATGTTGACATCTCTATTTTCAAGTGGTGATTTCTTTAGCACATTAATGAAGGGGAACATCTTTAGTTCTAAAGCTGTCACTGCATGTCATTTGACACTTTCTCAAGTAGTTATTGATCTTTTTCTTACTGTAAAACTTCCTAAGTTTGTCATTTCTCTTTATATTATTTTCCTTATTTGTTTCGTATCTTGCATAAATTGTACTTTATGCCTTTCTGGTTTGGGGCCGCGTCTTACCTTTGGCCTGGCTGAAATTAATTTGCTGTAAGGAATGGGTTGGTGTCCAGCTTTTGTTCTTCCAGGTTTTTTCCCCCACCCTGCCTGACTGTGGATGGGGCCTTTGGCCTCATTCCTCTGGGAGGAGATGAGGAGTGGAGAGTGGGTCTGTGGTGGCTAAAGTCACATCTCCAGAGGGGAAGGTATCAGAGACAGTTGCAGCCCACCCTGCTCTCCTGTGGGGCAGTTCCTCCTATCTGAAGGGTCGGTCCTGGCGCAGCCATCATTCACTTCCCCCAGGCTCCTTCCTCACCAGTGACGTCTGAGGATCTGGCAGAAGCTGGGCAGAAGGGTTGGGCTGTGGGCAGGCCCGGGAGAGCTTTGTGCTGACGGTCCACCCAGCAGCAGGGATGTGAGTCATACCCTCTCCAAAAGCAATACCACTGGGGACCTTAACCACCACTTGCCTAGGGCTTCAGGAAGACCAAAAGCTGTGCAAGGGGAGAAGGGTCTTTGGTCCACACCACAGGTAGCCAATTCCAGCTTACTCCAAGGCCACTAGGCTCATTGCTTTGCCTACAGTCACCTCTGGACCCACTGACCAAAACAAATGACCCCATAGGGCTGAGAACCAAGCCCACCTGTGGGGACCAGTGGCACCTTAAGGAAGTCCTTCAGCTTCCTTAAAAACAACATGCCAAGTTCTTCAGGGTAGATACGGAGGCAACTAGAATCCTGCAGGTGGATACAGTGCCCAGAACAAGGGTTATCAAAGTGGGGTCCCAAGACCAGTAACATCGCCTGGGAACTTATTCAGAATGCAGGTTTTGGCTCTACTGACTCGGAAACTCTTGGGGATGGAGCCCAGCAATGTGATTCCCTCCAGCTGATTCTGATGCACATTGCAGTTTGAGACCCAGTGTGTAAGAAGCAGCAGCTCACCCGGGGCCAGCATGTGTGACTGTTGAGGAAGCCTACGGGCGTCCTCCCCTTCCTTCGCCTGCCATTTCGGTGCCTCTGCAAACTGCAGAAGCAGCTGCTATTAGCAAGAGTAGGCAGGCTGCATGGTAGTCTTTGCATGGCTGGTGTCATCGTGGATCCGTGTCCCTTGTGGGCAGGTTAATTGGCACGGGACACTGCAGAGGGATCAGTGTACAGAGGGACTTTGTGAGAGCAGGTGTTCTACCTGGCACCAGCAGGCAAGAGTCCTGGGTTCCCAGCACTCTCCTTCCCTTACTGACAGATTGCAAGTCGCTTACTGCCTTCTCTCAGATACAGGGTGGTGCGGCGTCATTTGCCCTGATTCTGACCCTGCATCATATGAGCCTCCTGAGGGCCCTTCTTGCTTCTAGGAATAATGATTCCATACCTGAGCAGGTCCCCTTGCCAGGTGAACCAGAGGTTGAGGAATGGAAAGTGTAGCTTGGGTCAGATCCAAGCTGGGAGCTGTGGACTGCTCGGGTCTGTAGGTTGGGCCCCAGGACGTAGGGGCCTCTGGCTTCCCATTCCCGGATGGATGGTGATAAGGACACAGGAAGATAAATACAGACAGACATGGAGCCCTGAGGATGAGGCAGTGCATGCCTTGGCTCTGAAGTTGGAGGACAGGTCCACACACACTGTGTCGTCTGCAGAGGCGGGCAAGAAGCTTGGGTGAGAGGGGTTTTCAAGGAAACTGACAGGCTCGTGGGTGGCAAATCCTCCTGCAGCCGTGGGCAGGGCTGGATGTGGGCCTGGCACAGAAGTCGAGTGGCACACTGTTTCTAGCGAGAGGCCCTGGCAGGAGAGGACAGCCCGGGCTGCCATGAGCCGGGCTGCTGCAGCTTCCCCTCCTGGGGGGTTCTGGTTGCAGTTGTTGCTGTTCTCTTGGGAAGCTGCCTGGCTAGCCTGCTGTGGGCTTCCAGGCAGGGCCTGAGTGTGCTTTCCTCTTCTCTTCCAGATCCGACCATGAGCTATCCCGGCTACCCCCCGCCGGCAGGGGGCTACCCACCAGCTGCACCAGGTAAAGGGGTCTGGGTGGGGCTGGGATGGACGCCCATCTGTGCGGTGGCAGGAGTAGAGAGGGGAAGAATTGCACTTTCCTCACTCCCCAGGCTGCCCAACAGCCCAGCCCAGTGGCTGAGCAGAGGGACCCTCATGTGGGGCAGGGCTGGGCAAGAGCACCCACACTGCTGGGGCTGGGAAGGCCTGCCTTTGGAAGGCCCCAGACCAGGCTGGGACTGGGTCTCTTGCCTTTCTGATAACAGTGGGCACATGCCTTCACTTCTGAGACTCTTTTCTTTGCACAATGGTTTTGAGCATCTCTCCCTTCCTCCTTGGGCTGTCCTGGATGCTGGTGATGTGGCCAGGTAAAGCCTGTGGCACCGTGTCCTTCACAGCACTGTTGGGCAATGATTGCCCCTTGTCACTTCTCCTACCCTGTGCTGAAGGTGTGTGGTTTCACAGCAGTGGGGGTCACCTCTGCTGAAGGAGTAAGTGGAGGGAGATGCAGGGGTCAAATGACACTCGCTGTGGCTGCTGGGAGCTGGGTGACGGAGTGAAGCTGCACCACGAGGCCGGGTGGGCAGGACCCGGCCCCAGCTGCGATGCTTCTCTTCACTCTTAGATGGCGTCTTCTCTGGCCCAGGCCCCTCCTAGTTTTCCTGCAGTTTTGCCTCCATGGTAGGACAGGAAACATGGGGGCCCTGGGCCAGGGGAGACAGGCTGGTTTTCCTGAGGGTGCATGAGCTGCTGGCCCCACCCCAGGGCACTTGCGCGCATCATTTGTTTCCTCCAGTCTGAGGACCCAGGGCCTGTAGGTCATTCGGACCCTCCCTCTTTTCACAGATAAAGAACAGGCCCAGCAGGTGAGTGGCCCAGCCACTGTCCCAGAGGATGTCAGGTGCTGAGCTAGGCCACCTCCCTCTGAACGAGCCCACCCCAGGTGTGCCAGCGCTGGCCTCTGTCTCCTCTTCTCTACTAGAAATCCTGCCACTGCCGCCTTCGCCAGCACAGCTGAGCAGCCCCTGAGCAGCAGGAGAGGGAGGAGGCGGGGGTAGGGAAGGTCTGTCCCGGGTTCCCAGAGTCCTAGAGCTGAAGAGCCAGTTTGAGGCTGTGTGGATAGGAACACATCTCTCAGGCTTGCTGCCCTGCTGCTGGTCTCAGTGACAGGTCACGTATGAGCACCTGTTGGGCCCCCAGCTGAGCCCTGCACAGTTTAACTCTGTCCTCATTGCAGCAGTTTGAAGCACACGCTGATCATTATCCTACTTGTCCGCTGGGGAAATGAACCTGGAGCAGGGGTGGCCTGGCCCCAGGGCACACACCCGTCCTGCTGGCTTCAGAGCCCGGCTTTTCACCAGTTTCCTCCTGTCCCTGTGGACCAGTATCTGTGTTTTCCATGGCCCAGCCCCATCTCCCTTCAGCCTTCTGTCTGCTTCTCCCTGCTGTTTACACACTGTAGCAAATGGCCAAACTGGGAGGACCCCTGCCTGCACGATGCATTTGCATCACGTGTGAATTCTCAGAGCTCCCTGCACTCGCTGCTGTCAGGGGCTCAGCGTGGTGTCCCACAACAGTTGTCTTGTGTCTGTCCTCCCACCCCGTGACAGTGAGCTTGGGAGGGCAGAGCCTGCCCTGAGACTGCCTTACCTCATTAATATCTTACAGACGGCCTTTCCTCCCTGGAAAGAGGGGAAGGCTTCCTCTTCTCTTCCTTGTCCTGCCCTGGCGTTTCCGAGTGGCCTGTAGTGCTGCCCCGAGGCTCTGCCTAGCACCATTTCCTGACCACCTGGGGGCTCACATCTCTGCCCTTCCCCACCGGCGGGAACGGACTGGGCTGAAGGCTTGGTGTTGCTTTCAGGTGGCGGTGCCTGGGGCGGTGCTGGCTACCCTCCGCCCAACATGCCCCCCATCGGACTGGATAACGTGGCCAACTACACAGGGCAGTTCAACCAGGACTACCTCTCGGGAATGGTGAGTGCAGCGCTCCTGCAGAGGCAGCCCCTGGGCACACGCGGTGGCCAGGGGGATGGGGCTGCTGGCTTCCTGGGGCTCCAGAGTTGTCTGCGTGTTCCCCGTGGTGTGGAGTGTGCTGAGCAGTACCTCGGAACACGGGGATTTTCACCAGGGTTCTGCCACCTGGTCGCTGTCACTCTCTGGGTCTCATCCTTCCTGTCTATAAAGAGGGGGAGGGGAATGCACTGGACAGGACGGTCTCCCAGGTCCCTTGAGCTTTGCAGGGTTGGGAAGGGTGTGGTGCCTTCACGGAGCATTCGTAGAGCACCTATTGTGAGCTCAGCGTATGGCCGAGAGGGCAGGAAGGGTGTGTGCATGCGTGTTTGTGTCTGCGTGTGAGTGTGCATGTGTGTGCCATGTACCAGTGTCCATGTCCGTGTGTATGTGTGTTTACTTGTACATATGGTGGGCTTTCCAGTTGGGCCTGGCTGGACATATGGCAGGTAACTTGGGAAGATATGCTACTTTAGTTTAAAAATAATATATTTTATAATCTGAAAACAAACGTGCTTAGTGGAAACAGTGTAAGCAAAACACACCCGATGTGTGCCAGGCCCAGTTCTAGGCACTAAGGATATGTGAATAAACAAACAAAAATCTCAGCCCTGTCACACTTGTTATCCCCAGGAAGAGAGAGACAGTAGCCTAAGTCCACTGTGGGCGTTACTGAAAGTGTGGGTGCTGTGGGAACGAGGCGAGTAGGGTGGAGGGGTTGGAAGTGTGAGTGGGGGAATGTGGGGAATGATTTTAAGTTGGGGTCAAGGCGGGCCTTGCTGAGAAGGGACATTTGAGCAGAGATCTGCAGCAGGGAGGGGTGTGCTCTATGGATGTCTAGGGACCCTAGCGCCCAAGGTACCAGGGGGCTTATAGGAGGCCCCTGCGGCTGAGGGGAGAGGGAGGGGGCCAGGTGAGAGACAAGGTCTGGGGTCCAGCTCACACAGGCTGTAGTAGGCCAGCCATGGTAAGAATTTAGGCTTTTATTCTGGGTGAGTCCACCTGAGCCACACTGGCCAGAGGGGTCTGTGGCTAACAGGCTGTTGTGATGGGGCCGCTGCCCCCCTGCCTACGGACAGGGCCCCATGCCTTCTTGGGCCGGGAGCTCTTACCTTCACTCAAGTGGTCTGGGATGGAAGGGGCAGCTATTTGGAAAAGGAAGGCTATCTCCCCTGCAGAAGAGGTTGAGGATCTCTGGTTTGGATCCAGAGAGATCTAAGCTGCACTGTTTATTGGCTGTGTAGCTTTGAGCAAGTAACTTCACCTCTCTGAACCCATTTTGTCATCTGTGAAATGAGTATAAAGCTACTTGGTGTTCACAAGTGGAGACGCTCTGAGAATGACTGCTGAGCTATGAAAAGAGCTTGGCTTCAGCGGGGCCACAGGTGAGCTCTGAGTGAGGCTTCTGGGGGCCATTCAGGGCTCAGGTCAGGGAAAGGCAGATGGACAGAGCGTGGCTGGCCCCCCTGGGCCCATTAATCTTAGGCTCTGCTTTGTGTACTTTCAGGCGGCCAACATGTCTGGGACATTCGGAGGAGCCAATATGCCCAATCTGTACCCTGGGGCCCCTGGGGGCGGCTACCCACCAGTGCCCCCCGGGGGATTCGGGCAGCCCCCCCCTGCCCAGCAGCCTGTTCCTCCATATGGGATGTACCCACCCCCTGGAGGAAACCCACCCCCTGGGATGCCTTCGTATCCGCCCTACCCAGGGGCCCCTGTGCCGGGCCAGCCGATGCCACCGCCCGGGCAGCAGCCCCCAGGGGCCTACCCTGGGCAGCAGCCAATGACCTACCCTGGGCAGCCACCAGTGCCACCACCTGGGCAGCAGCAGCAGCCGGTGCCAAGCTACCCAGGATACGCAGGATCTGGGACCGTCACCCCCGCTGTGCCCCCAGCCCAGGTAAGTCCAGCCCAGTGCCACCCCAGATCCTAGAGACATGTGGCCCAATAGGTGGGGGGACGGGGAAAGGCTCAGGCCTCCAGCTATACCTTCTTATTGTAACAAGAGTGTCACTTTCTCCCAGATTGCCCTCCTGGGTGTACCCCCTAAGGCCTAGGGGAGCTACCCTGTTTCTCCAGGTTTGGTTAGATGTTCCAAACCTAACCAATGCGCATTGGGCCGGGCATCCCGGTGGGCACTCTCCTCCTCCTGTGTTATCTGCTGCCCAGGCCCCCGTCCCAAGGCTTTATGCCCCACAGCTCTTAGTCCTCAGTCCCTGGGATGTGCCCTCCCAGACAGATTTTAGAGGAATCTTAAAGTCCCCTTTGGGTAGGGAAAATTGTTGGCAGTTCCTCCAGGGTTGATCTTGGCTCATTTTGGAGAACAGTTCATGTTTGCAGAGCCTAGAATTCATTGTCATGGTTACATGGCCCAGCCAGCTAAGCTCGGGGCTGGTGGTATGTGCTTGGTGACTATTTTTAGAGGGTCCCTTTTCCTCCTCCCTCCACCGCCATACACTCCCCCTCTCCATCCTCCTTCCCTTATCTTTTCTATGAGCTTCTCTCTGGCACTGCGTTATAACCAGTTTGTGCTAGCCATCGGGGCGTCAGGCCGCCGTAGACAGTTTAGCCTGGAAAGTTCAGGTTTGCGGTTTGTGCGGCCGCTGGGGTGTGGAGGAAGGCAGGCAGGTGGTAGTCCAGGAACAGCGCCAGGGAAGCTGGTCAGGGGTAGTCGGGCTGCTGTGTTAGCACCGTGGAGGTTGGATACCTGAGTCCACCTGGAGAGGATACATGTGCTAGCCCGGCCCTGACGAGTGCTCACACGTGCTGTGGCGGTGAGCAGTCATGGGGAGGCCATGGCTCCTGTCCCCAAGGCCGGCCCTGCATCAAGAATCTAGGCCCCAGCCCTGGAGGACCTGAGCGCAGGGCAGATTTTCAGCATCAGGACTCAGCTGTAGGTGGGCTCCCAGCTCTGGGAGCCAGACGGAAGCTTCAGTACCGGACACAAGGCCAGATAGCCGTCAGGGTGGGCAGATGGGATGTAGAGTCCTCTGTGCCCTGATGGCCGGACCCTTCAGGTCCCTCAGAGTAGAGAAGGGGCTGTTCCCAGAGCCTGGCGGTAGAGCAGCCTCGCACCTGGGGAGGGCAGCCTGCAAGTCATCTCACCTGTGACTGTTTGTCCAAGTAGTTTGGAAAGCGAGGCACCATCACAGATGCTCCCGGCTTTGACCCCTTGCGAGATGCTGAGGTCCTGCGGAAGGCCATGAAAGGCTTTGGTGAGAGACCCCGGGTGGCTCAAATCCTACCCCACCATTTCCCAGGCAGTTTCATGGTGGCTCTGTGGGATAGGGGTTGGGCGGTGTGGCAGGCCTGGTCCCCATGTGATGGAAGCAAAGGTGGCTGTGGGGGTGTGGTTGGGATGCCAGGAGAGTCCCCAGCTGCAGAGCACCCTGTGAGCCCAACCCTGTCCCCCCACTCTCCCCCAGGGACGGACGAGCAGGCCATCATCGACTGCCTGGGGAGCCGCTCCAACAAGCAGCGGCAGCAGATCCTCTTGTCCTTCAAGACAGCTTATGGCAAGGTGAGTTGGGGGTGTGGGGGGACAGCAAGGCATATCCTTGGCTCCAGCACAGCCCTGCTCACCCTGCTTTCCCGGGGGGTGGGGGCAGGTGGCCTGGATCTCCTGGATGGACAGTAAGGTGCACAAGGGCATTTCCTGCTGCCAATGGCCACCACCTGGTGGCATCTTATTTAGAGGTGAAAGATGCCATGAGGGAGAAACCCCAGAGCCATAGGGTACCAGGTTTAGAAGAGGCTTCAGACGTCTGGTTTCCAGCCCAGCTCTGCGTGGCTCACTGAGGTTGTGGCCATGTCATCCCCCTCCCTCCCTACCCAGCCCTCAGTCTCCCTCCCCTGCCCTCTTGTGAGCACCATAGGAGCTTCCGCTCATGGAAGAGCTTTTAAGGAAAAGGCTTTGAGTACTGAACAAGTACAAGGGGAGTGTATTTTGAACTTTGGGGGTTTTGAATCTTAGATAAAAATTGGGTAAATTTTAGAGAGGTTAGTAGTGTTCTAGCCCAGTGCTTCTCAAACTTTAACAGGCCATGAGTCTCCGTAGTGTCGTGTTAAAATGCAGGCTCTGATGTGGGAGGTCTGGTCAGGGGCCGGAGTTCAGGCATTGCCCCCAGGCCCGCAGGTGATATGGGTGCTGCTGATCCTCAGATCCGGGAAATTGTTCTTAGTCACCTTCTGTGCATTCTCAAAATAGGCCTGTTTCTTTTGTTTGTTTGACTCTCCAATCAGGATTTGATCAAAGATCTGAAATCTGAACTGTCAGGAAATTTTGAGAAGACAATCTTGGCTCTGATGAAGACCCCAGTCCTCTTTGACGTTTATGAGATAAAGGAAGCCATCAAGGTGTGTACGTGTTTGTGTGAACGTGTGTGTGTGCGCGCGCGCGCGTGTGGACGTACAGCCCAGAAGGAGGCCTGGACCACGAGCTGTGTTATTAGCTGCTGTGGTCAGTGCGGCTCCTGGACCCTCCCGGGTTGGAGTCCACGTGCTGCAGAAAGGGGAACTCCCAGTGGTTTCCCCAGGAAGCGAATGTGTCATTTATTGAGCATCTAAATTTCTCTCCATCTTAAAATGGGGGTTGTGGGAAGACCTAGTGATCAGTCATAAGAAGAGAGGCAGGGTCCGTGGTTGGTACCGTTCTCATTCATTATGACTCTGTTATTAGCAAATAACAGAAACATGCTAGAGCTTAAAGCAAGACAAAGGTGGAAAATCAGTTATCAGGATAAAAATGAGCTTCCTGGCATGAAGAGGGAAGGGACCAGGGGTGTCAAGTGAGGAGACCTGGGCAGGATTTCTCTTGTCTCTGCTTCTTCCTGAGCGTCCGCTTCATTCCTCTGTTTGCTTCTGGGCTTCTCCTTCCGAGGCTGCTCCCAGGGGGTGCCTGTCGCCGCTCTCTATTTGCCCCTGAGACCCAGCTACGGAAGAGAGCGGCTGTCTCCACCGCATTCCACACAGGGGCAGGTTGGACTGGCTCCACCTGGGCTCACTATCTCCCCCAGTCCAGTTGGTTTTGACCCAGTGCAGGGTGCTGTCCATCCTGTCCAGTCCTGCAGCTCTGTGGGTGGGGAGCAGGCAGCGCCCACGGAAGGAGGAATCCCTGTGAATCGGACAGGAGCCCCAGACGGAATCTACTCACCAGAGGCCCCATGGGCACAATGATTTTTCCCTCCCCCAGAAGGAGAAGCAGGGGGTGCAGCATGGCGGCCTGCAAGGGAGAGTGGGCGCTGCGAAGCACATCTGCCTGCTTTATTCCAGGGAGGGGCTCAGGAGGCAGTTGGGGAGGGTGATGGAGACCTGGGGAGTGGCCCCCAGACATCTGTCCAGCTCCCGTCTCCAGCAGGATTCATGAGATGGTGGTTGTGAGTGTGGACAGACGTTAACACAGGTGTGGTGTCAGCTGTCGCTTGGCAGCTGTGTGTCCGTGAGCATCTGTCTGTGAGGTGGGGACGGTAGATCTCTCAGGACACATGGTCAGCTCTGGGTAAGGTGGCTAACACGTGAGCCCTTTGCAAATGCCGGGTAAGCTGACAGTGGCAGTATCGATAATCGGTAATCATAAAAATAGCTGCCACAAGATCATACTTCCTGCCTGACAGTCACAAGTGCCCTACATATGTTAACTCGTTTAATCCCTGTGACTTCCCTGTGAGGTAGGTACTAGCATCATTCCCGTGTTATAGACAAGGAGCCAGAGACACAGAGAGGTTAAGTGATGTGTCCAAGGTGACACAGCTAGTAAGCCACAGAGGCTACTGGCCCTGTCCTCTGCCTTGTCGCTTAGTGTAGCATCCCATTCATTCTCCTTGCTGCTGCCTTTTCCTGGATGTCTCCAGACACGCCACAATCCACTCCAGGACTCTAGTTTTTCCTCATGTCCACTCTGATCTTATTTGCTTTTAACCCACTTTCTCAGTTTGTCTTCTCACTCATGGCTGAACTCAGAATGAAACAGACCTTGGTCTATATCTTAACCTGACCATTTATTGTGTAGCCTTGGACAAGTCCCTACACCTCTCTGATTCTCAGTTTTCTGATCCATGGGGATGCCCCTTCATGTGACCCCCTACTCATCACCATTGTCACTGTCATTATCTGGTGCTTTCCTAGGGCTATGGAGGGAAGCTGGCACTCCAGGCCTGGGAACAGCATGATGGGTGTGTCTTGTCAGGGCCTGTGTTGCTGGGTTTTGTGCCCTGGGGTCAGGGCAGTGCCGTGGCAGCTGCTCTCTTTCCTGGATGCTGGTGAGGGAGCTGTCACAAGCGTGTGGTTTGTTGTATTCTCTGCCGCCTCAGGGGGCTGGCACCGATGAAGCCTGCCTGATTGAGATCCTCGCTTCCCGCAGCAATGAGCACATCCAGGAGCTGAGCAGAGCCTACAAAACAGGTCAGGCTGGGCCCAGGCCCTCTGCAGCTCCCTCTGCTTCCTGGGCCTCGGCCTCTCCCAGAGCCTCTGATTCCTTGCTGGCCTTCTTATCACTCTCTCCTGTCACCCCCAACACACTGGGCTTTGACCCAAGACCCAACCCTGTTTGCGTATGATTTGCTGTTTGCACATGGTTTTCCCAGCCCTCCTATCTTAGTCACTTACCTTAGACTAAGGTAGGAGGGCTGGGAAAACCTCTTGGGTGTTGTTTGAGCCAAGCTGGACCAGAGGCCAGGTCAGCCTGGAGGTCACAGGCTTGTAAGCCCCTGGAGGGCCACATGGGCCACCTGTCTCCTCACACCTGAGACCCCACCAGGGTCCACTGTCAACCATATCTGCTGTGGGCAGCTCCGTACATGGTGTTCAGAGTGGGTCTTCTCTGCTTATCCCTTTCAGAATTCAAGAAGACCCTGGAGGAGGCCATTCGAAGTGACACATCAGGGCACTTCCAGCGACTCCTCATCTCTCTCTCTCAGGTATGTTTCCCAGGAGGGGAAATCAGAGAGGTGGGACCGAGCAATGAGGCAAAGGAAGGAGATGGGGAGGGAGTGGGCTTGACCATACGACCTGCTTCCTTGCAGGGAAACCGAGACGAAAGCACAAACGTGGACATGTCCCTCGTCCAGAGAGATGTCCAGGTGAGTGTGAGGCCAGCCACCCCACCTGGGCTTCCTAAACCAGAAGTGTTTCCCACTTTCTTGCTTCATGAGAGAGGTGCTTGGGGATGGAAAGAGCAGTAGTTAAGGAGTGGGTTCCAGAAGTTATGAGTTTCAGATGTGCTCTGCTGCTTCTCAACTGTGCAACATTATGCATGTCACCTAGCCTTCATTTGGGCTTCAGTTTCCACATATATAAAAGGGAACATGTGAGATAATAAATATTGCAATGGTTCATAGATCACAGTTATGGGCGTGGGATTTCATGTGACTTGGTTTCCCCATGTTTCATTGTGTATACCTTTATGTTTGTAAAGTGGCAGAATTTGCACTTGCCTATTAAGCTTTTGAGGATTTGAGCCTAGAAACCTGCTGTCACATTAGTTGTACAGCTTTGGAATTCTGCCCTTGTCCTCCTTGTGAGTTGCAGATAAAAAGGGGAAAGTCCAGGCATCTGAGCTCCTCTCTAGAGAAGTTCGGGCCACCCACGCATGAATTTAGACCAGAGTATTCTGGCTGCAGAGAGCCATGGTTTCCTGGTAGGTTAGAACTGGCCCTACCTTGATTTGTCCCCCTTCATTACTCCTGCCACCCATGGCAGGGCATTCACCAGGAACTGCTGGTGATCAGGGTGGGACAGGACCTTGTGGAATGCCCCCTTGTTGGGTCTGGAGGAGAGCTACTCTGTGGTCTCATCCCTCTGCTTTCCAGATGAGGAAACTGAGGCTCAGAAAGGTTGAGCACTGTGCCTAGAGAAACCTAGAGACAGAGTCCAGCCCCATAGCTCTGTTTTCTTTGCGAAGGTAACACCTGTCTTTGCCTTGGTCCCAGACCTGCCTCAGTTTCTCCCTGGCCTGTGATGTCCATTCCCATTTCTGGATCAGGGCTGGACCTCTGAGGCTCCCAGGCCCAGTTGCAAGGTCTGGTGCTCTACTTCTCAGTTCCAGACCTGCTCCAGCCTTATCTTGATCTGTGAGGTCTCTGAGCCCCTGACTGCTGCCTTCTGCCCTCGGGTATCAGTGCCCTTATGTCCAAGGGCTGCTACCTGAGGCTTAGAAGGCACTTTAGGCTGGCGCAGTGGCTCACACCTGTAATCCTAGCACTCTGGGAGGCTGAGGTGGGAGGATCACTTGAGCTCAGGAGTTAGAGACCAGCCTGAGCAAGAGCCAGACCCCGTCTCTACTAAAAATAGAAAAATTAACTGGATATGGTGGTGCGTGCCTGTAGTCCCAGCTATTTGGTAGGCTGAGGCAGGAAAATCACTTGAGCCCAGGAATTGGAAGTTGCAGTGAGCTTTCATGACACCACTGCACTCTGGCCTAGGCAACAGAGTAAGACTGTGTCTCAAAAAAAAAAAAAGAAAAAAAATAGGAGGAGAAGGAGGAGGCACTTTAAGGGCCATGTAGTTCAGAGGTTGCAAATTGGCCAATATTTTGAGCTCAAACCTTCAAAAGTTTAACAGGCAAATGTAAATTCTGCTCCTTTGCAAACATAATGATAACATGCAATGAAACATGGGGTAGATAAAAAATTACATGAACTCCCACATCCAGAACTCTGATCTTATCTAGAACTGTGATCTATCAACTGTTGCAATGTTTATTGTCACACATGTTCCTTCTTGGAGATAGGGAAACTGCTTTTCCAGAACTTACACAGAGATGTCTGGATTTTTCTCTCTGGCAGCTGTGAGCCTGTGTGCCTCTATCAGAGTGCTCAGCAGGTGCCGAGAAGTAACCGCCCCACTGCATGGTTAGCCAGGGTCGCCCCGCCTCAGCTTTACAGCTGGCCTGTTTCTCAAAGCTGGGTCAGCTGGCCTCTTTGGGCTTTCCAGTTTGCAACCCCAAATCTCATCCAGCCTTCACATTTTAGAAATGAGGAAACTAAGGCTTAGAGGGGGCCAGTGGCCTGCCTAGCATCCCAGGGCAAGTTGGTAGCAGAGGCAGGACTTGAGCCCAGGCCTCTCATTCCGTGTTCTTCTCTGCGGCTCTACTCCCTCGGTTGGGTTAAGGGTTCAGGCTGTTCTTTTCCTGACCTGCGGCCCAGTCGGCCTTGGCTGTCCTGGTCCAAGTTTTCCATAGCCTCAGTCCTCTGTGCCACCCAGTGAGGGGGCGTGTGCAGGTGTCTGGTTCAGCACAGTGAGTGGAACACAGCAGGGACCCTCTCACCCAGGCACTGCTCCCATTTCCTAGGCGACTGGGGCCTCAGGCCTGGGTCTGGGGTGGGGCTTGCACTGCATATGCGTCTTCCTCTCTGTCCAGGAGCTGTATGCGGCCGGGGAGAACCGCCTGGGAACGGATGAATCCAAGTTCAATGCCATTCTGTGCTCCCGGAGCCGGGCCCACCTGGTGGCAGGTAAGACAGGCCTGGCTCCCTCTAGGGCCAGTTGGGTGAGGGCAGACAGGGCACTGTGGGGAAACAGCTGCCCTCAGGTGTCAGTGCCAGAATCAGGCCAGCTGTAAAGCTGAGAAGAGGGACCCTGCGAACACTTGTGGTCCCTCTGCTGAGACTTTTGCATCCTCAGAAGAGCCCCCTGGTGGTGGTTTGCAAGGTATGGTAGTAGGATTTCCTGAGTCTGGCAAGTGCTGGGTTCCTGAGAAAGTGAAGGAAGAAATGAGGAAATGGGCGCTTCTGGTTGCCCAGCATCTTTTTACGCTACAATGTGGAGCATTAGAGTTGGACGAGCCCTTTGGGAACACCTGATCCACTGTTTTCCAAAGCGCAGCATAAAAAACAAGCATAACTATAACACTAAGCAACATTCATTTACTCATTCATTCAACAAACGTAAATTGAGCTCCCGCCACGTGCCCGTCTATCAGGTGTGGGGCGGGCGTGAGGGAGCCGTAGGGGACAGAGCACTGCAGTCTGTGCTCGGGGCACCTTTTTGTTCAGAGAGACAGACAATAAACAAATGAGATGAAATCTGTGTCGGATGATGAGTCCTGCAGAGAAGAGTAAAGCTGGAAGCAGGGTGGGGAGTGCCGGCGTGGTCCCCACTGAGGCAGTGGCTCTGATTTAAAGACCCAAGGGAGGCGCAGGTGCAGAGGCCCTACACGGAGGCTCCCAGCAGCTGAGGACAGTGCAGCCTTGTGGAACAGACAGAGTGAGGGAGGCCAGTAGGAGGTGAGGGCAGAGACAGGACGAGCCCTGCTGAAGTCTTTACGGAGTTAGGTATTTATCTTGAGAAAAACAGAGAGCCACTGGAGGGCCCCTGGTAGAGGTGGCTGGGCACGCTCCCTGGCTGCAGTGCTGAGAATGGAGTGAAGGGGTCTCTGGCCAAGCAGGGGAGCCATCAGGAGGCCACGGTGACCCAGGGGAGAAACGGTGGTGGCTCAGACCAGAGTGGTAGGGCAGGGCAGGGGGTGAGGAGGGGCAGGTTCTGGCCCTGCTTGCTGATGACTTGCACGTGGTGCGTGGGAGGAAGAAGAATCAGGACTGATGTGGGGTCTCTTTCAGCTGAGCCGGGGGAGCATGGAGTGGCCCTGGGCTGGGACTGGGGAGCTGTGGGTGGAGCAGGCTTTAGGCAGGAGGACAGCAGAAGCCTGAGGGGTGGAGGTACAGGGAGGCAGTGGGCCAATGAGGCTGGAGGACAGGAGGGGTCCACACTGGGTGTGGAAATTGGGAGCTGTGAGTGGCTGAAGGTGTCAGGCTCTGGGACTCCAAAAGGCCCCCTTGGGAGGGAGAATTGAGGGGTCCCAGTGGTTTGAGGACAGGGTGCTGAGCCAGTGAAGGAGACTAAGAAGGAGCAGCTGGTTGAGGTGGGAGGACCAGGGGAGGGGAGTCTGGGAGGCCAATGTGTTGGAATGGCCCCTGTGAGTGGCAGGTGAGGTCTGAGGACAGTGACTGCACTGAGCAACGTGAACGGCTCTGCACCAGGCCCTGGGCTGAGTGCCAAACGCAGAGTGCCGAACGCATGCTAAGTCCTTGATACGTGTGTCAGGTGCTGTGGACCTTCCCATTTCACAGCCATGGCGGCAGGCACAGGGTGGTTGGGGAAGCCGGGTGGCACAGCTAGAAATGGCTGAGCTCGGATTTGAACCCAGACCTCCTGGCCCCAGCACACACATTTCAAGCTCTATACTATCCTGTGATGGGGCGTGAGTGAACATATTTTCATCTTGATCATTATTTATTGTAAAGAGCATAGAATATACAAGTAGCACATCAAGTCCATGATTATTTTTTAGGAGAAAAGAGCAGCTGAGTTGAAGAATATATTCATTAAAATGGATACAGATATAGCAGAAATCACAACTTTGGTATGCAAGTGGAAACTGAGACCCAGGTTGGGGAAGGAGAGGTTTATATTCAGGGCAGAGCTAGAGCTGGTAGGACAAGGTCTCCATGGTGCCAGCTGCCTCTCTGGGAGCCAGCAGTCCAGTCCCCCGGGTGCTCAGCTTTTCCTAGGTTGAGTTGGGCCGGGGGGCAGGGAGGGCAGCAGAAAGCAAAGCTGGCTGGAATGACTGGGCCCCAGCTCGCAGTCGGACTGAGAAGGACTGATGCTTGGGCTGCTGTGACAAAGTACCACAGACTGGGTGGCTTAAACAACAGATACTCACTTTCTTATAGTCTTGGAGGCTAGAAGTCCAAGGTCAAGGTGCAGGCAGGGTTGGTTTCCTGCCTGGCTCTGTGCTCACGTGGTCTTTCCTCCACATAGGCACGTCCCTGGGATCTCTCTGTGAGACCAGTCAGATTGGATTAGGGCCTTGATGTAATTTAATTACCTCTTTAAAGACTTTATCTCCAAATACAGTTATATTCTAAGGGATTGGGGGTTGGGACTTCAACATATGAATTTTAGCTGGGGGGGGAGCATAATTCAGTCCATAACATATCCCTTTTGTCTTCCTGCTAGTTTTCAATGAATATCAGAGAATGACGGGTCGAGACATTGAGAAGAGCATCTGCCGGGAGATGTCTGGGGACCTGGAGCAGGGCATGCTGGCTGTGGGTGAGTGTCTTGCCTTGCCTGCCCGCCTAGCCACCGGGCTGGCCTGTCCTGTAAGTTCTCAGGACACTCACCCATCCTTAGTTTAGAGGTGTTGTAATGAAAGAACCACAGAATCCAAAATTGCTAAATCCGGCTGTCTGAATAGTGGGAAGTCATGCTGCTTCCCAGATCGCTGCGCTGTCGAGCCCCCAGCTGTCCCGGAGGTGTCCTGTTTGTGTTTCCAGAGTGGCCCTGGAGAAGGGAGCTGCAGTGTGGGTATTTGTGGGAAGGCATCCAGCTGCTCTCTTGGAGGAAGATGACTCATATCCTGCCAAGTTTCCTCTAAAAATACATCCCTGCAGGCAGTTGTCAGATGTTTGTGATGGAAACACGTGGAAAGATTTTTACTTGCAACAGCAAAACAGGCCCCTGCGGAGGAGGGCTGGCTTAGCTCCCGGGACGGCGCTGTGCCTCCTACAGTGCCTGTGCCCTCCCAAGCGGGGCCTGGCGGGCTGCAGGTCTCTCCCCTGCGACATGGAGTTGGGCCCATGCTCTGTGGCCCTCAAAACCCTCTTATTCACATGAGAAAATCAGTTTGCTTATCTTTTGGCTGTGCTTTTC
The DNA here is from genome assembly GCF_040939455.1 of Microcebus murinus. Classification (NCBI taxonomy): domain Eukaryota; kingdom Metazoa; phylum Chordata; class Mammalia; order Primates; family Cheirogaleidae; genus Microcebus; species Microcebus murinus. The sequence goes on along the minus strand of NC_134117.1, from coordinate 55,681,124 downwards.
TTGGGGCTTCCTGGGTACAGCAAATGGTAAATCCTCATTTCCCTCAGTGTCACCCTGGCAGGTCCTATGACCCAAGAGCCCTGGGGAGACACTCATGCCGCTTGGCCTCCCGTCCTCTGTTAGAGTCTTGGCCTCTCCAGTGTGCCCCTCCTGCCTGTGCAGCAGCACGGTTCCACATCCCGTCCATGCTTCATCCCCTCTCGGTTCCAGCCTCACTAAATCCCTGGCCCCTCTGGTTCTTTCACCACAGTGGTTGCCAGGAAAGAGGTTGGGTTGGTGTCCAGGCTCTGCCTGTTTCTGTTCCAAAGAGCTGGGGCCGAGATCATGGGGTAATGGAGCCTGCAGAAGGAGGAAGGGAAAGACGATGGATGCAGTGATGCATTTGATATTGGGGCCTCCTCAGAGGACACTTGGGTACTCCTTGCCCCCTTGGGCCGACAGTTTTCTGCAGATCTAGTTATGCTGAGTTTCTCTCTTCTAGTGAAATGTCTCAAGAATACCCCGGCCTTCTTTGCTGAAAGGCTCAACAAGGCCATGAGGGTACGTGACTCCCGTGTGCAGAGGACCCAGGGCTGAGGGTGGGAGGCTCAGGGAGGCCCCGGGAGGGTGGGGAGGCGAGGAGGCCTGTCGCTCATGCTCCTGGGTGGACCCTCTTTAGGGAGCAGGAACGAAGGACCGGACCCTGATTCGCATCATGGTGTCGCGCAGCGAGGTCGACCTCCTGGACATCAGATTGGAGTACAAGCGGATGTATGGCAAGTCACTGTACCACGACATCACGGTACGAGCCCACTGCGGGCTGACCGGGCTACCTTTGGGTGTCCCCATCACCTGTGCACCTTTCTGGCACCCCACCTTCTCTCCCATGTGCTTGGCCTCTGTGCCATGAAGGGGCAACTTGTTTGCGGACCTCAGACTTGTTCTTTTCAACTTGTTCATCTAGTTGCCCCCGAACAGATTATAATCTCCTGAGGGCAGGGCGGGTCTTGGGCCTGACCTTCAGAGTCCCGGCCACAGTGCGAGTCTGTGATCTATCCGTGAGCACCCACATTGGCTCTGGCTCGCTCAGCTCTATGGCAGAGGCCACGGGGTCGGACAGTCAGAGTGAGAGCTCCAGGCTCACACTGCTTGGAGTCCAATCCCGGCTAACTGTGATCTCCAACAGCTTCCTTAAACCTCTTCGCTCCCGGGCTCCATCATCTTTATGATGGGGAAAATAATAGTTCCTCCCCGAGAATGTCGTGGGTGTGGAACACGGCAGTGCACGGAAAGTGCCTAATAAACACTGGCCCCTGTGTACCGCTGTGCGCCTCAGCCAGGCTGACAAAGCTTATTCTTGTCTGGGCGGTCTGACAGTCAAATCCTGAACTCACGTGAACCTTGAAATTGCATCACGGGGACCGGGTTCTGACTTCAGACCCACTAGCGTCTGATGGAGTTGGCCTGCTGTTGAGGGAAGCCACCTCCAGGCCACAGGAAGGACTCTGTGGGTAGAGAGTGAGTGATGGCTCGCAGAGTACCTTCTGGGTGCCTACGGGCTGTGCACAGCAGGGAGAAGCCGTAGGCCTCACCCTCGGATTGCTTAGAGTGGAGGGAAATGGTTAGGAATTAGCCAAGCCGGCCTGCGCTCCTGGAGTGAGTGCGGCGGTCTCAGATGGAGGAGAGATTTATGGGAACTGGGTGGCCTGAGTCCTCCATTGGGTGGTCACACACGAGATTGTTTCTGGAGCAGGACTCACCATTTCGTAATGGTATAACCCCCCCATTTGGTGCAACATAAATGCACTGGGGAAAGAACAGTATTGGTTAGCTCTGGGTAGTGGTTTTTAGGCTGATTTAAAATTTTTTTGTGATTATCTGATTTGGATAATTGGGGCAAGTGCAGCTTTTTGTTTTTTTAATGGAGGCCTGGGGAGGGAAGGCTGACCTGCGCCGTGTGACGCCTGTGCCGCCTGCTCCGGGCCCAGCGGGATGGAGCCTCCCTGGGCCGCGGCCTGCCTCTCCATAGGGCACTTGGGCCACAAGAGAATCAGGAGCCGGAAGCTGTGCCTCCCTCAGCTGACACTGCTTTGTTTCTGTGGCCAGGGAGATACTTCGGGGGATTACCGGAAGATCCTGCTGAAGATCTGTGGTGGCAACGACTGAGCAGGGACTGGTGGCTCGCTCTGCCCCAGCGGCAGTGCCAGGAAAAGGCCAACAGAATGTCTGGTTCCGACAAATCCACAAATAGCCCCAAGGTGTGCCGTCCCCCACCCCTGCTGACCCGTGTATTGTGCTGCAGGACCTGGGTCCTTCTAGAACTCTCTCAGGACGCCTTTTCCACTCCACCCCCCACGGCCTCTTGCTGCTCAGTAGATGTTTTAGTTCCTGACTCGTGCCGTCATTCCACTCTGCTTGTGGCGAGGATTCTCGCCTTCATTGTAGTCATGTGATTTTATATTTTTATGGAAAGGCATATTTTCTTTCTCACAGTCATTGCCAGCCAAGGTGCACATGAGTCTGTTTGCTGCATACACATTTCTGGGGAGAGTGACTGGGAGGGAGAGCGCCGTGTCCTCACTGAGGAGAAAAAGGGAGGACCCTGAAGGTTAATCTTCACGTCTGGTGAGAATGTGTCACTAGCTTTGTTATTGCCAAACTCACTCCTTTTTAGAAAAAAAGAAAAAAGACCAGAAAGTCATGTATTTGTTCCATCTTCCTTGCAAAACCACAGGAACAAAGCCAGTCTCTGCCAGTGACAGGGCTTCTTGTAATTTGGAATGTGCCTTAAATATGAATGTCTATAGCCAAAATCTGTTTCCAAATTAAAAGCCAGCCAGCTCTGGAACATTCTGGAAATGTCTTTGTCGTGCCAGCTTATTTTCTTCTGCTTCATGATTCTGCCCTGTGGCTCAGGGTTCTGGCCTTATTAGCTTATTAGCCAGCAGAAATTCACATAATTTTAAGTAGAAGCGTGTGCTCAGGAAATGCTGGGCATAAGGTCATTTGTAGGGCCTGGAGGAGGAGGGCTCCTGCAATCCATGGCGGGGGCACAGATGCTGGAGGGGCGCAGGGATGTTGGTTGGGCACAGGTGCCGTCCACTGAAGGTGAGGTGGGCAGAGTGTGGTCCTTCACCCAGGTCCTGAAGGAGGGCACAGTGGGTAGAGGGTGTGTGCTAATTCCTGGGGTCTCTCTGCAGGGGGCCAGAGAGGAGGATGGGGACAACCCACACAGGCCCAAGACCAGCGCCTTCCCTCAGAGACCCTCCAGTCTGAAAGGTGCTCATGGCCCTGGTCCCCAGCAGGCCCTGTGCCCTTTGGTTGGTTGTGTTTGGGGGAGGGGGAGTCCAGAAGGGACAGAATTTCTAGGAATCATGGTGTCATGTCCAGAAGCCCAGAGCTGGCCTTGCTGGTCAGGGGTCTCCACTCACTTTCTGGCCTCCTGTGTTGAAAAGTTTGTAAAGCAGGGAATCCAGAGAGACTAGGCTAGATCATCAAGCCTGCTGGGTCCTGTTAGGGGCCCGAGGGAGTCGCTTGTCTGCAGAGTAGACATTTGCTTGGGGGCACCACCTGACTCCTCACTGCCCCCAAACATAGTGAGAGGAAGGGTGAGACCCAAGGGGTGTGGCGCAGCCGTGAGCTGGGCACTGGCCTGGTCTACCTAGACCTGCCTTCCTGAGCCAAAGGCTGGTGGACGCTGCAGTTGATGGCAGGTCCCGATCAATGTGTCAACTCTGGCCCAGTGTCTTTGCCTGCAGCCCAAGCTGAAGCCCCACCCCTGTGGCCTCCCAAGAACCCCTCCCCAAGAGCAGCTGCTTGCCCTTAAGTGCCAGGTGGGACCTGCCTGATGGCATGAACTGCTTGGCATTATACAGCTTACCATGAACTCAGGCTGGTCCTGGTGGCCTCCTGAGCTGCGACAGTGCTCTCATGTGACTGAATGCTCGGTGACATTACTTTGCCCTGTTATCTAAGCCAGAGGTCTCAGCCTGGTGCCCAGCAGGCAGTATCAAGCCTATAGAGGCATTTACTTGGGTCCTCAAAGAGTCTCTAGAATATTTAACTTGTTGCCAACATTTAAATATTGAGAGATTTTATATTTTTAAAAAACCTGGACTCCTGGCTTCTCTTGAAAACCCAGAACTTCTGGCATTACTGGGCCTGCATTCCCGCATGGCTACAGCTGAGTTGCAGCTGCCTGCTTTAGGCGGGTACTCTCTGTTTGCCCCACCACTCCCTATTGTATTACACCAAGTCCATGTTACTTATTTGGTCCCTGCAGGCCTTTGAGTTTGAGAGCCCTGGTCTACCCACTTCGGGACCACCTGTGCTTTTCCCAGTCCTGGTTCTCCTGCCTTCCTATCCCTCTGGCTGTCCTCTTGGTCATGGCCAAGGGATCTGACCCATGGTAAGTGTGGGCTAGAGGACTTCGAGAATTCACTAGAAGCAAAGGCCTCCAAGGTCAGTGGGAGATTGGGATCAACACTGTTGATTATGCTTAGGACAGAAAAGGTGAGAGGAAGACATGTGACATTACAGGTGATCTTTCTGAGAGAGAACACTGGGTCTCGTCTTGCCTCCTGGAGATATTAGTCAAGTCCAGTCTGTCTACACACACCTGATCTCACTTCTAAACTAGCAAGTAGAGGATGAAGCATCAGATAAATTCTGTCCTGAGTGCATTTTCAGCAGCTGTGGGGGTATTGAAAGGAACACTTCAGCCAGTACTAGAAGTAAAAAAAAAAAGAAATAAAAAAAAAAAAAAAAGAAAAAGAAAGGAACACTATCTGTTAGGGCGGGACCAGGACTAAGGTGAAGAGAGTGAGGTGTTTGTCTCGAGTACAAACTTAAGAAAGCAGCCTTGGAGCACTCCCTTAGTGGATGGGTAGACAGTCCCAAAGTGGGTGGTTTTCTCAAGCCCTAGTGTGCATCAAGATCATCTGGGGAGCTTGCTAAAGAGCAGGTCTCGGGCTGCACCCTCACAGATTCTGAGCAGGTGTGGGGCTGGGAAACTGCATCTGTCACCTGCTATCATCTGATGCTGATCTAAATGTTGCTGTGGTGAGGCAGAGAACTGCTCCAGACCAGAGGTGTTCATGCAGAGGGCAGATAGCAGGGTGTGCTTGGAATTCAGTCGGGTGATGGGAGATGGGATGAGGCACTCCTAGCTTTCGGAAGAGGGATCTGAAAGATGAACCTTTGCAGATGCCCATGGTCAAAGCAACAGCTGAATGCCATGCCATGCCCATCCTCTGTTGGCCTTGGCAGGGAGTTATAGTCCTCGCCTAGGACCTGACCCCTTATTTTTGCTATAGGCTCTTTCCTGCCCTGGCTGATACAGAGTGGAATGAGACCTGGAAATGAATCAAGCTGAATACATTTCTTCAGGCAGATAAAGGCTTGCATTTCACCCCATCAAACCTGAAAACTCTCTCTGCCTGTGTTCCTCTAAAAGACAGGGACATCATGACTCAGTCCCTCACCAGGCCCCATACAGGATCCCCTTTCAGTAAGAGTCAGTCAACCCCCCAGCTCTACCAGGGACTCTTACCCCTGGCCCCTGCTCCTTGGAACGCTGCCCCTTGGCATAATACCCATGTCCAGCCTGAGCCTGGTGCCTTCTCAACAGTAAGAGCTAATGTAGTCCTGAAGCAAAAGGAGCTCTGGCCTGAGAATCTATTCCAATCTCAGCTCAGCCACTGTGACTGTGACCATGTGACCCTTCTTTGAGCCTTTGTAAAATGAGGGGTAGAGTAGATGAGAACTTCTGGAACTTTAACTTGGTCATCCAAAAATGGTGGAGTAGAGAGCTCCAAAAGTCCATCCTTTCACAAAAGCAGCAGGCAAGCTGGCAAAAACTGTCAGAATCAACTCTATTTGAACTCTGGAAACTAATTGAAAGTTTACAGCAACCGGGGGAATGCTTAAAAAACAAATCTGAACTCAGTAAGAGCTTTGTTGTGTTTTAGCTTATGTTTGCCCCATTCCCCACTCCCCAGCTTGGCAGCAGCATCACAAACAATATCCCATGTTCTCTATATGTAATGTTCCTAGCACCGAAGGAAGCAGAATCAACCTTATTCTCAAGAAGCATGGTTTTTATTTTGATCTGTCAAGTTGCTCCCTGAAAGACAGGCTTAAATGGCTTGCCTAATTTGGAACTCTCCCAAAGTGAAGGTGGCCACCTGGGGGGACATTTCAAAGCCAATGCATTAGCCACCGATGCCTGGGGGAAGGAAAAACAGTTGGGGCAAACAGGAGACCAACCGAAAAGCTTGAGGAGGAAAGGCTGAGGAATAAGATTCTTTGGGGGAATAAGAGCTTTAAAGATCCCCCACGTGTTACTGGGAAACTAGAAGGCCATACGTATGCCAGCGCTGGGCTCATGCTTAGAAAAGACTTGAGAAGGCCCTATGCTCTCACTCCTAGCTGACCTTCCGGCTCTGCACAAGCAAGAAGTGCAGGCTAAGGCAGAGTTATAAACTGCCTGGCTAGGGTGTGCCCCAACACACAGAGAACACATCTGGAGGAGGTTTGAGGGGGCTTGTTCCAAGTGTTTATGGATATCTCTGTTAAATCACTAGCTGACCACTAAGCTAATCAGAGACTTCTGTGGCCACACCTGACAAAGAATACAAACTCTAAGAACTTAGTTCAGAAAAGTAATGAAACAGGCTGGGTACGGTGGCTCACGCCTGTAATCCTAGCACTCTGGGAGGCCGAGGCAGGTGGATTGCTTGAGGTCAGGAGTTCGAAACCAGCCTGAGCAAGAGCGAGACCCCGTCTCTACTATAAATAGAAAGAAATTAATTGGCCAACTAATATATGTAGAAAAAATTAGCCAGGCATGGTGGCACATGCCTGTAGTCCCAGCTACTGGGGAGGCTGAGGCAGGAGGATTGCTTGAGCCCAGGAATTTGAGGTTGCTGTGAGCTAGGCTGATGCCACGGCACTCACTCTAGCCTGGGCAACACAGTGAGACTCTGTCTCAAAAAAAAAAAGGCAATGAAACAAACTACAACAAATACAACAACAACAAATTCTCGAGAGGGGAGAAGAATTTGATTTCTGGATTTGTCACATTGTAATATTCAAAATGTCTAGTTTTCAACAAAAATTATGAGGCATGCAAAGAAAGTATGGCTCATATATAGGGGGGGAAAAGTCTATTAATAGAACTGGAGGAAAGCCCAGACTTTGAACTTAACAGAGACTATGAAACAACTATCTTGAAAATGCTCAAGAGCTAAAGGAAATCAGGAGAATGTTGCCTTACCAAATAGAGAATATGAAGAGATTGAAATTGTAAAAAGGAATCAAATAGAAATTCTGAAATAGAAAAGTACAATACAATGAAAAATTCACTAAAGGGGTTCAAGAGCAGACATAAGTAGGCAGAAGAGGCTGGGCACATTGGCTCATGCCTATAATGCCAGCACGTTTGGAGGCTGAGGTGGGAGAATCACTTGAAGTCTGGAGTTTGGGACCAGACTGGGCAACATAGAGAGACCCTGTCTCTACAAAAAATAATTTTTAAATTTTAGCCAGGTGTGGTGTATGGCCACTGGGGAAGCTGAGACAGGAAGATCGCTGGAGCCCAAGAGTTTGAGGCTATAGTGAGCCATGATCATTCCATTGCACTCCAGGCTGGGTGACAGAGACCCTGTCTCTTAAGAAATTTAATAGCTGCATAGTAGGTACTAATAGCAAAAAAATGAAATAAAAAAATAAAAAGAAATTTAAGAAGGCAGAAGAAAGAGTCAGCAGACTTCAAATGAGGTCAGTTGAGATTACTCAGTCTGAGGTGCAGAAAGGAAAAAGAAAAGAAAAAAAATTAACAGAGCCTAAGACACCTGTGGGACACCATCAAGTGTACCAACATACACATAATGAGAATCATAGGAAAAGGGAGAAAAAAGTAGCAGAAATGTTTGAAGAAACAATGACTGAAAGTGTAATGAAAATGTAATGAAAGACATTACACATCCAAGAAGTTCAGTGAATCATTAGTAGGGTCAACTCAAAGAGATTCACGTCAAGACATTATAATCAAAATGTCCAAAGACAAAGATAAAATCCTAACAGCAGAAAGAGCAACTTGACACATACGTGAAATCTTCAATAAGATTAACAGCCCATTTCTCATCAGAAATTATGGAAATCAGAAAGCAGTGGGATGCATAAAATTATCTTTGCCAAAGTCAAAAAAAAAAAAAAGAAAGAAAAAGAAAAAAAGCATTGGGATGACATTCAATGTGGTGAAAGAAAACTCATGGTCAATCAAGAATCCTATATCTAGAAAAATACTCTTTAATAATGAAGGTGAGATTAAGACATTCTGGATAAATTAAAACTGAGTTTGTTGCTGGTAGATCTGCCTTACAAGAAATGCTAAGGAAAGTTCTTCAAGCTGAAATGAAGACTACTGGACAGTAACTCAAATTCCATAGGTAAATGTAAAAATCAGTATCAGTATACTTTTTGGTTTGTCACTCCCCATTTTTTCCCTGTATGATTTAAAAGACAACACCAAACAATAATTTATAACTATATCGATGGGCACAAAATGTATAATGATGTAATTTGTCACAGGAACATAAGGGTGAGTGATGAAGCTATATAGGAACTAAGTTCTTATATACTGCTAAAACTTGGTGTTAATTCAAACAAGACTGTTATAAATTAAGATGTTAATTGTAATCCCAGTGAAACCACCAAGAAAATTACTAAAAAATAAAGTGTAAAAGAAGCAGAAGGAAATCAAAATGGTACACTGAAAACCATCTATAACACACAAAAGATGGCAATAATGAAAGAACTGAGGAGCAAAAGAACAATATATAGAAAACAAATGGCAAAATGGCAGAAATCTTTCCATGTAAGTAATTACTTAAAACGTAAATGGAATAAACTCTCCAATTAAAAGACAGAGATTGGCCGAATGGATTAAAAAATGTGAAGGACATTTTATTCTGATAAGAGTCGGTCCATAAAGACATAAAAATTATAAACATATGCACCTAATGACAAAGCCTCAGAAAGTTTGAAACAAGAATTGAAGGGATTTACCAAGAAGCCACTAAGACACGGTGGCCTAAAAAAAAAAAAGAGTAATATAAGTTAAAGGAAAAAAAAAAAAAGAATTGAAGGGAGAAATCTTCCAAAAATAATAGTGGAAGACTTCAACACCCCACTTTCACTATTGGATAGGACAATTAGATAAAAGGTAAAAAAAGGTAACAACACTGTAAACCAAGTAGACCTAACACACACATATAAAACACCCAACAATAACAGAATATGTATTCTTCTCAAGTACACATGGAAATTCTCCAGATAGACCACAGAACAATCTAAATTAATTTTAAAAATTTGACCACAATGGAATCAAATTAGCAATCAACAACAGAAGGACATCTGGAAAATGTACAACTATGTGGATTTTTTTTTTTTTTTTTTTTGAGACAGAGTCTCACTTTGTTGCCCAGGCTAGAGTGAGTGCCGTGGCGTCAGCCTCGCTCACAGCAACCTCAATCTCCTGGGCTCAAGCAATCCTGCTGCCTCAGCCTCCCGAGTAGCTGGGACTACAGGCATGCGCCACCATGCCCGGCTAGTTTTTTCTATATATATTAGTTGGCCAATTAATTTCTTTCTATTTATAGTAGAGACGGGGTCTCGCTTTTGCTCAGGCTGGTTTCAAACTCCTGACCTTGAGCAATCCACCCGCCTCGGCCTCCCAGAGTGCTAGGATTACAGGCGTGAGCCACCGAGCCTGGCCATATGTGGAAATTAAACAACACACTTCAAAAAAATCAGAGGGTCAAAAGAGAAATCACAAGAGAAATTAGGATATACTTCGAGATTAATGAAAATAAAAGCCCAATGTACTAAAATTTATGGGTGAACAAAAGCTTTTCAAAAGAAGATAGACAAATGGCCGATAAACACGAAAAATGCTTAACATCATCAGGGAAATGCAAATTAAAACCACAGTGGGATATCACCTTACTCTTGTTATAATTGCTTTTATTAAAATGTCCAAAAACAATAAATGCTGGATATGGATAGACTGTTGGTGGGACTGAAAATTAGTACAACCTCTGTGGAAAACAGTATGGAGATTCCTCAAAGTACTAAAAGTAGACCTAACCATTCGATCCAACAATCCCACTACTGGGTATCTATCCAGAGGAAAAGAAGTTATTTTATTAAAAAGACACCTGCACGTGAATGTTTATTGCAGCACAGTTTCACAATTGCAGAGATGTAGAATCAACCCAAGTGTCCATCTTCAGTACATGAGTGGACTAACAAAATGTGGTATATATATATACCATGGAGTACTACACAGCCATCCAAAAGGATGAATTAATGCCTTTTGCAACAATTTGGAGGGAACTGGAGACCATTATCCTAAGTGAAATATCTAAAGAATAGAAAAACAAACACCACAAGTACTTGCTATTAAATTGGAACTAACCGATGAACACACATGTGCACAGAGGGAAGTAAAACTCAGTGGAAATCAAGCATGGGGGAAGGGGCAAAAGGGGAGGGGTGAAAATCTACCCAACAGGTACAATGAACACTATTTGGGTAATGGGCACAATTACAGCCAGGACCCAAGCATTACAAAAGCGATCCATATAACCAAAAACATTTGTACTCTCTCAGTATTTTGAAATAAGATAAAGAAGTGAATAGTAGAAAAACAACTCTTTAGTCATTAACGGAATCAAAATAAATCAAGAAAAATAAAAAATAAATAAAAGAAGAGATACCCTTCCTCAGATAAATATTCTTTACGGGGTATGCCTTGTTAGACAGTTCTAAACAGTTGGTTCCCCATTAGAACACCAAGCTAGACACTGGAATTAAGCAGCCTTTTCAAACTTGTTTTAATTATGTGGATTAAAAAAACAAACTCAAGTATAAAGGCAAAAAATAAAACTTAATGAGATGCAGTGAAAGCAGCATCCAGAGGGAAATTTATAGCTGTAAATGCCTACATTAAAAAAGAAAAAAACTGAAATTAATAACCTACACTTCCCATTTTAAGGAATTAGAAAACAAAAAGCAAACAAAACCCAAGGCAACCAGAAAGAAAGAAAGGCTGGAGTGTAGATAAATGAAATGGAGAATAGGAAAATAACAGAATCAATAGGACAAACAATGATTCTCCGAAAATATCAATAAAATGAACGAGCCTTCAGCTAGACTCACACACATACATGCACACACAGAGAAGATTCAATTACTAAAATCAGAAAGTGGGGATATTACTAACAACCTTAGTAATTGAAAAGATTAAGTAAATCTTTTTTACTTAAAAGATAAAGTAAATGAACAGATTATAAGAAAATACTGTGAACAATTGTATAGCAACATATTAGATAACCAAATGAAATGGACAAAGTCCTAGAAACACACAAATTACCAAAACTGACTCAAGAAACAATAGAAAATATGAATAGATCTATAACAAGTAAAGAGCTTAAATCAGTGATCTAAAACCTCCCAACAAGGAAAAGGCCAGGACCAGACAGCTGTACTGGTGAATTACATTAAATGTTTAAAGAAGCAACATCAGTGCTTCTCAAATCCTTCCCCCACACACACACAAAAAAGGAGAAAACACTTCTTAACTCGTTATATAAGATCTGTATTACCCTGATGAGAAAGCCAAAGACACCACAAGAAAACTACAGACCAATGTCCCTTATGAATATAGGTGCAAAAATCCTCAGTGAAATGCTAGCAAAGTGAATCCAGCAGCATATTAAAAGGATTATATACCATGACCAAGTAGGATTTATCCCAGGGATGCCAGGATCATTTGTTATATGAAAATCAATCAATGTGTAATACATGTTATTAATAAAATGTAAGGGGAAAAAATCAACTGATCATCTCAATGCAAAGAAAAAAAAAGCATTTGATAAAACAAACTCTCAACAAACTAAGAATAGAAGAAAAATTTCCCCACCTGGTAAGAGTGCATCTATGAAAAACCCATAGTTAACATTGCTGGTGGGAACATAAAATCATACAGCTGCAGTGCAAGACAGTTTGATGGCTCTTGGAAGAAGTTAAACATAGAATTACCATTTGACTCAGCAATTTAATTCCTGGGTATAGATCCAGAGACATGGAAACATATTTCCACACAAAAACTTGTACATGAATGTTACAGTAGCATTATTCATAATAGCCAAAGTGTGCAAACAACCCAAATGTTGATGAATGGACCAATAAAATGTGGTATATCCATGTAATGGAACATTATTCAGCCATAAAAAGGAATGGAGTACTGATACATGTTACACTATGGGTGAACCTTGAAAACATTGTGCTTAGCTAAAGAAGCCACATACAAAAGGCCATATATTGTGTGGTTTCATTCATAGTACTCCCCCTTATCCACAGGGGTGTGTTCCAAGATTCCCAGTGGATGCCTGAAACTACCAGTAGTACCAGACCCTATTATACTATGTTTTCTCCTATACATACACACCTGTGATAAAGTTCAATGTATAAATTAGGTATAGTAAGAGATTAACAACAGTAACTAATTATGAAATAGAACAATTATGTCAGCATCATTATTCGTACACTGTGGGGCCATTGTTAAGTAAAAATAAGTGTCATTTGAATGCAAGCCCCATTTGAATGCAGCGCTGGTCTGACAGCTGAGATGGCTGACGGGTGGGAGGCATATGTGGTGTGGTTATGCTGGACAAAGGGAGGATTCGTGTCCAGGGTGGGACGGAGGGCAGCGTCGAGGGATTTCGTCATGCTACTTAAAATATCGTGCAATTTAACACTTAGGAATCGTTTATTTCTAGAATTAAAAAAAATAATAAAAATAAAATACCATCCAGTCTCCTAAGAAAAAAAGAAAAAATAAATATTTCTAGAATTTTCCATTTACTATTTTCAGACCATGACTGACTGCAGGTAGCCAGAACTGTGGAAAGCAATACCACGGATAAGGGGGAGCACTGTGTTTTAAATGGGCAAGTCCACAGCGACAGAGGTTGGTGGTTCTGGGGGGAAGTGACTGCTGAATAGGCACAGCATTTCTATTTGGGGTGATGAGAACATTCTGGAATTAGACAGTGGTCATGATGGCACAACATTGTGAATGTACCGAAAGCCACTTAATTTATACAGTTTAAAATGGTTAAAATGGTCCATTTTATGTTATGTGAATTTCACCTCAATAGAAAAATTAAAAGAAAAACTTTTCATGGGCACACAGATCCCCCGGAGGGCCCCTTACAATGAAGATTCTGACTCGGGGGTCTGGGTGGGGCCCAGGACCCTGCATTTCTGACGAGCTCCCAGGTGACGCCATTGCCGTTCGTCTGTGGCCCTGTTTGGAGTAGCCAGGCTACTCAAAGGGCTTTTCTGCTGTGCCGTGTTATAATTCTGGCCTCGGGTGCCTCCCATCTGCGAACCACCCCCTGCCACGTCTGCCCTGTAAATAAGGAGGGGTGAAGTGCAGGCGGCAGGGGGCTGGGGGGGGGGGGCTCCCAGGTCTGAGCCTGGGGAAGGATGCAGGCTGGGGACACGGGAGTGCACGGAAAAGGGGCTGTCGCTCTGTCAGCAGACACAGAGGGGACCAAAGGAGAAGCTTTTATTTCACACAAAGCTGGGGAAGGAAGGCGGGAAGACGGGGCTCCGTCCTCAGAGGGTTGCTGTCCGCAGGCGTGTTAGCCCCGGCTGCCGGGCTCCTCCACCTCGGGGCTCAGAAGCTATCTGAAAGAAAGGGGTGGCCTCGGAGTGAGCAAGCAGGGGGTGCTGGAGGGTCCCCCGCCCAGCGGTGCCCCGCACCTTCCCTCCCTCCCCTGCTTGCTGCCACCCGAGCCACTCACCATCTCCAAGGAGGTCGGGGGCCGGGCTGAAGGGCCCGGGGGGCAGGTTCCAGGCCAGCTCCTCCAGCAGGCCCAGCAGGCCTTTCACTTCCGTCTCTAGGTGCTCCACTGTCTTCTCCAGTGTCTAGGACAGGAGCAGGGGACAATAGCAAGGACGAGAGTGGTGCCATGTCCTGCTTTATCAGTCACATGCTAAGGAGCACCTAGAGGTGCCGTGGGTGCAAGGAAAAGGGGAGTGGGTGCCTCAGGACCTGGGTCCTCCTCGTTCAGACTGTGCCTCTGCCTCAGTTTCCCCATATGACAATATCCTGAGGGTCTCGCTCTTCAAGGCCACTTCCTGTGTTGGCATGGAGCGACCCTGGAACACCTTTTCCCTTTTGGCTTTTGCAGCCTGGAGCTCACATTCCTTTTGTTGCTCCGCCCCCTGGTGGCATCTCTGCCAAATGACAGGTTTGGAATTTCGCAATTTTCTTTATTCAGGGTTTTTAACTTGTGTGTGTGTGTGCATATGTGTTGTACCATGGACTCCGTTGGCCATGTGGTGAAGCCTACAGCCTTCTTCTGAGAATAATTTTTTAAGTGCAAAAAATAAAACATACAGAATTGCCAAGGATACAAACTATATTAAAATATTCAATTGCTAAAAATTAAATTTTTGATATAATAACATATGTATTTATTAACCCACTAAGCCACATGATCTAACATCAGACTTAACAACGACTGAAATTTTGACATAATGAGTTGTATAAATGATATGTGGAGATATAACAACTAAGACAGGGTGAAATTATCTGTCATGTCTATTGGTGACAAAGTCACAGTACTATTAAAACTATGGTTTGCGTCTGTATTTATGAGGAATGAGTAGATTTCAGTGAAATTTAGCACTCTCATTTTTTAGGCTGGTAATAATAAAGACGTAATGTTCCCCCCCACATGAATTTTTGGGCTGCAGGTAGGAACCATGGCTGTCTAACGAAACACAACGATCGAATTTCCACCTTCCCGGCTGGTAATCACGCAGAGATCTCCAGGGGGCGGGGGGTGTAAGCAAGGCCCCGGGGGAGGCAGGGTCTGTTGGGAGCCAGTCAGCCAACAGCCCAGGTGGCACAGGGCCATGTTTAACCTGGTGACCACGGGGCAGGATTGGCCTGGATTTCCTGACACTCCAAAGAAAGCTTGCACCTGCACCCCGTGAAGCCACATGTCCTCCTAAACCACCCTATTACCTCCTCCATGATGTCCAGACGGCCTTGGACAGCACCATGCCTGTCACATCCAGTGCTCTGAGCAGGGCCTCCTCGGGAGGGGCTGAAGGGTTCTGCAGCTGCGGGAAAACATGTCTTGTCAGTGCGGGGCCCTCGGCTTCCCTGTAACATCAGAGACTCTTGCAAAACACTGAGCTCCGGTGAGGGGGGGCTGCCAGCAACCGCACGGGTGAGCAGAGGGAAGCCCGGGTGTGGGTCTGTGTGCAAGCTGTGGCCACCTCGGTCCCTCCCTCATTTCTGTGACCACGCTCACCTGCAGACTCAAGTGGCTTCCTCAAGGAGGTGGAGCCTGAACTGGGACTGGCAGGATACGAGGAAAGACGCCGGCCAGGGGGAAGGGCACGGGCAAAGACAGCAGTGTGGACAAGCATGTCTCGGGGTGCAGAGACCCCACGGGGAGCCTGCAGCAGCTGAACACACAGGGTGGGCGGAGAATATGTGGCGAGGGGCACCCGGGAGTTGGAGCCAAGGGGACATAGCTTTACCCCAGAGGCCTTAATAACCCAAATCCCACGCTTGTTTGGGGGTTTAACAGAAGAGTCACAGAGTCATACGTGAATTTTTAAAATATAGAAAATGGATTGGAGGGATGTGTCTTGGAAGGCAGGAGGTCGCTGCAGTAACCAGGGTGAGAAGTGAGGAACAGAGGCAGCAGCTGGAGGAAGAGAAAGGAAGAACGAGCAGCAATAGGCTGGCATGGGCACCAGCGAGCAGTAGCCGTCGCTGCACCCGAGTGCTCACTGCGCACCGTGTCCTGCGCCGAGCACAGGCGTTAACTCAACCTCTCCGACCACCTGCAATTGACACACAAGGAAACTGACGCACAGAGGGCTGAAATGATGTGTCTGAGGTCACACCACCCGTTAGCGGAGGATCTGAGGTTTAACCCGCTCAACCCTTGATTCATTATTTTTCTCAACACTGGTCCTTCCTGACATCATCGGCCCCACACCAGAAGTCTCCGAGCTCTGGTCTGAGCCCAGGTTTCAAGCTGGTAACTCTGGGATGCCTGTGGGGTGCCAGAGCTGGCTGAAGCCCTGGAGAATGCTGGCGCTCAGCAAGGCAGGTGCTGCCCCAAACGTCAGGAGAAACCGGGAGCTTTACAGATCCTACCAAGCATGAAAAAGTCAGTATGGCAGCAGGGCTGCAGGGCAGCAGGGCAACAGGCAGGGCCAGCACGATAAAGGCTAGCACGATAAAGGCCAGAAAAGCGGAATGCCAGGAAAGGCCCTGCTGAATGTCACCCTGGCACTTTTAGTCAAGTGTTGGGGGCAAAGCAGAGTCTAGATTGCAGCGGGATGAGAAGGCAAGGCCAGGTCAGGGCTGGACACTTGAACCTGGAGAACTTTTTCACCAAGCTCGGCTCTGAAGGAAGGCACAGATCACAAGTTCTAGAGAAGTGTTGATTGTTGTCCTTTCTGTCTTGTGAGCACTGGAAAACAGGACTATGCTTCCAGCCTAAGGGACAGGAGAGAGACAGGAGGAGGAAGGAATGCATTTCCCGAACCAATGGGAGGTCTGGGAGCCAGAGGGCTGGGGCAACACGTGGAAGAAAGGGAAGGAATGCAGCAAAAAACGGGCCAAGACACACCTGCACTTAGTGGCCAAAGAGCTGAGCGAGCTCCCATCTGGCGGCCTCTACTCCCTGGGTAAAGTAAGAGGGAGGAGAGCTGATTGTTAAGTCTGCAGGAATTCTGTGAGTGGGTTGTTCAACTTGGCCATTAAAGTGGTGGTGGCCGTGGTGAGAACATTCACACCACGGAAATCAGCAAACACCCTTTCTTTTTGAGCGCCAGTCTATCGGTGCACCACTGGGTGAGGGGCTTGAATAGAGAGACGGTTTCAAAAGGGGATGTGGAGGACGAGGGGGGCGGTGCGGGAGGACCACGCAGAATGGGCATCAGAGAGGAGCCTGGCTGCGCCAGGTGTCTGCCAGCTGTGCTCCGCCTCGGGTGCAGAGCCGCGAAGACAGACGGCTGGTGGGGGAGGCTGATCCTGGGAGTCTGCAGATGCGTGTGGTGGGGCGAGGGCCCAGGGAGCTGAGATGTGACCAGCAAAGGGCATGGGGAGGGGCCCTGGGGTCTAGCTGGGATGAAGGAGGGGAAGCCAAGAAGGGGGCCCATAAATTGGGAGAAATGGGGGGCTGAAAGGACTGGAGGTCTCGATGAAGTCACAGGAGGGACGAATGGTGAGGGACATTGCAATTTTAGCTTTTAGAGGAGGAGCAGCTTCAGACAGTGACAACATCAAGGTGGGCAGGCCCTGGGGTGGGACAGGGATGCTGAGCCACTTAACTAGTGGTGGACGTGTAACTGAGAGGTAAGTGGCTGGCCCAAGGTCACACTGCCAGCAAACGGCCGGACACCAAGCACCCCGACCTCCTCCTGGCCCCATCTCAGCAAGTGGCCTTCTGGGACTCTGCCGGGCTCCTCCTGCCCTAAGATTTTCTTGTTCCGACTCTATCTGGAAGCATTCGGGGACAAGAACCAAGACCAGGGACAAAACTTCCTTCATTTCTGAGCATCTTCGGTGGAGAGCAATTTGTTTTTAAAATTCTCCTTTGCATTGTTTCCCTCCATTGAGCTTAGCAAAGCCTCTTCAAAGGTAGATGTTGCTACCGCTGAATCTGGGGGTGGGGGAACATTATAATGGCAGTTTGGCTGATTTTTAAAAAGCGATTCTCTTAGAGACCCATACTGAAATGTTTACAGATGAAAATGCTATGAGCTCTTGGATTTACTTCAGAGTAACCCAGGCCTGGGTGGCCTGGGGAGAGGCTTGGGTGGGCTATGAGGCAGACGAGATTGGCCAAAGCTGATCCCTGTGGAAGCTGGGTGACGCGTGCGCAGGGTGCATTCAGCTGCTCTCTCTGCGCCTGTGCATATGGTTTGAAAGGTTCCATAACGAGAGCCAAGTGTCGGATGGGGTTGTCAGCAGAGAGCAAAAGCTATCGTGGGCTGCATGCAACCACGTAAAGTGTTCAGGGCGAGAGGAGGGTGAGGAGAGACCCCAGAGGGTGGGGGGCTGCATTCCACTCCGGCCACACATCCTGAGGACACTCTTTTGGAGGTGGTCTTGGTAAAGGGACTCCAGGTTCATTTGTCTCCACTGAAACCAAGCTGCTCAGCCTGGAGGGGAAAGGCCGGAAGAGCTGTTCTCACCACAGGGCGGCCGTCCTGGGAAGAGGGGCCTGTGCTCAGTGGGTCTGCCTTTCCCCTGTGGCCAAGTCTTTCCCCTGCCCTCTCCAAGGCCCTAACCCTCTTCCCTCATGCACGTCCCCCAGGCTGAGGCCAAGAGGCGGCAATGCAAGCCAAGCGGGGATCTGGCTGCTGCAGGACTCACGCGCGGATCTGCTCCTCCCCGCTGGCCTCCGACACCCTGTTCCCGGCGTGTCTGCGATGAGGTCTGACTTGGCTCCAGAACCCCTCCCGGGAAAGGCCCGGGCCGAGGCCGCTCTCCGCACAGCTCAGCACTAATCCCTCACATCTGGCCAGATCCTGCTCTGTGCAACCGCCGCAACTGTCCACGAACTCATCGGGGCCTCCGAAGAGCTCATCGGAGAAAGCAGGCTCGCAGCAAGGACTAACACCCCCTGCCGCGCCTGCCCCCTCCCGCGTGGGTTCCTCGCCACGACCCCAGTCTCAGCCACTTATTCTCGTGGGGTCGTGAGAAGTTTCCTCTCCCCCTGGAGCCTCTGCCGCCTCCTCTGTGAAGCGGGGTGGGGTCGGCCTGAGGCCCTGTGGCCCAGATGTCCCTCACCCATGATTCTTCTCTCTTTCCAAGTCAGCTGAGAGGCCTCAATGGTTAGCTACAAGGACAGGACTGGGGTGAGTGAAGGAGAAGCAGCTTCTTGGACCAGAAGCTCCAGCAAGGCAGGAACTGAGTGCCTGCACACACACGCATGCGCGAACGCACACACATGCACACACATGCGCACACACACACACACACACACACACACACACACACACACACACGGGGCTGCCAGGAGGTTCAAACCAGAGAAGTGGGAAAGGCTGATCGACCCTGAATGGCCAAGGCTGCGGCTCTGCTCCCTTCCTTCCTTCCCTCCCACCCTCCCTGCCCCTGCCGGCTGGGAAATGGACCTCCTTGGATGCTGGGTTGTTTTCTCTGGCCCGGCTCCTGCTCCGGGCCTGATGTGCACCCTGGACGGTGGCCATGGGTGGGGCATCCTGTGCTGGTGAGAACAGGCTGCAGCGGAGCCAGAGGCCCCGGGGGAGGGCTGGGCTGGGCTGGCCGCCCCAGTTAAAGAGATGGCCACTGGGTCCTGTCCTCCCATTTCCAGGCCTTCCAGGGAGACCTTCTGTATCTGGGACCCAAACAGTAAGAAAGCGCCCACCACTCGAGCGATTTCTGCGCTTAGTGACGACAAACTTATTCTCGGCAGCGACTGTAATAGCCGCTGTACCTTATGCATTATCAAAGTCACACCCTGCTCTGACCAGCAACGCTGGCCACTTGGGGGTTAATTATATTTGACCACATCCAATATAACAGAATGATAAATTTTACCACATCCAATGTGTGTATAAGGATTCGTGATTCATTCAAAACCATCCGTGGTTGTGATTATTGTTAAAGCAGCAGAACACGGTTTCCAGATGATTCGATGAAGAACTCCAAAATGCGGAGCCACTCGGCTGAAACAGAAGAGGGACCCCTTGGGGCCCCTGAGAGAGAGCTCTGATTACGAGGAAGGTTTTTGTTTTGTTTTCTTTGGGGAGGGTTGTGTCCTGTCTCCCCTGGTCTCTGGTCATTTTCCAGATCTGGATTTGAGCCTTTTGATCACTCCAAGACTGTACCGATGTCATTTCTTTTCTTTCTTTCTTTTTTTTGAGACAGAGTCTCGCTTTGTTGCCCAGGCTAGAGTGAGTGCCGTGGCGTCAGCCTAGTTCACAGCAACCTCAAACTCCTGGGCTCAAGCAATCCTGCTGCCCCAGCCTCCCCAGTAGCTTGGACTACAAGCATGCGCCACCATGCCCGGCTAATTATTTCTATATATATTATTTGGCCAATTAATTTCTTTCTATTTATAGTAGAGATGGGGTCTCGCTCTTGCTCAGGCTGATTTCGAACTCCTGACCTCGAGCAATCCTCCTGCCTTGGCCTCCCAGAGTGCTAGGATTACAGGTGTGAGCACCACTCCGGCCTCGATGTCATTTCAATGCATTCAATGTCTGGCTGTTAGTATCTTTGTTAGGATACGAGTGAGGCTGCCTTAACGAAGAGCCCCCCTCAATCACACGTGTTCTCTCTCGGGTATCGGGTGTTGATTCAGGTGTAGACTGGCTGGCTGTGGTGGCGCTGCAGGCAGCTCTGCTCTCTTAGGCCATTCAGGGGCCCAAGATTACTTCCATCTTGGTATACTGTGTTTTTTAATCCACTGAATTATGATGCACTAAAGCACTCCCAAATCTCCAGGATGCTGAAAAGGTCTAAAAAGCCATCAAGGACAGAGCTCCTCTCTGAGTGCTGCAGAAAGAAGGCGGGTGGGAAGTTGGAGATCCAGTCTTTCCGACCATGTGCCCTCTGCCTCTCTCGACTTCCCTCCCCTCATCTGCAAGGCATGTGCCTTGCCCAACTGCTTTGCAGATGGCTGTATTGCTCCTGCTCTCCCCGACGCCTTGGAACTGCCAAGTGATGTGCAGATGCCACACGGGGACATTTGCTTGGGAAGATGAAGGCACCAAGGCAGTCAGTGAAACTCGAACCAGGACCCTCCACACGGAAGCCAGCGCTCTTTGCCACATCTCTCCAACAGGTCTCCCCAGGATGGAGAGGCGCCTGCTCCAGAACCAAGCCCACACCGGGAGTCAGATGCTGCAAGTGTCCAGGGAATGTCTGGGGCGGGGGGCTTCTCCAACAGGGACGCAGGGGCTCAGCCCTGACCCACTCTCTGGTTCCCGATACACGCCGATCTCACCTGCTGCACCCTTGGCTTCTTCACCTTTAGAATGGGCACAGCCGTGCTCTATGTTCCAAGCTACCACTGATTTGTGATCACTTATTGTGCGCCAAGCTTTTTGCTCAGTGCTTACAGCAATCATTTCATTTAATTCTGTGAAGTCAGTATTCTTATATTCCTTCCCCTCCCCCTTTTTTTTTTCACAGATTAGAAAACCAAAGAGCAAAGAGTAGCATGCCTAAGATTTCACAGCTAGTAGTAAGTGGTGGTGGCATGTGACCCCTTCGCAGTTGTCCCAAGGCCCACAAGAGCCCAAATGTGCACCTTGGGTCAGATTGTCTTTGAGTGGTTCTCTCCGCCCCGCCCCCACCATATCCATTTTTGTGAGAAGAGACCCCAGGACCCTCACACAGCCCTCTGGCAAAAGCAGAATCCCAATGGAAGGCAGATGTCCATGGGGACCTGGAACAGTGCTGGACAATGACAGCTTCCCCATCGGAAGCCAAGGCACGGACGAAAATGATTATACTAGTTAAAAGGATGAAGTACTTAACACATCAAATTCCTCCCATAGCAAAATAGGAACTCGGCTAAAGCCTTTCCTTAACAAAAGGTCTCTATAGGTAACACAAACAAGTTTCCTTCACTTCATATATAAAGAGCATTTACAGAACAATATGAAAAATCCCAACACCACAGTAGAAAAAGTCTAAGACAATTTATAAGACACTAGAAATGACCAATGTGCCTGTGAAGAAAAAGTCCAACTTCAGTAGTAATCAAAGGAATGCAA
Organism: Microcebus murinus; assembly: GCF_040939455.1. NCBI lineage: Eukaryota > Metazoa > Chordata > Mammalia > Primates > Cheirogaleidae > Microcebus > Microcebus murinus. The sequence goes on along the minus strand of NC_134117.1, from coordinate 55,659,278 downwards.
ATTAAAATAATAAAAACTATCTATCTATAAAGTATTCTAGCAAATAAAGACCTAACTGGGATTTGATCAAGCTTCTAGATTTAACTATCAGCTCATAGGCCATGTTCAGGCCATGAACCGATACTTGCAGAAATAGGGTTGATCAGTATATTATACTCTTCTATTTCTGCATACTATTATTTTATGTTTTATTTTTGTATCCAAAAGTTTTCATAATCAAAAGTCAAAAAAATGGAACATTGTCTGAAATCTGAAAGGTTATGCACAAAAATGTGTGAAATCAGTGTAAAATTACATTAATACATCTATACTTTCCTCCTTTTCTTCTTAATCTGTAGCAATGAACAGGCATAATCAGAAGAAAGATAAGGTGTGAAAGTGGGTTTACATTTTTAAGTATCACTTGTGGCTAAAGGAGAAAGCAGGCTCAAGGAGAAGATATGGGTGTATTTCCTCTGTCACCCATTCCCTGAAGCCACCCCATGATGTGGGCCTCATTCTCCCAGATTTACAGAAGGGAACAACCTCAGTGAGGTGAGGCCACTCAGCCCAGGCAGGGGCTCCCCAGGGTCAGGGTGGCCTGGATCCTTTGTCTGAGTGCTCACTCCCAGCGTTCACTGGGCCCTGAGAGGGACTGGGGTATCCTATCTTGGCACAGAGCAGCCCTGCCTGGGTGGGGGCAAGGGCCTGGCAGGGGACTGGATTCCTGATGCTTGGCGAGGGCTCTGCTTTGGCACCATGTCCCCTCGCCTACACAGCTGGGATGAGCTGTCACTCCCTGGGTAGACAGGGATGTGGGCTGCGAGCTGTGAGCTGTGGTGCAAATGCAAGCTGGCGGGACGTACAGTTCTAGGCCATAGCCCAGTAAGACGCTTGACAAAAGTCACACTCTCTGAGCCTCGCCTGTGGAGGGACAGTATCAAGGCTACTGGGAGGGGGCAGAGGAGGAAAGGGGATAGCACAAAGCAAGGACCCCCACCAGTGGAGGACCCAGATGACCCCTCTCTGACATATCCCCACCTCCACCCAAGGCAGCTCAGGCCCCCAGAGAAGCTCCCCGGGAACCTGGAGGCTGGCGTCCTCAGCCAGGCTGCAGAGACACCGCAGGCCACCTGGCAGGTGAAGCAGCCTCCTTTCTCCCCGGGGCTGCCTGGCTGGCTCCCTAAGGCTGTGCTGGGCCCAGCTTGGGCCATTCTCCCCCTGGATGGAGCTCAGCCTCCTGGCAATGCACCCCAGAGCGCGGCCGAGGGCGGCGTCAGCAGCTCTGGGTCGGCGCTGGCCTCCACGGCGGCCCAGCCCGCAGACTTGACCTCCTGCCCCCCATGCTTGGCTCCCTCTCTGCCGCCAGCTCTAGCCCTGGTGTGGAATTTGTCTTCTCCCTCTGTCTCTCCGCTCCTCCTTCCTTTTGCCATTTCAGTTACTCTTTTTCTTCCCTTCTTCTCTTTTGTCTCTCAAACTCCTTTTTCTTTCTATCCTTGTTCACATCCGCTTATCTCCAGACTTTATCTGCCTTAGCTTCTCCTCTTTCCTTTTCTCTTTTCGTTCTTTCCTCTCTCCGTTCCTCTGTCTTTATTTCTCTGCCTTTTTCCTATCTCTGTGTCTGTTTTCTCTCATCCCCTTTCTCTCCGTCTCTCTCCATCTCGCCGCTGTGTCCTGCTGTGTCTCCCACCTTCTCTCTCTCTCTCTCTCTCTCTCTCTCTCTCTCTCTCTCTCTCTCTCTCTCTCTCTCTCTCTCTCCCTCCCTCCCCCCTACCTCGCCATCCGCGGGTCCCCGCCGTGTCCCCTGCCCTCGCCCGCGCCGGGCCGCGCCCCACTCACCGGCCAGGGCGCCCGCGGCGCGCAGCAGCGCGAGCCCGGCCAGCGCGCAGAGCAGGCGCCGCATGGTGCCGCCCGGCGAGCGCAGCGCCGTCTGCCCGCCCCGATCGCCGGCCGGCCCGGGAGGAAATGCTCGCAGCCCCAGCCAAAATTCCTGGGCGGCTCCGGGCGTTCTGGCTCCAGCGAACCCGCCCCCTCCAGAGGCCCCCGGGCACCCCGCGGACCCCGCCGAGCCCAGAGACCCCGGGGCGGAGGGACTACGTGCCAGCTGGGCGCCTCCCCAGAAAGGGGCCACCCTTGGGGTCCCCCCGCGCTCCCGGGGGGCCCCCCGGCGAGAAGGCAAGGGCTCGGGCTTGTGGCGGCCGCCCCCAGGGTCAGGGATGCGTTATGAGCCCGTTTCACAGACGGGAGACTGAGGCGCAGGGAGAAGCGCCCTCCTCCGTGTCATCCCCATCTATGGCACAGGAATCTGAGCCCATCTCCTAGGAGTGTGGACGCTTTCGTCTGTCTATGGACAAGAAATTAAATCTGATTGCACCGGACAGTGTCTGGCCCTGAGAGGGAGGCCCAGACGTGGGGTCTGCCCGCTACAAAAACGCATTGTTCTGGCAAAGGACTAACAGCAACGTTAGAAGACACTTTTCAAAAAAGGCAAAACCTTGGCCAGGCAAGGTGGCTCACGCCTGTAACCCTAGCACTCTGGGAAGCTGTGGCGGGAGAATCACTCAAGGTCAGGAGTTCAAGACCAGCCTGAGCAAGAGTGAGACCCCGTCTCTACTAAAAATAGAAAGAAAGTAATTGGCCAACTAAATATATATAGAGAAAAAATTAGCCGGGCATGGTGGCGCATGCCTGTAGTCTCAGCTACTCGGGAGGCTGAGGCAGGAGGATCACTTGAGCCCAGGAGTTTGAGGTTGCTGTGAGCTAGGCTAACCCCACGGCACTCTAGCCTGGGCAACAGAGTGAGACTCTGTCTCAAAAAAAAAAAAAAAAAAAAAGGCAAAATCTTGACTCCCATACAGAAATTAAATGAGCATGTGCTAAAGATTGTATTTAACTCATTATTAATTAGCCATTAATAATGGTTATAAGATGTTACAACCAAAGAACAGACACAAATCTGAAATACTGGCATCAACGTGCAACTGGAGGCAAAACTGGCTCCTTCCACACAGGGAGGGACCGGAGTCAACTGAACGTACAGGAGGAAAAATATGTGTATCTAAAGACAAGAAGTATTTAGTATTTTATCAGTTATCTACAATTTCCAGGCTTGTAAAATAGTTTAAAGTCAAGGAAAGGCACAGCGCCCTGGTGGAATCAAAGTCGGAGTGTTCAGCAAGTGTTTAAGCCCTGTTCAGCATGGGAGGAGAAAATAGAAAGAATTCACATGCTCACATGTTGTGTCTGCCCTGAAGGTGTTCACAGTCCAGTAACCATGATAATATTAATAAGCTTTCACTGATTCACTTTTACAAACATCACCTCTCTGAACTTTGTGCCCCATGAGGGGCACATCATTATCTCCATTCTGCAGATCAAGAAACTGAGTTTCAGAGAGGTTAAGAACCTTGCTGGTCGTCACACAGCTGCTATCATATGGCATCAGGATTTGCAGCCAGTTCTGCTGCCTCTGCAGCTTAGTCCTTAGATGATAACATGCAGCAGGTCCCCAAAGGCCTGGGTGTCTTTCTCCACTCTGAGCAAGCTGGGTGGGTTTCTCCACTCCAAGAGCTAGGTGAGTTTTTTAGTAAATTTCACATCATCTTCCACTTCGCCCCAGTTTAGAACACAGTAGTGGAAACTTCACCCACAGGATATGCTCATCCAACAAGTGTTTTTTAAAAAAGCTGTTTTAGTGAAAATACCAAACAAAAACTGCAGCCTGAACTCATGTGCTGCAGAGCCCTGAGTGCCCTGAGGGTCGCCCAGTGGAAAACCTTCCTAACCAAGCCTGGGAGAATGTCTTTTTGCAGCAAAAGTCCCCATTAGGGTTACCTGGAGCCCTTGCAGATCAAGGCTGCCTCTCTGCCTTCTTGGTTCCCCACTGTGGCTGTGCAGTTGTCCAATACAGTGTGCAGTTGTCACACTAGCCAGTAATGCTCAGTTCTCACTTCCTCCTCCAAAGCAAGGCACAGAAATTATGACTTAGTCAGTGGATCTGAGACAGAGACTTGGATCCAAATCTTTTAAAAAGCCCTTCTAGGGATTATGACGCCTACATGAACTAGCTCAGAAGAGGGATTTCTTTCAGGAATGCCAAAAAATCTGCACACTTGATGGTAGGACGTGCCTAGGTAGTTTAGCCAGGCGGGAAGTTGTCAAAGAACAGCCAAACTCACAAGGATTACTTATAGCTCAGAGCCAGTGGGCTGCCTAACATTTTGAATTTAAGATGAAAAGAAAATATATATATGCAATACTTTCTTCTTCTTGTGGTAGAGCACAAGGTAATTAAGTACAGAGAGTAAAACAAGGAACTACTTTCTGTCATTAATTCCCTCTGCCCAACAATTCCATCCAGCCCCCTCGGCTTGTTCCTTGTCTGTGCACTCCCTATCTATCTAATATATGTTCAGACACAAACGTATATACAGGAGATCAAATAACAGATACGTTTGGGATTTGCTTTCATTCATGTTTATCTCAGGTATAACATCAAATCTTAAAGATTGTTCTCTGTGACTACAAATAAATCTACTTCATTCCTTTTAAGAGTCACAAAATATCCCGTGAGTGGATGCACCATTATTTATCCATACAATTCCCTATTGATGGACTTGTAGGTTGTTTCCTTTTTCCTCCATAAAGCATGCTTTAAGGAACATCCTTTTGCATGTATCTTTATGTACATATTGCACATTCGTGTATTTCTGAAAGGCTAGATTCCTGGAAGAGGAATCATTGAATCGGAGGGTTCATTTTACATTTTGCCAGAGAGGCCAAAAGCTGTCCCCTAGACTTTCCTTAAACCCACAGGCAGACCAGGACGCTGAGAGGGCCGTTCTAAGGTGCATCCATCCAACTACATCGGAATCAATGTGGGAATTGTGCTGTAGGGGGCGCCATTTACACAAACTATTAATACTTCCAGAGTGAAGGGACCTGAAGTTGTGGACTAGCTGCCATGTACGTTCTCCAACACTGAACATTTGTCTTTTAAAACTATGGTAATTCGTTGATGGAAATGTTACCTTGTTGTTGTTTTTATTTCCTTGTTATTTATTACGAGTAAGACAGCTTTATTTGCCTGCTCAATAACTTTTCTCTATTTTTCCCCCTTTCCTTTACATATTCTGATTATTGATCTAATGTTATTATATATGTTGGTAATGTTTTCTCCCAGTCTTCTGTTGTCTTTAACTTTCTTTGTGGTATCTTTCATTATTCAGAAGTTTTAAATATTAAGTAGCCAAATCTCTCATTTTTTCATGCCTTGTGGGGTTTACAATTTACTTATGATTCCTCATGTCAAGACTGTAAAAAATTTTTCCAATATTTTCTTCAAATAGTTTAAAGTTTTTTAAAAGTCTAATCTGTAATCCATCTAGAATTTTTATGTAGTTGTGAGGAAAGATTAAATTTAATTTTTTTTTCCCAAATGAACATCTAAATATCTTAATGCTCTTTATAGCATGGTCCATCCTTTTGCTACTACTTTGTATTTTTTTATATTTTAAATGTTTCATTTTCTATTGGCAGAACATTTCTCACTGAGTTTTGCTACTACTTTGAACATAAAATAAATTGTTGGCTAGCTATTCATTTCCAAGGGGGGTTCTGGAAAAATCTCTAACCATCCTGTTATAAGGTCAAAGAAACAAAAATCAAAATAGCTTTATTGTTTTAGTAAATAGAGAAACTATTATTGGATGAAATTAAACAGCCATCCCTGACTTAAAAACAATGACAACAAACTGTAAGAGGTAGTAATAAAGGAAATAAAAGGACATTTTCGTAACAAGATAACTACTTTTATCCTAAAGCAATAGTTCATATGTGCATGCAGAAAGGAGAGAAAGGAGAGAAAGGAGAGATGTGTTCTTTATTATACCAGGAACAAGGTGAAGATACTACTATCAAAGCCAATTAATTATCCATAGTCTATCAGTGAAATAAAGCACACATCAAAAGAAGAGGTATTGTGAAGGAGATAGTAGAAGATTCTATTGCTTTCTTTAAAAATCCAGTAGGACTAGAAGAACTACTTGAATTACTCCATAAACCATCTGGATCTAAAATAGGTGTTTGCCGCACCTACTGACTCATCATACAGGGTGTGGTCGAATCTCACCCACAAATACCACCTACCGGCTCAGAGACTAAACAGGGTGTGTCAATATCCAAATGAAAACCTAAAAGCAAGAAGCAACAACTGATCCAGATGGGAAAAAAATCAGTGAAGGAACTCTGGAAATATGAAGAACCAAACGGAAAGCACACCCACAAAGAGGAGCACCAGCCCCTTAGAAATGGACACCAACCAAAACGAGGCCACCAAAATGACAGAAGAGGAATTTCGAATGTGGATAGTAAGAAAATTCAAGGCCGGGTGCGGTGGCTCACGCCTGTAATCCCAGCACTCTGGGAGGCTGAGGCGGGTGGATTGCTCAAGGTCAGGAGTTCGAAAGCACCCTGAGCAAGAGCTAGACCCATCTCTACTATAAACAGAAAGAAATTAATTGGCCAACTAATATATAGAAAAAATTAGCCGGGCATGGTGGCACATGCCTATAGTCCCAGCTACTTGGGAGGCTGGGGCAGCAGGATTGCTTGAGCCCAGGAGTTTGAGGTTGCTGTGAGCTAGGCTGATGCCAGGGCACTCACTCTAGCCTGGGCAACAAAGTGAGACACTGTCTCAAAAAAAAAAAAAAAAAGAAAAGAAAAGAAAATTCAATGACTTGCAAGAACAGTTAACTGGATAACCAACACAAAGAAAACACAAAAACACTCCAGGATCTGGAATAAAAATTCACTAAAGAAATTGAAACAATGAAGAAAAGTTTAACGGAACTCCTGGAAATGAAGAATCAATTCAGGGAACTACAAAACACTGTGGAAAGCCTCCAGAAGAGGGTAGACCAAACAGAAGCAAGAATCTCAGAGATTGAAGATAACACCTTCCAATTAAATAAATCAGTCACAGAGATAGAGCAGAGAAAAAAGAGAAAAGAGCAAAGCCACAGAGATAGAGCAGAGAAAAAAGAGAAAAGAGCAAAGCCTACAAGAGATGTGGGATTATGTGAAGAAACCTAATGTGAGGGTCATAGGGTTGCCAGAGGGGAAGAAGACAACACTCAAGCGTTGGATAAGCTATTTGAAAATATAATAGAGGAAAATTTCCCAGGCCTTGTTAAAAATCTCCAGATACAAATTCAAGAATCTCAAAGGATCCCTGGGAGATTCAATACAAACAGGAAGACATCACAACATGCAGTCATCAGATTGACCAAAATATCAACTAAAGAGGCCCTTCTACAAGCTGTAAGATGAAAGAAGCAAGTAACATAAAGGAAAGCCAATCTGAATAATGCCAGACTTCTCTACTGAACCTTTACCAGCAGGTAGAGACTGGGGCCCCATTCTCACTCTTCTGAAACAGAACAATGACCAGCCTAGAATCTTATTCCCTGAAAAACTAAGTTTTGTATATGAAGGAGAAATCAAGACATTCTCAGATAAACAAAGACTGAGGGAATTCACCAAGACAAGACTGGCCCTTCAAGAAGTACTCAAAATAGCTTTGCGCAGTGGCAGTATCGTAGCCAATGAGGTTTATCCGAGGCGCGATTATTGCTAATTGAAAACTTTTCCCAATACCCCGCCATGACGACTTGCAATATAGTCGGCATTGGCAATTTTTGACGGTCCCCACGGGGACTGGATAAAAAAAAAAAAAAAAGAAGTACTCAAAACAGTGTTACCTACGGATCAGCATAATAAATACACATGAATATAAATCTACCCAAAAGCTAAAGATCAAAGCCCAGATACCACAATGGCTCAAGAGGGAAAACAAAGCAACAAACTTCAACCCAAAATAATGAACAAAAATCTTCCCCACCAATCAGTTATCTCAATAAATGTGAATGGCTTGAACTCCCCCCTCAAGAGACATAGGCTGGCCGAATGGATAAAAAAAACACAATCCAAGTATCTGCTGCCTTCAGGAAACACATCTAACCTGCAAGGATGCAGTTAGACTAAAGGTAAAAGGATGGAGAACAATATTTCAAGCAAACGGAAGCCAAAAGAAAGCTAGCATGGCGATGCTGATTACAGATAACTTAGTTTTTAAATGAACAAAAGTAATAAAAGACAAAGAAGGTCACTATATAATGGTGAAGGGTACAGTTCAACAAGAAGACATAACAATTCTAAATATATATGCACCCAACCTTGGTGCACCCAGATTCATAAAGCAAACTCTACTTGATCTAAACAAATGGATAAACAACAACACCATAATAGTCAGAGACTTTAACAACCCACTGACAGCACAGGACAGATCCCCCAAACAGAAAATCAACAAAGAAATAATGGACTTAAACCGAACTCTAGAACAAATGGGCCTGACTAACATTTACAGGACATTCTACCTTAAAACCACTGAATATATGTTCTTCTCATCAGCTCATGGGTCATTCTCTAAGATTGACCATATCCTAGGACACAAAGCACGTCTCAAACAATTTTTAAAAAATAGAGATTATACCATGTATCTTTTCAGACCACAATGGAATAAATGTAGAAATAAATCCTAACAGGAGTTCTTGTTTCTACACAAAGTCATGGAAACTAAACAACCTTCTGCTGAATGATCACTTCATAAATGAGGAAATCAAGATGGAAATCAAAAGATTCTTTGAACTAAATGACAAAGGAGACATAAGTTACCAAAACCTGTGGGAGACAGCTAAAGCAGTCCTGAGAGGAAAGTTTATTTCCATAAATGCCTATATCCAAAAGTCAAAAAGATTACAAATAGACAACCTAATGAATCATCTCAAAGAGCTGGAAAAAGAAGAACAGACCGACCCCAAACCCAGCAGAAGAAGTGAAATCATTAAGATCAAATCAGAACTAAATGAAGTTGACAACAGGGAAACTAAACGGAAGATTAATAAAACAAAAAGTTGGTGCTTTGAAAAAATAAACAAAATTGACACACCTTTGTCTAGACTAACGAAAAGCAGAAAAGAAAAATGTCTAATAAGCTCCATCAGGAACAATAAAGGAGAAATTACAACTGATGCCGTGGAGATACAAGATATAATTTATGAATACTACAAAAACCTCTATGCACACAAACTGGAAAATGTGGAGGAAACGTACAATTTCTTAGAAACACACATCCTCTCTAGGCTCAATCAGGAAGAAATAGAATTCCTGAACAGACCAATATCAAGTACTGAAATTGAAACAGCAATAAAAAATCTTCCTGAAAAGAAAAGTCCTGGACCAGATGGTTTCACACCCGAATTTTACCACACCTACAAAGAACTCGTGCCTATCCTGCAGAAATTATTCCACAACATCGAGAAGGATGGAATTATCCCCAACACATTTTATGAAGCAAACATAACCCTGATACCAAAACCAGGAAAGGACACAACAAAAAAGAAAACTACAGACCAATATCCCTTATGAATATAGATGCAAAAATTCTCAACAAAATCCTAGCCAATCGAATCCAGGTGCTTGTCAAGAAAATAATCCATCACAACCAAGTGGGCTTCATCCCAGGGATGCAGGGATGGTTCAACATATGCAAATCTATAAATGTAATTTACCATATAAACAGAAGCAAAAATGAAGACCATATGATCCTCTCAATAGACACAGAGAAAGCATTTGACAAAATTCAACACCCTTTTATGATAAGAATGCTCAACAAAATAGGCATAGATGGGGCTTACCTAAAAATGACACAAGCCATATATGACAAACCCACAGCCAATATCATCCTGAATGGGGAAAAATTGAAAGCATTCCCACTTAGAACTAGAACTAGACAAGGCTGCCCACTATTTCCACTTCTATTCAACATAGTGCTGGAAGTCCTCACCTTAGCAATCAGACAAGAGAGCAGAATTGAGGGCGTCCAAATGGGAGCAGAAGAGATCAAACTCTCACTCTTTGCTGATGACATGATATTATACCTAGAAAACCCTAAGGATTCAACCAAGAGACTCCTTGAACTGATAAATTAATTTGGTAAAGTCTCAGGATACAAAATCAATACACAGAAATCAGAGGCATTCATATACGCCAACAACAGTACAAGTGAGAACCAAATCAAAGACTCAATTCCCTTCAAAATAGCAGCAAAGAAAATAAAGTACCTCAGAATATATATAACTAAGGAGGTAAAAGACCTCTACAGGGAGAACTATGAAACACTGAAGAAAGAAATAGCAGAGGATATAAACAGGTGGAAGAATATACCATGCTCATGGGTCGGCAGAATCAACATTGTTAAAATGTCTACACTACCCAAAGTGACCTACAGAGTCAATGCAATCCCTATTAAAATACCATCATCATTTTTCACAGATATATAAAAAATAGTTTCACGCTTTGTATGGAACCAGAGAAGACCCCGTATAGCAAAATCAATCCTAGGCAATAAAAACAAAATAGGACGTATCAATTACCAGATTTCAAACTATACTACAACGCTATAGTAATTAAAACAGCTTGTGATTGGCACAAGAACAGGGACATTGACCAGTGGAACAGAACAGAGAACCCAGATATAAAACCATCCTCATATAGCCAACTAATCTTTGACAAAGCAGACAAAAACATACACTGGGGAAAAGAATCCTTATTCAATAAATGGTTCTGCGGCCGGGCGCGGTTGCTCACACCTGTAATCCTAGCTCTCTGGGAGGCCAAGGCGGGCGGATTGCTCAAAGTCAGGAGTTCAAAACCAGCCTGAGCAAGAGCGAGACCCCGTCTCTACTATAAATAGAAAGAAATTAATTGGCCAACTGATATATATGTAAAAAATTAGCCGGGCATGGTGGCGCATGCCTGTAGTCCCAGCTACTCGGGAGGCTGAGGCAGAAGGATCGCTCGAGCCCAGGAGTTTGAGGTTGCTGTGAGCTAGGCTGACGCCACGGCACTCACTCTAGCCTGGGCAACAAAGTGAGACTCTGTCTCAAAAAAAATAAATAAATAAAATAAATGGTTCTGGGAAAACTGGATAGCCACATGCAGAAGACTGAAACAAGACCCACACCTTTCACCTCTCACAAAAATCAACTCACGCTGGGTAACAGATTTGAACATTAAGTGTGAAACTACTAGAATTCAAGAGGAAAATGTTGGAAATACTCTTCTAGACAGTGGCCTAGGCAAAGAATTTATGAAGACGATCCCAAAGGCAATCACAGCAGCAACAACAATAAATAAATGGGACCTGATCAAATTAAAAAGCTTCTGCACAGCCAAAGAAACTGTCAAGAGAGCAAATAGACAACACACAGAATGGGAGAAAATTTTCACAAGCTACATGTCCGATAAAGGGCTGATAACTAGAATTTATTTAGAACTCAGGAAAATCAGCAAGGTAAAATCAAACAACCCTATGAAAAAGTGGGCAAAGGACATGAACAGAAATTTTTCAAAAGAAGATAGAATAAAGGCCAACAAACATATGAAAAAATGCTCAACATCACTAATCATCAGGGAAATGCAAATCAAAACTGCAATGAGATATCACTTATGTCCATTAAGAATGGCCTTTATCCTCAGAGTTTCTAGCAGCTATGAAAAGAAAAATAAAACAAATAAAAAAAAGAATGGCCTTTATCAAAAAGTCTCCAAACAATAAATGTTGGCATGGATGTGGAGAGATAGGAACACTCCTACACTGCTGGTGGGACTGCAAACTGGTTCAGCCTCTGTGGAAAGCAATATGGAGATAACTTAAACCCATACAAGTAGATCTACCATTTGATCCAGCAATTCCACTACTGAGCATCTACCCAAAAGATCAAATGACACTCTACAAATGGGACACCTGCACTCGAATGTTTATAGCAGCACAGTTCACAATCACAAAGGTGTGGAAACAATCCAGGTACCCATCAATACACGAGTGGATTAATAAAATGTGGTATATGTATACCATGGAGTACTATCCAGCTTTAAGAAACAATGGTGATATAGCACCTCTTGTATTTTCCTGGATAGAGCTGGAACCCATTCTACTAAGTGATGTATCTCAAGAATGGAAAGACAAGCACCACATGTACTCCCCAGCAAATTGGTATTAATAGAGCAACACTTAAGTGGACATATAGGAATAAAATTTATCGGGTGTCGAGTGGGTGGGATGGGGGAACGGGGCCTGGGCAATATATGTAACCTTAACATTTGAACCCGTATAATATGCTGAAATAATAAAATAACAATAATTTAAAAAATGAAAAATAAATAAAATAGGTGTTTGTCCCTGGGAAGCCAATAGAAAAAAAATCAAAAATTGAAAAAATTGAAAAAATAAATAAATAAATAAAATAGGTGTTCAGAAATGAATGTGTTTCTTCACACCAACAGAAACAAGCCGAAACATATAAAAGGAAATTCTGGGCAAGATGATAGCAAGGACCCAGTTTACTAACGTCCTTCCAACATTCTCTCAAAGTGACCGATGAAATTAAAAATGGGAGAGTCTGGCGTCAGTGGTAGGAACTAGGAAAATATGCCAATCATATGCCAGGCCTCAGAGCAAGTGGGCAGCCCACTGGGCTATGTCACATAGCAAGTTTCACTCTTTATTATTATTCTGTTATTTGCTAAACTTCTTCTCTGACCCTGTTATTGTGCTAAGGCTATATATGCATTATTTCATTTAATCCTTGCACCAGTAAACCTATGAAGTAGGTATCTTTATCACCATTTTTCAAATAAGATATATGAAATATATTTAATCCGAGGTCAGAGGGTGGTGAATCCCATGAGTCTTCAGCATTGTCAGGCCTTGAATCTCAGCCCCCAGGGATGTCACTAAGCAGTGAGGGAATCCAGAGGAGGGTGGAGGTGAGAAGGGGGTGAATGGGCTGTGTGGAGACTCGAGTGGCAAGCCCTGTGCAGTTAGGGGAGAATGCTCATCCCACCTGCACGAATGAAGTGCCCCAGTGTGCAGGAGCTCCCCTTTCCCTTAATACTCCATGACCCTGGCAGGCAGCATCGCAATCCATGCTGAACAGAATGTGAGGCTCAGAGAGTTTAGGAGGTGGCCCAAAGAATACAGAGACTAGTTAGGAATTTGGGGATTTGCACCCAAAGTGCCCGTGTTGTGTCCCTGGGCTGCGTGCTGACTCCCCCAGCAATGGTGCAGGGTGTGCACGGCTCCTCTTGGCCTGGCTGGGCCAAGAGCACAGTGTGCTGGGGAGTCTGGCTGGGATTTGCTCTCCTACCCCTTGCCCACAGGCAAGAGGCCAAGGGACACAGGAAATAGGGGCCTGCGAGAGGACAGCCCAATTGGAAGAACCTGTGTGCCTGGGGGGTGGGGGGTGGCCTGAGCTGCACAAAAGCTCCTTGTCTTTTCCTTTTGGCACGAGCAAGAATTTCCAGAGTCCCCAGGAAGACCCACGCTGGGAGAGCCCTCAGCAACGGACGGGCACGGCCAGCCCCCTCTCTGCATGGCTGGTGGGGCTACTAGCCCAGGGCATACAAGTTATAACCAGAGACAGGGACACGGTGGAGTGTGGACATGGATGTCTCTCTGTTGGGGGTGGGAAAAGGTGGGGAGGAGTACTTGACAAGTTCAAATTTAAAGAATTTGTTTATTATTTTTTGAATCTACCCCCTTTCTTGCATGCAGTCCCGGTTCCTCCCAGGTGGGAGAAGACGTGGGAAGTTAGGGGAGAAGTTAGGGAAGGTCTGCTTGGTGCAGGGAGAAATGAAGTGTAAGGGGAGGTTTAACATTAACAATTATAATACCAGCCATTATAGTCCCAACAGCTGACATTCACTGAATCCGCCTTCACGTCCAGCACTGTGTGGAGTACAGTGTAGAGTCTGTTTCTTAGTTAATCTTGGCCGCAACCACATGGAATGTGTTCTGTGGTTCTCCCAGAGCTTGGCAATAGCAGTTTCCCAACCAGTGTCTTTTGAAGTGACAGATCCACATTTAGAGGAGGAGGAAACTGGCCTGAGAGAGTCCAGCAAGTGAACTCAGCCCTGGCTGACCACCGTGCCTCCCATCCACCCACTCAGCCTGGAGCCGTTTTTGCAGCAGGTTCACGTTGCCAAGTGTCATCATTTCAGTTAGTTGGGAAATTTATGGATATTTCCCGACGATGCATCAACCTACGATTCCTGGATCCTCTGTGGGCTTGGGGCGTAGGGCGTCAGTTGGCATTGAATGTGCTTTCTGATCTTCCTTATCAGCTTTTATGTAATTGGCCGCATCCTTGAGAACCAGCTCCTTGAGGATGTTCTCTGCAATGCTCTCTAGGGAGATGATCTCGTTTTGGCTCCTTGGGTGGGAGTTTGGGTAAAACATAAACTCTCTGAAGACACCACTTGGCTGACTATTCAAAGCATTTTGGAGTTAGTACCTCTTCGTAAGGGAGGGAGAGGAACTGATTTCTAATCCTGACTTTCTCCTTACTAGCTGCTGTAGCCTTGGGCGGGTCACCTCCTCTCCCTGAGCCTCAACTTCCTCTGCAGTAAAGAGGAGATAGTCATATGACCTCGGTCATAGCAGAAAGATGTGAATTCCCTTGCCTGACCTGCTTTCTCCTAAGCTTTCCTGTGTTTTCCTTGCTTTAAGGCCTTGTAGGTTGTAAGTTTCCTGAGGGCAGAAAGGATGTAAACAATGCCAGACAGGCCTGCAGAGGCCCCCTAGAGGGGGTCAAGTTTTCCCGAGGCATCACTACTGACCCAACAGGAGCCAGCAGCTGACCCTGCTTCCTGAAAGAGGTGCAGGGTAAAGACCCACAAAGGGGGTCTTTGAACATGTGTAGGGTTTTCCTAAGCAGTGCATCCTGCATGCCATGGAGATTGGCAGGCCTGGGTGGGTGACGGTGGGTGGGGGCAATAAATCTGGGGGAAGGTCTGGTTAGATTACTGAGGGCCTTGAATGCCACTCTCAGGAGAATAGACATTCATGCTACGGGCAGAGGTGCAGGGAGGGTTTTTGGCTAAAGGATGACACGATCATACCCAACCCCTTTCTTTTTCTTTTTTAATCTTTTTCATTGGAAATAATTTTAAACTGACAGAAATAGTACAGTGAGTTTTTGTATACCTTTCAGCAGATCTCCAAATATTAACATCTTATATAACTACAAATTACCAAAGCCAGGATATGGACATGAATGTAATACTATCAATGAACCTATAGACCTTATTCAGATATTGCCAACTGCCCCTCTTTTTACGTCCTTTTTCTGTTCCACGATGCAGCCCAGAGCTCCACGTTGCACTCAGCTGCCGGGGGTCTGTGGGGTCCTTTGATTCGGAACACCTCCTCAGTCTTCTTTTGTCTCTCATAACTTGGACAGTTTTGAGGAGGCCAGGCTAGTCATTTTTGTCTTCCATAACCCTTGACACTCTTGAAGAGTACTGACCAATTATTCTGTATGATGTCCCTCAACTTGAGTTTGTCTAGTGTTTTCTCATGACGAGTATGGTGCAAAGCATTTTTGGTGAGAAGGCCACGGAAGTGATGTCGTACCCTCCCAAAGCGTCTTATCAGGAGACACATGATACTGCTGTCTCATTAACGGAGATGTTCACTTTTAAAGATGATATCCACTGGGCATGGTGGCTCACACCTATAATCCTAGCACTTTGGGAGGCTGAGGCAGGAGGACTGCTTGAGGCCAGGAGGAGGAGACCAGCCTGAGTATGAGTCAGACCCTGTCTCTAGAAAAAGAAATTAGCTGGGTACGGTGGCATGAGCCTGTAGTCCCAGCTAATAGGGAAGCTGAGGCAGGAGGATCACTTGCGCCTGGGAGTTTGAGGTTGAAGTGAGCTATGATGACACCACTGCATTCTAGGCCAGGTGACAGAGAGACTCTCTCAGGAAAAAAATAAAAATGATATGATATAGATGATGTCTGCCAGATTTGACTGTAAAATTCTTCTTCCTTTTTTAATTTTTTTTTGAGACAGAGTCTCACTTTGTTGCCCAGGCTAGAGTGAGTGCCGTGGCGTCAGCCTAGCTCACAGCAACCTCAAACTCCTGGGCTCAAGTGATCCTCCTGCCTCAGCCTCCCGAGTAGCTGGGACTACAGGCATGCACCACCATGCCCGGCTAATTTTTTCTATGTATATTAGTTGGCCTATTAATTTCTTTTTTATTTATAGTAGAGACGGGGTCTCGCTCTTGCTCAGGCTGGTTTCGAACTCCTGACCTTGAGCAATCTGCCCGCCTCGGCCTCCCAGAGTGCTAGGATTACAGGTGCGAGCCACCGCGCCTGGCCCTCTTAGTAGAGTTTTAACTTGCATTTCTCTTATTGAGTGGGGTTTGGCATCTTTTAAAGTGTCCAGAACTGTTTGAATTTCCTTTTCTGTGATCTAGATGTTCAGATCATTTACTCCTTTTTTTATTGTGTTGGTATGCTTTTTCTTATTGAATAGTGGGAGTTCTTTATATATTGGGGAAGTTCACCCTTGTCTGTGATATGAGTTGTATGTATTTCTCCCAATTTCATGATTGTTTTTTAGTTTGCTTATGATAGTTTTTACATGAAATCTTTTATTTTTATATAGTAAAATTTACCAGTATTTCCATTAATGTCCTTTTTTATTTTCTGAGACAGGGTCTCACTCTGTTGCTTGGGCTGAGTGCAGTGGCATCAACACAGCTCACTGCAAGCTCAAACTCCTGGCCTCAAGTAATCCTCCCACTTTGAGCTCCCAAAGTGGGAGGATTATGGGCATGAGCCACCACACCTGGCCTACAAATATGATTGAGAATGGATGAGAGACCTGTCCAAAGTCACACTGGTCTCCAAAGCCTGCTCCTAACTACAGACATGCTGCAGACCATGGACGTGCATCTCATGCAGAGGTTGAACCCCGAACCAGCGTGTGACCCGAAAGTACACACTGCCCATAAAAAACAAAAAAGAGAGGTAAATGCAACTAACTTTGCCAGGGAAAAAAAATCTGCTTTTAACTTTTAATTCCCTGAAGGTTGACAGTAGTAGATGGGTGGAGAATTCTAAACTGTTCCTACTAGTCTACACATTTTATTCCTTTATGAACCTAACATATATTGAAAATTCTGTTTGTTGTAATGCTTACATGGGGGAGTGGGGCTGCATAATTCTGACTGAGGTATAAGTTCATTTGTAAACTTGGTGTTTAAATGACTGCTGACTCTTCGGGGTGCCCTTGGAGCATGAGTCCCACCAGGCCAGGGAGAAAGAGACGACAGGGAGGGAATTCTGGCAGGGCAGTGGCTCGAGTGCAGGTTAGTAGGTGGGAATAGGTAACCTGGGGTCCAAGTTAGTGAGGAAATTTGCCTCAAAGGAGCAGAAGTGCCAACTCAGGAACAATAAGAGGTAAGTTTGGTTGTGCAAGGGTGAGGTTAGATTAGAAATTTTAGAATATAATAGGCAGAGAGTTAAGTTTTGAATAATGACCACCTTTTTGAATCTCTAATTTGCTGTAGTTGATCCATAGGTCTTTATTAGAAAATATACATATATTTAGGTCACAAAACCAAGGGACTGTCAGTGGCATGTGTGAGCAACTGCAGTAATATAACTCAACTAAAAACAAGACAAAACAAAACAACGTCAAGCACTGCCTGGGAAACTCCAGCAGAGGTTTCCCAGCTGCGCCACTTCTTGTGTGACCTTGGGTAGCTGGCTTGCCCTCTTGGGGTGTTACTTTCCCCTTCTAGGAAATGAGGCTGCAGGCGAAGGAGCTAGGAGCGCTCGAGGCCCTAAGCAGCGATGGCAGCCCCTTTCTGCTCTCCTTGACAGGCCTTGGGGGAGTGGCCCTGTTGGCAAGCCTGCTGCCTGCATTCCACGCTCAGTTCCCGGCCACCCAGGAATAGGAGGTGGGAGTCAGTCATGTCACCTTGCACTCAGCAGGCAAGCGGGAAAGCATGCCTACCCCAGTGCACCGAGGCTGCTGGCAGAATTGGGTGGTAACCAGGACTTGGGGGAGTTTCAGCAATCTGGTTTCCAATCTCCACCTATTTGTAGCTGTGAGATTGTTAGGCAGGGACCAAATCTGCAGGTGGCAGATACAGGCCAGGAGTGTGGTTCCTAGGGGTGGAGAAGCCAGGGGGACCACATAGGGGAAGGGACTGCAGGAAAACACAGAACACCTGACAATCAGATATGTCAATCATCTCCTTACACCTCCCGTAAGCCCGCCCCAACGAGGCCAATAAAAGGAAACCACCTGGGTGTCCTCAACGTCTTTCTCCACTGGTAGAGACTGACCCGATCCTCTCTGGGCGTACTCTTGCTTTGTGTAGCTCCCTTCTTTTCTGCAATAAAAGCTGTTTGTGCCAAATTGCTTTCTGTCTGTGGTTACTCCCTGGCACCAGCCCTACTCGTGAATTTTCCAAGCAAGGAGCCAAAGAACCAGGATAACAATCTGCCAAGAGGCCAGACCTGACAAGATCTCTGGCTAATGACTTGCTGTCTCTTATCTGAGTGTCGTTTGTAAAATGGGAATAATAAGAGTACCTGCCTCCGGGGGTTATTGAAAAGATCAGATGAGACAAGTATAAATGTTTTGAGCAGTGCTAGACACATGTTCCATATTCAGTCAATGTTAACTGTTTTTTAATTGTTTTTAGTATTCAAATCAAATCCTAATTTCCTATCACATGTAGGAATTCTCTCTACAGCATCTCAGATAAGTGACTATTTTCACTCTGCTTGAATACTTTCAGCGACAGGGAACTCACTACTTCTCCCAGTAAATAGTATATAGTGCTATATAAAATTCCAGGATGCTAAGGAATTTTAAAACTGAGAGGAACCTTATAAATAATCAAGTTTAACTGCCTCACGGGAACACCCAAGTTCAAGAGATTAAATTATTTGTTCAAGGGTCACATGGCTAGTTAAGTGGCAGCTGCAACCCTCTCCTGCTTTCTTAATCTTGCTGGATAAGTCCATTTTCCTTTCCATGGGAGAGCATTGGTACTGTATCCACAACCCTGCCAGCCCCACCAACAATTCCTGGCAGCCCCAGGTTGTTTGTTTGCTGGGCCTGTTTGGATCCCAGACAATATGAAAGGTTTGCTGATCCATTCGTGGGTTCCAGGATAAGAACCTCTATCTTAGAACTTCTAAATGATGAAGGCCAAGCTCACGTTGACACATTCTGCAAAACGATCCAGCTCTTACAATGTCAGAGGGATGATCCAGCTCTGATTCCTGGGCACACTCCTTTGGTTACCCAGCCCCCTCTAGTCCCAGAAGCCTCCAAATCTCTATCTTCACCCTGCTTTAAGATGCTTGGTCTCTGGTTCACAGTCCCTGACGGCCAATGTCCATTTCCTGATCTGCTCCACCCAGTCTGGATGTATCTTTACACTGGAGGTGGTACCTGGTGGGCAGTTATGGTGACCTTCTAGGGGCCACCTACCCAACAGTGACTGTGGGAGAAGGGAATAAGCATCTGCTCAGGGGAGTGGCCTGGCCATGCCCACTCTGAGGAGCCTTCAGTGCCCCATGATCTTGTGACATGAACTTGGATTGATGCTGGGTGGCCACATCAACCCTCCCTCCCAACCCTGTGCTCTTGAGCTAGCCCCTCCTCCTTCACTTGAATTAACTCCTTTTTCCTTTTTTTTTTTTTTTTTTACATCATAGGTGGAGACTGAATGAATTAACTCCTTATGATAAGAAATCAGGAGTATCATGAAGTAGAAATATAATTTTTATGTAAGAAATTAGATGGTAGAGTCCATTTTAAATATGTATTTCACAGATATATTAGTTGATTATGTTGCCATAAGTGAGTACCTGAGACTGGGTAATTTATAAAGAAAAGAAATTTATTTCTTGCAGTTCTAAAAGCTGGGAAGTCCAAGGTCAAGGGCCTGCATCTGGTGAGAGCCTTCTTGCTGGCGGGAACTCGCAGAGACCCAGGGTGATGCAGGGCATCCTGTGGGGACGGGCTCAGGACAGTTGGCCACACTGGCTTTTGAAACAGACCCACTCCTGTGAAAACTAACCCACTTTCTCGATAATCCATTTATGTGTTAGTCCATGAATGAATTAATTCCTTCATGAA
Source organism: Microcebus murinus (assembly GCF_040939455.1). Lineage (NCBI taxonomy): Eukaryota > Metazoa > Chordata > Mammalia > Primates > Cheirogaleidae > Microcebus > Microcebus murinus. The sequence goes on along the minus strand of NC_134117.1, from coordinate 55,639,223 downwards.
GGCAGAGCTCTCATGACCTATCATTTTTCAAAAGTCCAACCTCTCAGCACGCCTGCATTAAGAACGAAGTTTCCAACACATGAACTTTTGGGGGATATAGTCAGACCACATCCAGTGGAAAACCTGTTTCACTGTGACTATGTTGATACTGGGGAGTGATTTTATGCTACAGTTACCTTGGTAAATTTATAATCGATAGGCTCTTAACAGACGGTACACAAATAGGCTTTGAAATATAGGTTTGATTTCTGGTTCTACCACTCACCAGTTCTGATTATAAACGAGCAGCTTAATTCATTTGTGTAAGGCTGGTGGCTGGGTCCCCTTCCCTTCTTCCCCCATCCTCACAGCATTGCAAAACCTGCAGACCTTGCACAACAGCTGCCCTAACTGCATCCTGTTACCAAGGGAACATCTCCGCCAGGATCCCCCGCCAAGGCAAAGCAGGAAGACAAACCCGGGTGCTAAACATCCTGCTCTGACCCCAGAGACTGACAACAAAAACAGCTAGCCCCCAGCTACCCCCATAAAAGCTAACTCTCAGTCCTAGGTGGAGCGAACTTCTGGGGCCCCTGCTCTGGGACCCTTGAACCTCGCCCAGGAGCGCTTTCAATAAACGCTACGTTTCTTAGCGTCTATTCCACCTCATTACTCTTCTTCCACCACCACAAAACTTACAATTTGTCCCCAGTTTTCTAACTGGGAAAAATGGGTTAGCAGTCCCTACCTCCTGGGGTTTAAAGTGAGAATTAAATGAAAGAGTACAAGTAAGGCTATTAGTGTTAATACTTGACACACAGTGAGTATTTGACTAATGCTTGTTCTTATTTTTATTAATATGTAAGCTGTAGGATTCTTGCAGATTCAAAGAATATGATGGGATTTCACAAGAAATCTGCTCTCTGGTCAAAGTGTGTTTTGTGGCAGGCATGACAGGACCCCAGGACATTAGTGACACACTGAAAATTGAAATTTCCTAATGTATTTCTTTTCAGTTTCCTAGGAAATACTCTGTAATACCCAGAACATAAGCCACAAACTCTCCAACTGTGCAGATGTTAAAGATTCATAAATGCTGTGAATACCACCATTCTGTGGACATGTGCAACATATTATTGCTGCTCCATTAACCAAAGGCAAGAAACCCCCTGGGCCTGCAGGGTGTTTACAGTATTCACACATTGCTATGGATACAGTATCAAAGGCAGGTGCCAGGAACATGAACAGGATGTAGAGGCTGGGGGCAGGGGTTACAGGCAACTAACAATGACAGAAACTATTCTCAATCTTAATACATCATTCTTGGATAAAACTTGTAAAATATTTGGGAGGTGAGGCATTCTGTTGAGAACATTACTTTGGATGTTTCATCCAACACTGCTGACAGGCAGCTTGCTGGAAGAGTGAACGTTCGGGACCTAGGTCTGCCACCAAATCGGCTATGTGACTTTGATGGTGACCTTCCTTCACACACCCTCAGTGTCTCCCAGTGTAAAACTGCAGTCCCTTCCAGTGTTCTGATCACAAGTGGACCACACACACGATTTCATCTCATACCCTGTGTAGTTCAATGCAATTCTAGCTAAGTCAAGCAAAATTAAGATAGATTTGTGGAGGCCTCCGAGATGAGCTATGCTGGTTGGCCAGCCTGGGTTTTCTTTTTCTGTTGTTACCTGTCTTGTTCACAAACCATGTAGATTTCAGTTGGGATATCAACTCTCACACTGGCTTAGAGACAGATTTTTCCCCCCATTCAAGAGAGCAATTATGGAATGTGGGCAAGCCAGCCCTTGTTGGCAAATGGTCAAAAAGTCAATGAAAATTAGATTAAGTCAGTTACCAAACTCAAGTGTTCTCAGTACCCCTCCCAAGATGCCAATTAGTAGCAATGGACTGTCAACGGAAAAAAAGCCAAACTCTGTAAAATAATTTTAAAGAGATTTATTCTGAGCCAAATTTGAGGACCATGACCCGGAGCCACTGCCAAGAGGCCTTGGGCAAGTGGACTCGCTGTGGCTGGGTTAAAGTTTGGTTTTTATACATTTCAGAACACGGGGTTACAGGTAAAGTCATCAATCAATACGTGGGAGGCATATATTGGTTTGGCCCAAAAAGGTGGGACATCTCAAAGGGGGGGGGCTTACAGGTTATAGGTAGGTTTAAAGGTTCTTTGGCTTGTAATTGGTTAAAGACATGAAGCTTTATCTAAAGGCCTGGAATGTTTTAACATAAGGAGCTGTTCTCAGAGATAAGCCACAGACATAGATTTGTTGTGTAAACTGAGGACCTGCAGATTTGTCTTGCATATCTTTAGGCCTGTGAATGGGTTACAAAGGAAGTCCCCAAGAAGGGAGGGGGGCATGATGAGGCCTGTCTGACCTCTCTCCTCCTGGTTGACAATTTAATTTTAAGATATTCCTTTGGCCACGATGGGGCCCATTCAGTCAGCCGGTGGGTGGTTGAGCCTTAAAAATGTACTTTAATTCACAGGACATACTGCCATATAAATGGGTCTTTAAGTCCCAATACTATTCATTTAAATTAAAAATACTCACAAGACAACAATGTGTATTTTGTGAGAATACATGCACACCAGACACATTGGAATTATAGCCCAGAAGTAGGGACAATAGGGAAATGGGGATAAAAGAAGATAAACAAAACAAGAGGGAACTAGACACCCAGGTTCAAAGAGAGGATACAATTTACTCAAGGCGGTACAGCTAGCCAGGTGTGCAGGAAAAGTCCGGAACAGAGCTGTCACTCAAAGGCGGGGCCCTTGTCCATTCCATTCCATTCTAAAAGGCTGTTGCCTTTTGCACTTAAGGGGAAATGACAACAACAACAAGGGATTAAAAGGTGACTTATTTACCAACTCTCAGAGGCTTGCTGTTACTTTTTCCTTGAAAAGTAAAGTACCTGCAAGATTCATGCAAATCTGGTCTTCCCTCTAAGGGAGCTTTGTATTTCTCAGATCTTGTCTTGATTGTGTTAGGGACCGACCTTCCACAGCCCCACTGGACAGAAAAGCAGAGACATTGAGGATGCAATCACACAAGAGGAGGTTTATTTTCTGGCTAGCCAGGGTCCAAGCCCCAGAGCACCAACGCAGTGGCCACTCTCGCAGGCAAGGACCCCGACCGGAACAACGGCATGCCTTTTATCCCCATGGTGCACAAGCTGCGCACAAGCTGACTACGCATGGATCATGCGTTGGCCTTTAAAATGATTGGTTGCCCACCATTGCCTTTTGAAATAATTGGCGGGTTGGTTGCCCTCTATTGCCTGATGGGCCAGTCGCCCGTGCTTCAAAGACCTCATCCCATAATTCCCCTTACAGCGGTGTAGCAAGCAAGCAATGACCAGAAGCAAAGGTTTGCGGTTAGCTCTTTGCCCCACCCAAGTAAATTCCGGACAATTGGAAGAATTCCTCTGCCCTTCCTCTGTCCTACAAATTCCTCTGCCCTACAATTGGTGTTAGGATGGCCTGAATCCCCCAATTTCCTAATATATAACAGCTAAAGATCCATCTAGAGCTCTTCCTCTTCTTTACTGTTTCCGACCCATGTTAGCACAGCCACCCTACTGGGACTCTGTTTTCACAAACAGAGTCAATCAGAAAAGAGTCAAAAGAAAGGAAACGTAAATCTTTCTCTTCCCATTCCCCAGCTCACAGCCCTTAGAATCTGTTTCTATAGCCTCAAGGGGTTCCCAGGAACCTCCCAGACCAGACAGCATGGGTAAACTCCAGGCCTTTGTTTCCTGCCCCAAATAACATTCCCTGTGATAGGCCTGACTACGTCTCATAGACAACTAAATCTCCAGGAACGGAAGAAACAAGGAAGATGGACAACTTGACTTCTTGTGACTGCCTGCTAATTACTCCACAACAATTATTATTTTTCTCTTTGTCCCCATGAAGCAGCAAGCCACCTGGCCTCACTGCTGGCATCTCCCTTCTCTTTCTTTGGGATGCCCCCTCATCTCTCTGTTCCCTCCACTCCTCCTCCCCCACTTTTCTGTGTCCTAAAAGGATAAAATAAACTTTTTTACTTTAATCTTATCTCTATGTGAGTAATCTTCCTCCACCCATTCCCTGAACATCTACTAGTATTTTCCACCCTAACAATTGGGTCATTTCATTTCCTGGTAGCCAGAAAGGGAAGGTAAATTAATTCAACTCAGGTTTTCTGACATTACATCGAGACTGTTAACGGAAAAGAGGCCAAACTCTAAAATAATTTTAAAGAGATTTATTCTGAGACAAATTTGAGGATCATGATCCCGAGCTACACCCAAGAAGCCTTGAGCAGGTGGACTGGCTGTGGTTGGGTAACAGTTTGGTTTTGATACATTTCAGGGAGACAGAGGTTACAGGTAAAGTCATAAATCAACGTGGGAGGCATACATTGGTTTGGCCTGAAAAGGTGGGCCATATTGAAGAGGGGGATTTACAGATTATAGGTGGGTTTAAAGATTATTTGACTTGTAATTGGTTAAAGATGTGAAGGTTTGTCTAAAGGCTTGGAATGTTTTCAGATAAGGAGCTCTGTCAATCAGAGACACAAGCCACGGGACATATATTTGTTGTGTAAATTGAGGACCTGCAGGTTTGTCTGGTACCCTTAGGCCTTTTAATGGGTTACAAAGGATGTCTCCAAGAAGGGGGGGTGGGGCATGAAGAGGCCTGTCTGACTTCCTCCTGGCAGGCAATTTAGTTTGAGGATATCCCTTTGGCCCAGAGGTGGTCCATTCAGTCAGCTGGTGGGAAGGAGACCCTTAAGATTTTATTTTAGTTCACAAAGTGAATAATTCCAGTTTACTGAGATTGCATGGGATTCTAGAAAGTTAAAGAGTAGAAAGTTCTTTAAAATATGGTTCTTCAATATCATTACTATAGTGGTTTAAAAAATATATATGGTTTTTTAACCTCATATAATACTCTCCCAGGGATGGGTACCCAAAATACTATGTCTGGTGTTTTGTGAAAGAGCCTCTGCCCATTTTTATCTGGGGAATCGACTCCACGGTGGGGATCTATTATGAGAATTAACACTTAGGGAAAGGGCAAAATAAGAATATGTGTTTGCTTTTACCTGCAAAACTGTTACAGCAAGTGTTACAGTGGGGGGGGGGTCCCCAGGACAAACCCAGCAGCACCTGGAGAGTTGGGGAATCAAAGTTTATTCGCCAGCAGGCTCAGAGGGCTCTCGCCACCAAATTCTGAGCCCTGTCTACCCTATTTTTCCCACTTTTATTAGGTTGGGGTGGTCCAAGGGGTGAGATATTAAGTGACTAATGCCCACCAGGTTATAGGGTAGTTGTGTTGATGCATGTCTTTCGTGAGACAAGAGTCCCACTCTGTTGCCTGGGCTAGAATGCGGCAGTGTCAGCCTACCTCACAGCAACCTCAAACGCCTGGGTTCAAGGCATCCTCCTGCCTCAGCCTCCCAAGTACAGTAGCTGGGACTACAGGCATGCGTCACCAAGCCAGGCTAATTTTTTCTGTATATTTTTAGTTGTTTAGCTAATTTCTTTCTATTTTTACTAGAGACAGGGTCTTGCTCTTGCTTAGGCTGGTCTTGAACTCCTGAGCTCACATGATCCTCCCACCTTGGCCTCCCAGAGTGCTAGGATGATAGGCGTGAGCCACTGCGCCCAGCCAAGGAAAATTTATTTCGAGTAGTAATACTGGCTGACAAATGAAGCAATTCTAAAATTATGTTGTATGTATTGTAGGTTTGGGTGATTGAGTGAATATATCGACGTTGTCTGAACCAGAGTTTTTATGGTGGGAGAAGGAGACATAAGAGGAAGAACCCTGTGGTATAGAGCCGGAACTGCAAGGTCTCAGTATCAATGATCTTTAAAAAATTGATTTCCTCAGCTCTGTCCACTGAATGGTTCTAAAAGCAATGACAAAAATAAATCAATAAATAAAAGCAATGACACTCTTAGTACCAAGGAACATGCTAGATCTTGGTTCCTATATACCTTTCTTTAATAAAAAGAAGCCACACTACTTAGAGAAATGATTGATTCCAGGGTTAGGGCAGAAAAATTACATCAGTTCGTATGTACTTATACTTAAAATATTAAACAAACGAATAAATGAAAAGAAGAGGAGGGAAAGAAGGGAAAGCTCTTCTTACAGAAGAATGACAACTAATAAATGTAGAAGCAATGATAGAAATAGGAAAATCACCAGTTTACAAACATCATAATAAAAATTGGTTGAGGCAACAACCATCAACGGCTGCCTCAACCACTGGTGGGAACCCACAGATCCCTTCTTAATGCAAAGGTGTGGGTGGGGAGAGGCCTTTAAAGTGGAGAAAACCGGTGAACACCCACTTAACATGTGGTGAAGTTTAGGGTCATTAATAATGGGACAAACATCATCATGTGTCTTCTTATTTTTTTGAGTGATTGTATGAGTTTATTAATTTTCATCTCTGTTTGGCATCATGTAGGTGCGGCTGCTCCCAGAAAGACTTCCTTCGTCTCTCTCCATTAGCCTGGGTTAGCTCTTTTTTTTTTCTGCTGGGAAGGTAGAAGATTTCTTTATAAGAATTGTGCACCTAGGATGTTATTTAAGCCTGCAAGAAAATATAAAAAAAGAAAAAAACAAAAATGATAAAAGAAAAAAGAAAAAGAAAAAAAATTGTGTAGGGGGAACTGACATTTCTTGAGTGCTTATGTTTCAAGAACCGTATATTTTATATATTTTCTCATTTTATTCCTTACAACATTATATGAGGCCAGTATTATAAATTCTTATTTTACACATGAAATGAAGCTCAACTTGGTTATGTGGATTATGTAAATCAGGGTGTATCTTCTGAAAAGGACACAGCCTTACCTGCTGCTTTTCCTACCAGAGTGTTTAATTTCAGTCTGACAATGACAAAGAGGAAAATTAAGGGATGACGGGGCATGGTGGCTCATGCCTGTAATCCTAGCACTCCGGGAGGCCGAGGCAGGAGGATCGCTCAAGGTTAGGAGTTCAAGACCAGCCTGAGCAAGAGTGAGACTTCATCTCTATTAAACATAGCAAAATTAAGTGGTGGCGTGCCATGTGCCTGTAGTCAGGAGGAGGCTGAGGCAGGAGGATTGCTTGAGCCCAGGAGTTTGAGGTTGCTGCGAGCTAGGCTGACACCACGACACTCTAGCCCAGGCAACAGAGTGAGACTCTGTCTCAAAAAAAGAGAAAGAAAATTAAGGGATATTTTTGCAACATAACTGGCCTCAGCTCTTCAAAAATGTGTTATTAAAGTAAAAAAATAAAATAGAAGAAATTAAAAAAGCAGAGAAATACTTCTCGATGAGAGGAGACTAAAGAAACCTGACAGCTACATACTATTGTTGATGAACCCACAAGAGGGTTTCCCTCTGTTGTCTGCCACACAGAAAGCCAGTTACTGGGACAAGGAGGATTGTCAAAAAAGGAGACTTATTGTGGCGGACATCAACTGGGAGGTGGGAGGATTATCTCAAATCTGCCTCCCTGACTGACAGGGTCAGCGGTTTTTCTGGAGATGAAATTAATAACGCACGGAGTGAGTGAGCATCATTTCGTGTTTGGGGTGGAGTGCAGGGCACATAAGAGCAGTGCGACATCATCCTGGCACATACATGGCATGATCAAAAAACAGTGGCGAAGTCCTCCCAGGGTGGAGAGTTTAGTGGTATGAGGAGCGAGGGGGTAATATCAGTTATCCTTTTAGTCTTGTGCGCCTGCACGTGGTGAGGAGTAGGTTGCCCAGCAGGGCCTTGGGCACGATTTGTGGTGACTTCTCTGAACAATCACATAGTATAAAGCCTTGTGATTATCTTATTACTGTAAGGTGGGTCCACTGTTTCCACAAACAACCCAAAAGGGAGGGGATCAGTGAAACAGGGAATTACAAAGTCCTGGTCAGTAAATATTATTGGCCTGAGAACTTGAAACACAAAAGAACTGCAAAAAGGCACTTTTGCTCAGGGAGTCGGTTACACTATGTGTAATCCTGGATTGGATCCTAGATCCCCCAACCCCCACTCTCTGAAAGGCTCTAAAAGACATTATAGGCACCATGGGAGAAATTTGAATCTAAACTGTGTATAAAATAATGTTAAAGTTCCCTGAGCTGGGTGGTGGCTCATGCCTGTAATCCCAGCAACTCAGGAGGCTGAGGCAGAAGGACACTTTGAGCCCAGGAGTTGGAGACCAGCCTGGGCAACATAGCAAGACCCCATCCCCATGTATTTTTTGTAGAAAAAATACAAAAATTAGTTGGGTGTAGTGGTGCACACCAGTAGTCCTAGCTACTTGTGAGGCTGAGGCAGGAGGATCGCTTGAGCCCAGGAGTTCAAGGCTGCAGTGAGCTCTAATGACACCACTGCACTCTAGTCTGGGTGACAGAGTGAGACCCTGTCTCTAAAAATAAATCAATAAATAAAAATAAGGTCTTCGAACGTGAGAATCATGTTGGGGTTATGTAATACAACACCTATGTTCTTAGGACATGCACACTGAAAGTGGAGTGTCATGATGTCAGCAACTACTCTCAAATGAAAATTATATATGGAAAGAGAAAAATATTTTGATAAAGCTAATGTTGCAAAATGTTAACATCTGCTGAACCGAGGATGTTCTCTGCATTCTCCTTGTTACTTTTCTGAAGGCTTGAAGATTTTCAGATAGAAACAATTATACTTTATTTTTGTTCTTATGATAGCTACAACCAATTTCTCAGTTCACGTCTATTTGTCCCAATTACTTTCTTAAATTGATCAGCATCTCTGTTTCCCTTTCATAAGGCAACTACTTCAACTTACTCTCATGCCCAGTTAACTTATCCCTCCATGCACGGACACACATATTTGTCATCATGGATGTCTTCTAGGAAATATATAATTTTAATTCAAGGTTGTTTTGAAAGCATCATCTCTTTTTGTCTTTGATAACTGTTTCCCCCTTTCCTTCCTCGGTAACAAGCCTGGATATTTTTTCCTTTCTTTCTTTGAGATCCTCTTCCAAGTGTTTTCAGTATCTTTGTGTGTGAACTGCTCTGAGCCTTTGAATACAGGGAATTTTCCCATCACTCTCTCCCATTTCAATGACAATTTGACTGAATATAAAATTCTACATTCAAAGGCATTTTCCCCTTTTTTCTGTTCCATTGGTTTATGTGTCTGTTTTCATACCAGTGCTATGCTGTTTTGATTAGTATAACTTTGTGGTATATTTTGAAATCAGGTAGTATGATGCCTCCAGCTTTGTTGTTTTTGCTCTAGATTGCTTTGGCTACTTGGGGTCTTTTGCTGTTCCATATGGATTTTAGGATTGTTTTACTATGTCTGAGAAAAATGTCATTTGAATTATGATACGGATTGCATCAAACCTGTAGATCATTTTGGGCAGTATGGACATTTTAACAATATTAAATCTTCCAATCCATGAACATATCTTTCCCTTTATTTATGTCTTCTTCAATTTCTTTCATCAATGTTTTATAGTTTTCAGTATACAGAGCATTTGCATCCTTAGTTAAATGTATTCCTAAGTATTGAACTTTTTTGTAGCTACTGTAAATGGAACGGCTTTCTTGATTTCTTTTCTGGATAGTTTGTTCTTAGTGTATGGAAACACTACTGGTTTTTGTATTTTGATTTTGTATCTTGCAAAGACAAAAATTTACTGAATTTATCTATTAGTTTTAACAGTTTTTGGGGTGGGATTTTCATTCCTTTAATGATGCTGCTGAGGTCCAGAAAGTGACACACTTGCCTAAAATCCTGTGGCTAGGGCCAGGTTAAACCCCATGCTTCAGTCTTCAGTGAGTAGGGTAATACTTTTTGATTAACAGTGTGTCAAGTGTATCACTAGTATGTATGGTGATTTTAGATAATTATGCTTTCTTCTCATATGTATTAGAAAAGATATAATTAACAAACCAAACCTGAGATTTCACACTTGTTTAGGAAGATTTCTAAAAAGCAAATTGCTTTAAATAATAAACTCAGGTGTAGCACAGACATGACTAAAGTTGTGAAGGTGGTCCCTATGTGTTTGAATTTTAGGGAACTCTTCCCTACTTTATATAATAGATGCCATTCCTCTTTAATTTATAACAATGAAAATTTCATCAATTTTAGTGGCAATTTGTCCTGTGTAATGTGTTAGTATAAATAAAAAGTAAGCAAAAGTTCTTTCATAAATATTTCCCTGAACGGTATTTGTAGTATACCAAAACTATTTCACTTAACATATAGCTTACTACAAACAGAAATGAGGCAACTGGTATACTCAACCATTTAAGAAAGCTTAGAAGCCATGCCAAAATGTTTTACAAAAATTGCAAATACTGTATTTTGAATAGGATTTTCAAGTGTTCACTGTGGAATCAGAGTATAAATCTCCTCTTCATAACAGAGATGTGAAATGAAAATTAAAGACTCTCATTGTCCAGCCTGGATGAAAACGGAAACATAATTCACAATTTGGTGTGGACAAAGAGCCTTGCAGAAAGTTTCCATGGCCTTAAAATGTATTCCTCAGCTACCCTACAAGCATTACTTTTTCTCTGTGCTGACAAAAAAGGGAAGGATAAATGATATATACAACCCAGTTGCTAAACTAAAAGCTTAAAGTAATGAGACTCCAGGAAGGGTCCTAGGAAGATAAACATGTGATTGCTCTGTGTTCTCCAACCTCCACTGCAGGTCCTCTAAGTTTTGTTTTCAGACCCTCGATGTAAAGACATAAGGATCTTCTGAAATGGCAAGTTGTTTTGCCAAAGTGTCTTTACACATCTGGAATGTAACCTCAAACCCAAGGCTTGTGTTAACACCATGGCTTATAAAACATGTTTAGACACAGATTGCATGGAGTCATAAACATGTTGAATGTAGGAATTACTGTTAGTTTATAAATGGGGCCTGTTATTAAGTTCTGAGGCCATTAGTTTTTTTGTTCTTCCAAACTATAAATGTTCTGGAAACCTTTGGGGTGGGCAAGACAACAGTTTAGTCTGTTTATCTTCCATTGTCACTTCCACCAAGACGCCTCTGGCCTTTTCTCATCCAAACTTAACATAAAGCTGTTTCTCCCTTATCACCACCATGACTACAACACACAGTCAAAATGTCTCCATTTGTTTATTTTTTGCTACACAGACTTACTTCTAAGCTCCTGAGCTGTGGGGGAGAGGGGAAACAACAGGCCCAGAATCCTACCTCCCTGTGTGTGACACTGGGTAAGTTACTTCACCTCCTTGGGATCAGTTTCTGGGTCTGTAAAATGAATGATCTGCACCATTTGCTCACTAAGATCCCCTCTGCTTCTAAGCCATGATAATATCCCAAGTAAGATTATACGATTTTATATACATGCTATATATCGACGTTTTGGTCAATGACATGCTGCATACATGATGGTCCCATAAAATTATACTATATTTTTACTGTACTTTTTCAATGTTTAGTTATGTTTGGATGCACAAATACTTACCATTGTGTTACAATTACCTATTCAGTACAGTAACCTGCTATACAGTTTGCTAGTCTAGAATAAGCCATACCAATAGCTTAGGTATGCAGTAGGCTGTACCATCTAGGTTTGTGTAAGTACAGCCTATATTTGCATAATGGTGCAATCACCTAATGATGCATTTCTCAGAAAGTATCCCCATTGTTTAGTGATGCATGACTATATTTTTAGGCATTTAAAAAATGCCAGAACACTCCTTACTTGGTACACAGATCTTATGAAATGCTGAATGAAATGAAAACAGAAACAAAAAGGAGATAATCCTACAATGAAAAAGAGACACGTGGGCCATGGGAAGTTTACAAACCTAAGTATATACCCTATAACCAGGGCATTCTGCAATTCTTTTTTTTTTTTTTTTATGAGACAGAGTCTCGCTTTGTTGCCTAAGCTAGAGTGAGTGCCGTGGCGTCAGCCTAGCTCACAGCAACCTCAAACTCCTGGGCTCAAGCAATCCTGCTGCCTCAGCCTCCCGAGTAGCTGGGACTACAGGCATGCACCACCAGGCCAGGCTGATTTTTCCTATATATATATATTAGTTGGTCAATTAATTTCTTTCTATTTATAGAGATGGGGTCTCACTCTTGCTCAGGCTGGTTTTCAACTCCTGACCTCGAGCAATCCGCCCACCTCGGCCTCCCAGAATGCTAGGATTACAGGCGTGAGCCACGGCCTGCAATTCTTTATCAATGAGAAACAAACTGATATTTGAACTAGATAAACAGTTCCATAAGAGTCTATTTGAGAAAAAGAATCCAATGCATGACACTATGTCAAAACTGAAAAACATACTTGTGAGACACAATTCACAGAATTTTATTCAAATTAATCCATTTGTTCAATAATCTTCCAGATTGTTCCCAGCACCAGTCATTATTATTTCCTTTGGAAAGGACGTTTTTTAAAAATCTGGGTTGAATTTCCATGATGTTTAACTCTATGGTCAAAAATCTTTATCTACCACAAAGCAACATCTTAATCATAAGAGAAACAGAGGGAAAGACTGAAATGTATTTGCAGAAATTTATCTCCACTAGAAACAATTCATACTCCATAATCTTTCAAGGTTGTACTTTTACTTGGGGGCTCTATTTTGGGAAGGGGGTTGTTTCTCATAAATGTTTGCTTAATATAAGTAACCTGCCTTGCCGTATCACGGAAGAGAAATGAGTACTAGTTTGCAGAGAACAAGTAGGCAGTCCTCCCAGGGAAGGAAACCAAATGGCTTGTAGGGGTCGCTCTGCAGGGATAAGGGGACAGAGTCAATAATCCTGCCTCCCCAACCTGTCAGCAGTAATGAGGTCTAACCAGATGAATGGGAGAGGTAGTAACTAGCAAGGTAGCCCATGGGACAGAATCTCTAAAACAAGAATGTGTATCTGAGTGAGTCAGAGCTAGAGGGAGACACCTGGTGTTCAGAGAAAGTGACCATGAATAGGAAAGTGTAAAAATGATACCCACAGAAAGTGGTACAGATTAAAGCCAGTCTTGTACTTTTCTTTTGAGATGAAGGAACACCAAACAGGTTGTGCAATTTTCACGTAGAAATTAGAATGATACTGAACAAGGGGAAAGCAAAAGTGGTTTCCCTCCTTTGTTCAATAAACACTGATGGAGCACCTGTGTGCAAGGCAGTGGGACAGGTGCTGAGGGTAAAAGACGTGGCCCTGAGTTGAAGGAGTAATCTGGCAGTGCCATCGGAGCCCTGCACATGGCAGAGCACTGTGTCCCAGGGGCCATGTAGAGGAAAGGATCACTTCTGGCTGGCAGCACTAGGTAAGGCACTCCCAGTCCTCTCCTCTTGGTTCCCAGCATGTCCTCCTGTGCCTCTGTGTAATTGCTCAGCCTGCCCTGTGCCAGGCACTTGCTTATCTTCCTCATCTTTTTCTGTAGTTTGAGAAAGGATCCTGCCTCCACAGGTACCTAATAAATGTGTAGAATTTATGTGTTGTGGAAGTGTCACTGGTCCAGAAAGGTGGAAACAATTGGGGGAAAGGAAAGGTAAGATTGTGGTGGTGAGGGTAAGGTGTTTTGCTAACAAGTAAATTTAGTATGTGGCTCAGATGACGAAAGACCACCATAACGGCCAAGGACCTCAAGAAGGTAGCTGGAAGCACTCAGGCAAAAACAGATTAGTCTGCGGAAGTGGAAAACTCTCCAAACCCCGAATTCCATCCTGAATTTCTTGCGACTCTATTTCCTTTAGAACCATTGGACCCAATCTCTCATGTCGAGCAATAGAGCTCTCATGGGACAGATGAGAAGGGCTGCTTGTCTTCTTTACCGCTCTGCAATGAAATGCATGGGTTGTGCAGATACGCCGCATAGCCATGCCCATAACTAAGTCTTATTTTCGGGGTAGGGCTTATATTGTGCAAATGCTTAGAAATCCCGCTAGGGCTTATTTTATGGGTAAGTCTTATTTTCGGGGAAACACGGTAGTCTCTAGAAAGTAGGAAGATCACTGAGTAAACACTGCCTCCCTGCCACTCCCCACAACCCCCCACCATAAGAGGTGAGGTTGAATGTAAAAGTGTAGAGAAAGCTTTTGGATATCTTCTTTAAGTTTGTTTTCGGCGCTTTGATCTGTAAGCAATCAAGATGGAGAGAGATGCTATCCCGAATAGGAAAGTCTGTAGGAACCAGAGCAGTCGAGCCCGACCATCTGTGATGCCTTTAGACCTAAAAAAACAACAAAAAACATTTAAACACCAGAATTTTAATCTTATGGTTTCAAGGGACTGATTGTCTTCTTTTTTTTTTTTAATTTATACCTTCCATCTAGTTTCATCAGGTTTATTTTGCTGTATTTCTCTGGATTCTTAACTTGAATGGTTAGTTCATTTATTAATATTTTTCAACTTTCTTGTTTTCTAATAAATGCATTTTGGATGATTCACTATTCCCTGAGAACCAGTCTGGCTACTCTCCAGGGTATGGTATTATAAAACTGTTTTTCATGTGATTCTGGTCAGTGGATAGGGTAAAAAGCACTGGCATGGCTTCAGAACAAACATTTTGAAGACAGACCAGATATAAATCCTAGCTTGGCCACCTACCAGCTGTGACCTGGGCAAATCATTTAGTATCTTTCAGAATCAGTTTTCTTGTCTGAAAAAAATAGGAATAATAGTGGCTATCCCACCAAGTTTGTGAGACAATATACACAAAGTGCCTAGGAAAGAGCTTGGCACATGGTAATGATAAACATTTGCTTATATAGGCACTCAAAACAAATTGCCTAAAACAAAGCTCAAAAGAAAATATCTAATTGAAGTGAATGGCTTGATACAGTTTTATCTGTCTATAGTAAGCCCCATTTGGATGACTTTTTATTTAAAACAAATTTTAAAAACCATAAATATAAAAATGACATGATTTTCTACACTAACAAATTAAAGGAAAAAGATCATATGAACATCTTAAAATATACAGAAGCACTTGACAATTCCAACATCTATTTTTAATAGAAGTTTGCAGCAAATTTAGAAATACAATGTAACTTCCTAATTTTGATAGAAGAGATCTACAAAAATCTAGAATAAACATGATGGGATATGTTAAAAGTTTTCCTCTGAGATTAAGAACCAGGCACGATGTTTATTAACTCCACTTCTA
The DNA here is from genome assembly GCF_040939455.1 of Microcebus murinus. NCBI lineage: Eukaryota > Metazoa > Chordata > Mammalia > Primates > Cheirogaleidae > Microcebus > Microcebus murinus. Next base: position 55,624,072 of record NC_134117.1, on the reverse strand, counting down.
GTCAACACTGTATGGGAAGTGCTAGCCAGTGCAATAGGGAAGAAACACAAATAAAAGGTATAGAGAGGCCGGTAGCTCACGCCTGTAATTCTAGCACTCTGGGAGGCCGAGGCAGACGGATTGTGTGAGCTCAGGAGTTCGAGACCAGCCTGAGCAAGAGCAAGACGCTGTCTCCCTAAAAAATACAAAGAAATTAGCTGGACACTAAAAATACATAGAAAAAATTAGCCGGGTATGGTGGCACATGCCTGTAGTCCCAGCTACTTGGGAGGCTGAGGCAGTAGGATTGCTTGAGCCCAAGAGTCTGAGGTTGCTGAGCTAGGCTGATGCCACAGCACTTTAGCTGGGAAAACAGAGTGAAACTCTGTCTCAAAAAAAAAAAAAAAAGATATACAGATTTGAAAGGAAGAAATAATACTGTCTTCATTTCTAGATAGTAAAAAAAAAAAAACTACAGATAAACTATTATAATTAATACATGTATTAATATTTAGCAAGGTAACTAGGTCAATATGTAAAAATGGACATTCATATATACTACCATCAACCAATTAGAAAATTTAAAAAAACTCATTTATAATAGCACATGAAAATAGAAGTAGCTAGAAATTAATTTAACAAAGAATGTGTAAGACCTCTTTAAAAATTACAGAATTTTATTGATACATTACTGGAGATCTAAATAAATGGAGACAGACCATTTCATGGTTTAGAAGACTCAATAATTGAAATATCCCAATTGTCTCCAAATTAATTCATATGGTCGATTCAATAAAAATCCCAACAGGTTTATTTTTTGTAGCATATGACAATGCATAAGAATATGCAAAAGTCTAGAAGTGGGCAGCCCTCTTGAGCAATGAGATGAGAGGACATGCTTTAACAGATACTAATTCTGGGAGTCTGAGGAGGGCGGATTCCTCGAGGTCAGGAGTTCGAAACCAGCCTGAGCAAGAGCGAGACCCCGTCTCTACTATAAATAGAAATAAATTAATTGGCCAACTAATATATATAGAAAAAATTAGCCGGGCATGGTGGCGCATGCCTGTAGTCCCAGCTACTCTGGAGGTTCAGGCAGAGGATCGCTTGAGCCCAGGAGTTTGAGGTTGCTGTGAGCTAGGCTGACGCCATGGTGCTCACTCCAGCCTGGGCAACAAAGCGAGACTCTGTCTCAAAAAAAAAACAAAAACAAAAACCAGATACTAATGATTATACAGCTACTGCTATATTAAGACAGTGTTGCATTGGCTCAAGGATAAACAAACAGACCAATGGAATAGCACAGACTTCAGAAACAGGGCCATGCGTATATGTATGTATGATATAAGACAGGGCACATCAATGGAGAGTGAACATCTCAATAAATAGCTCTTGGATAATTGGGCATCATATGGAAAAAGGTGAAGTTGGAAACCTCTCACAAAGAATCAGCTCCAGGCAGATTAAAGATTTAAACGTGAAAGACAAAGTTCTAAAACTGTTAGAAGATTAAAGAAGAATATCTTAATAACTTTTATAGAAAAAAGTAATAAATTTGACCATGTTGATAAACTTCTGTTTATAAAAAAAGACCCAACAGAGTAAAAAATCACAAGAAAGGATATTTGCAAGACATCTAAATGACAAAGTATTCAAATTCAGAAAAAAAAGTGCCTACAAGTGGTTAAGGACAGACAACCCATTAGCAGAATGTTGGTGAGATTGTGGGGAAATGAGCACTGTCACACTTGTATTGGAAGTATAAATTAGTCCCACGGTTCTGAAGGCAATATGCCAATATATATCAAAATTAAAAATATTCATTCTTCAATCTTCAAATTCCAGATATAGGAATTTATATATTCTAAGGGAATACTAAAGTGGACCAAATGTATGAAATTCTTGTTCACAGCAGTATTGCTTAGGATAGTAAAGCTATACATCCTTCATCAGATGGATTTCTTAAATACATTAAGGCACATCCATATAATAGAATAGTATACACTAATATTAATGGATGGGGTAAGTTGATATGTACAGCCATGGAAAATGTGAGCCTAGTGTGGTAGCACTCTTGTCGTTCTAGCTACTCAGGAGGGTGGAGTGGGAGGATTGCTTGCACCCAGGAGTTCAAGGCCAGCTTGGGCAACATAGTTAGACTCCCTCAAACAAAATAAAATAAAATAGATAAAATAAATTTAATAATAGGCATATGTGATAATGGAAAACAGTTATAGAAGAGTTTATATCTATGTGTGTATATGAAATTGTTTATAAATGCATAAAATTATGATATACACTAAACTCTTTTTTTTGAGACAGAGTCTCACTTTGTTGCCCAGGCTGGAGTGCCTTGGCATCAGCCTAGCTCACAGCAACCTCAAACTCCTGGACTCAAGAAATCCTTCTGCCTCAGCCTCCCGAGTAGCTGGGACTACAGGCATGTGCCACCATCCCCGGCTAATTTTTTCTATATATTTTAGTTGGCCAATTAATTTCTTTCTATTTATAGTAGAGACTGGGTCTCACTCTTGCTCAGGCTGGTCTTGAACTCCTAAGCTCAAACGATCCTCCCGCCTTGGCCTCCCAGAGTGCTAGGATTACAGGCGTTAGCCACCCCACTCAGCCTACACTAAATTCTTAACAAGGACTATATGGGATATTATAGAAGACTTTCAATTTTATAAGCTGAGTTTTTAGCATTCCACCTATAACTGTTTTTTTTTTTATTTTTAGAGACAGGTATCTTTCTGTCACCCAAGCTGTAATACACCAGCACAATCATAGCTCACTGTAGCCTCAAACTCCTGGGCTCAATCCTCCTGCCTCAGCCTCCTGAATAGTTGGGATTACAGGTGCATGCCACTACATCTGGCTAATTTTTCCTTTAGTAGAGACGGTGTCTTGCTATGTTGCCCAGGCTGATCCTGAACTCCTGGCCTCAAGCAATCCTCCCACCTTGGCCTCCCAATGTGCTGAGATTACAGGCATGAGCCACCTCACCTGTCCTTATTTTCCACTTTTAGAAGTAACAGAAAAATAATGGGGTGAAAGCTAACCTTGACCAGAAAAAAATATTAATTGTAAAGCAATTTGGCATTACTAAAACCATGTTTTTCATTGCATCACACTTTCTGTATATGCTTACATAAAGTACAAATATAAAGAGAATATTTTTCCTAGTACTGGCACACAATATTAACCTACACTGGCATCTATAAAGTAGGGTCTGATTTAGGGGTTTTTAACTAGCACTGCATCCCAGAATCATATATGGAGCTTTAAAAAAGAACTTATTCCTATCTCTGAAGCAAGACCTATTAGATGGGTCTGGAAACCAGACATGAATATTTTGAAAGAACTCTTCACGTGATTCAGTTGTGAAACCACAATTAAGAATTGGGGCTATCCAGGGAATTTTTAAAACTAATAAAAGTCATCTTAATTAAATAACTAAATAATCGATTAACTAACACAAACAAAATGAATTTACTCACCAGAAATTTACTGAGTACTCCCTCTGTGCCAGGCTTAGTACCAGGCATGGGGATTTAGCTCTACCCTGAGAATGCTCTCAGCCTACAAGTGTATGAATTATTTAAATGTGGCTACTCTCAATTTATATTAGATACCAAGAGAAAAGCCACAAAGATCTATTACAAAGACTTACTTGCACAATACCATGGCATACAAGGACTCTCCCACGTGAATCAGCCAGGCAAGCCAATACCTGAAACAAACAAAAAAAGTCAGTCTAGTTTAAGTCTAAGGTGATAGTTATCTACTGATGAAATCTAACACAGAAACCTCAAAAAGAAAGGTGCCTTAATGTGAACTAGTACTACCCTTGGATATCTAAAGGGAACTTCAGGCCTTTCAAATCTCTAGTGATGCCAGAGCTGCAGTGTCCACATCCCATTTCTGTAGCTCTCCTTACCCATTGCGCAGGAGGGTGTGATGGTGGTCTACCAAGTACTGAGTGAAGGGGCCCAGGGGGCCGAGGCTCTGGTAAGGGATACTCTGAGGCCAGAATACAACCCACTGAAAGAGAACCAGAGGCAGAAAATACCTATTAGGTCACTTAAAATGTTTTATTTTTGAGAGAGACTATGAAATAATACTGATTCTACAAAAACAACTACAAACCAAAGAAACTCTGAACAGTCACCTGGGTCTCCATTCTCAATTTCCGTTTTCTAAAAACAACTCTACTGAGAGATTTATGCTGAGGAAACTATGTGGTTATCAGACTCAGTGCTATTTTTAATAAATTCCACCAAAACATTACTTTATGGAAGTTATTAGCAACTTTTAAGAGTTTGTGTTTGAGGTTGACATTCGTTCTTTGTTTTGAAAAAAAGAAGATAAATTAAAAAGTAAAAATTGAAAAAAATAATTAAAAAAAAGTTTGTGTGCCTTGGTCAGCTTCTTTACTGCATAAACTATGACTTGATCAAATCCCCATTTCATTTAGAATTCCTTTCTCTTCTTTCATTTTTTGTACCTCTAAAACTGGGACTGATGCACTGCACAGAGATGGAAAGCGAGTGAGATCAGGTTTGTGAAGTTTTAATAGCAACTGCTTAATCAATAAGGTCTCTATAATCTTATTAATTTTTTCTCAGTCTGTGTTGTAACCTCTGCCAGCTTAGAATAACTGCCAAGAGCTCCAAAATTTATTGCCACATTCAGATCTCTGCGAAGAGGAGTACTACCTCTCTCACGATGTTGTTTCACATCCGAAATTTAAATAAAGCATAAAACATCACTGCATCCTCCTAGATCAAGGGGAATGGAAGGAGCAGCATCTGCCAGCTTCATGATATCCCAATTTGAAGTCCCCAAAGCTTCCCTCTTCCCTCTATTTATACCCTAACTAGTAAGAGACACAGAATTGAGACCAGAGGTGCACTTCCGAAAACTCTCCATCCCTTGGACAATATCCATGTAGCCGTCTTTCAAAATTATACTAACTTAGCCCTCAACCTATTTTTTTCTCGCGTCTTTCCTACTGTCATTTAAACAAACTTTCTCAGCCAGACAAAAGTCGCTTTCTCTCAGTACAGCTGTTCATGCTTCCACGCCTATCCCGTTAACAGTTATAGCCTCTCTATCCCTCCTTACCAATTAAATCCTACACATCCTTTAAGTTTATCCAAGTTTTCCAAGCAATTCCAACTGCCTCAAATATTCTGCTTCGGAAGCCCTATCCTGACTTGGCAGGCCTATGGTGGTCTGCCAACTTGACTTCCTGCTCGTTGAGAGGCTAACTCTGCTAAGCCATTAGTAACAGAGAAGGGGCCAGGATACAAAGGCAGGAACACTTTCAAGCAGGAACCACCGTAAAAGCCCATCGAACTTCCGCTCACACCAGTAACCTAGGCAACCGTCCGACGCGCGTGCGCACAGGCCTCATTCCCACAGCGCCCCTCGCCCTACGAGGGCCTGCCGGGCCCAAACACATGCACCGCCCACCCCACGCCTCACCGCGAAGTATCCCAGCCCCAGCACCGTGCAGAGCGCGGGCAGGGGTCTGGCTGTACGGAAGTAGGCGGCAGCAGTCCTGCCGGCCTCCGACTTCGCCGCCACCATCTCGAAAGAGCTACATACTGAGTCGATTGGGGTGTTGTCCCTGCCCCACACAAGAAAAGCCCGGCTAGCCGGTTTCTCAGCGCCTCAGGCGCTGGGCCTAGCTGCGCCCGCGTCTCCTTTCCGGGCCCATCCCCTCCATCTCGGCTCCGGGCGCGCGCGATCTCTCCCGGCGCGGAGGCTGCGCTGAATGGAGCGCTCGCTCCCCTCGCCGGGCCGTGGCCGCGCTTACTGTGTAGTAGCCAAAGGAGAGGGTGATGACCGTGAACCAGAACAGGCTGCCCCTCTGGAAGTAGGCCGCACCGCCCGCCGCCGTCGCCATGGCCGCAGCACTTCTGCGGGATGCGCGGCCGGGCGCTTGGACGCGGGGTTATGCTGGGGCGGGGCCTGGCGAGCGCTTCTCCCGCCCACTGCCCTGCCGCGGGGGCTCGGGGACGGTGTGCGGGTTCGGAAACTCCGCGAGGGCACGTCTCCCTTTTGTCCCGCCGCGGTAGAGGGGCCTTGGGATCCTGACACCTGGGCGCCGGTAGGCTAGTCATCAGCTTGTGGAGGAGCCCCGTCTCTGACTGTCACTTTGCTGGATTTAACATAAAGATATTGGGGCGGAAGCGGTGGCTCACGCCTGTCATCCTAGCACTCTGGGAGGCCGAGACGGGCAGATTGCTCAAGGTCAGGAGTTCGAGACCAGCCTGAGCAAGAACAAGACTCCCCGTCTCTTACTATAAATACAAAGAAAATTAGCCAAACAACTAAAAGTAAAAAAAATTAGCCGGGCATGGTGGAGGCCGAGGCGGGCTGATTGCTTGAGGTCAGGAGTTCAAAACCAGCCTGAGCATGAGCGAGATCCCATCTCTACTATAAATAGCAAAAAATTAATTGGCCAATTAAAATATATAGAAAAGATTAGCCAGGCATGGTGGCGCGTGCCTGTAGTCCCAGCTACTCGGGAGGCTGAGGCAGGAGGATGGCTTGAGCCCAGGAGTTTGAGGTTGCTGTGAGCTAGGCTGACGCCATGGTCAGTCTAGCCCGGGCTACAGAGTGAGACTCTGTCTCAAAAAAATAAATAAATAAAATAAATAAAAAGATGAAGATATTGAAGTAGATGGTGTTTTACTGCAAGTCTGCTCTTTAAACTTATGCCCTGTACGCGTTGGGAAATAATGCTCTTCCTTCTTCATTAGTTAAGACGTGTGGAGCCATACGGCAGGGTGCTTATGAGCGGGGATTGTAGAACACACTGCCCGTGTTGAAGTCCTCGCTCTGCCTCTGCTCTTCATGTACGCTTAGACTGCTTACTTGGCCTGTCTGTGTCCTAGTTTCCCTATCTGTTAAATGGTAATATATCAGTTCCTGGAACTGCAAGCCTTTTGGAGTGGATTAAATCAGTTAATATCTGCAGAAAGCACAACCGATTCTGGCCCACAGTGCTTTGGAAGTGATCATTCATTACTAATATTAGTGAGCCTTTAGTGTCTGTGCCAGGCCCTGTGCTAAGTGTTGTATCATCAGTGCGCTGCGGCAGGCATATGGAGCCCTAGTGTGTTTTAATTAGAGTTCATGAGAGAAAGGCAGAGTTATCAAATTGCTATGTTGATAACTTGCTTTTTTTCTTTTTTAATTTTATTTTAAATTTTATATTTTTTACTTATATTTCTTTCTTTCTTCTTTCTTTCTTTCTTTCTTTCTTTCTTTCTTTCTTTCTTTCTTTCTTTCTTTCTTTCTTTCTTTCTTTCTTTCTTTCTTTCTTTCTTTCTTTCTTTCACCTCTTTAATATTGCTGGAGATAACTTGCTTTTAGTCAAAGTATTTTCTTCCAAGTCACCTGGAACTCTCCTGTGTAGCACCTAAAACAGATGTACTAGCCCAGGAGGGCAGAGAGTATCTCAATACCTGGAAATGGACAAGCCTGGTTAGCACAGAGTTTGCAGGGGTTGAAAAGGTCACAAAAGTGAAGCTGAATAAGAGTAGTCTCAGGTTGTGAACCTTGCTGTCAGGCATTCTAGTAAGTTCTGACTTTTCCTTGCAGGTGATAATTTGGGTTATGTATTTTTAAAAGTTAACTCAAATGCATTTGTGCTCTTCACAGCCATATTGCTGGGCTCAATACACAAAACCCTATACATCTGGCCCTTACTGTTATGAGGTATTTTTCAAAAGGATGAAGGACTCAGTGGATGTCCACTGAGGTCAAGGTTAATATAAATAATCTGAAGTAGGAGAGTTGCCAAGGGAACAAAAGATTGACCAACAATATTTGATGGCTTAAGAAGGAAGGTTAACCACGAGATTGTGCAATTTAGGAGTTGACTTGTTGACCTTTGCCAGTGATGTCTAAATAATGGAGTGAGAACAATAGGAGAGACAAATTGAGAAAAGAATGAAAAGCAAGAAAGTGAAGGATTTTGGAAGCAGCTTGGAGGAGGGACCGGGAAGGTCGCCACCTAGTGTGAATTCAAGGTACTGAGAAAAAAGTAAAACAACGCTGACCTGAATTTTGAATTACTGGGGGAAAAAAAAGAAAGGCTGAAGAAATCAGTTTAGGTCCAACCTAATTTTTGTTTGCTCTCTACTCTCAGTCTCCAACACTTTCAGCTCCCAAAATATTTTCTCAACCACAACAAAGCATAAAGCACTTGGCACTGCCTGAAAGGATGGGCTGAAATCGTCCAGCAGATAAACACAGTCATGCCTCATTAACATGACCTTCCATGATTTCATGTGCCCAAGTCTATTCTTTGGGCTTTGTCTTCATTTTTGTTTGCCAAAGCATGATCTATCCTGGAGTTAAGTGAGAAACTGAATTCATCTGGGGCTTCTTCCCTCCTGCATGTCGACCATTAACCTGCCCAGTTAAAAACTTTACTTTCACCTGCCTTAAGTCCCTCTGTTTTTTTCTCTTCTTAGAGTTTGACCTCAGGTAAATTAGTAAATTTCTCTGTGTTTCAGTACTCATCCAAATAATAATATATATCCCCATAGGGCCACTATGAGATTTAAGTAATATATGAAAAAAATCCATCCTTTAAATGTGGAACAGCTGTCAACAGGTGTTGCATTTCCCACACCTGCAGTACAAAACAACCTTTCAAGTGTTACTACCTTCTCCCACACGTTTAGGAAGTTACAAAGTCTTAGAGACTTTACAAAGAAAACCAAACAGCCTGCAGTTTCCTCACATGTAAAATGGAGGCTTTGGCTATCTCACAAGATGACTGTTTCACGAATAGGATGAATTAGCAAATGATCTGATGTTTATAAAACATTAGTCTTCTGTCTTATAATGTCCTTATTCAGTATTAATCTCAGGTCCCTCCTGCCTCCAATCTCAATATTCCTTAATCAATGATTTATCAAGTGATGCAGATCATCTGCGAGCCTGACAAAGCTTCTGTCCTCACAGGACATGCAGTGATGACAAGCGTTGAGGTTTAGGTCAGACTGTCTGGGTCAGAGACTCCCTCTGTGGTCTAAACCTCTGTGTACTCAGTGTCCTCAAGTCTAAGTGGGCGTAAGATAGTACCTATTTCCCAATAGGGATTAATAAGAAAGTTGCTTTAAGTGGGCAGGGTTTGAAAAGGTGCGTTGGGTAAAGCCACTAACAGGTGTGTGGAGGGCAGGGCTGAGTCCAGGTGTATCCTGGGTGGGCATCTCAGGGTGATATTTAATGAATGCTGCTTTAGAGCAGCGCTGTTTTACTCAGAAAGGCTGGACCAGAGAGCGACATGGCTTCCAACTCAGAGCCAGACAAACAGACCGAGGACGGAGAGACCCAGGAGGAGAGGGACAGCCAGTCCTGTCGGCCTCAGAGCCAGGATTCGAACACAGGTAAGCAGGCTCCTAGAGACTGCTCCCAACCCCCAGGTTATGACAGTGCAAAAGAAGTCTGGTTTGGTTGCTGCATTTACTACAGGTACTGAGTTTTTATTTTTAAGAAACTCATGTTTCTTAAACATGTGTTACATACACGTTTGTTTGCTTCTTAGGAATGCTGGGAACTTTTTATGTTGAGTTAGGGTGAGTGGTGGGGGCTGGGGTGAAACCTCAGACCAGATGCTCGAGGCCTGGCTGTGCCCAGGGGGCATTCTTAAGTGTAATTTTGCTGGGAACAAAACTTATGTCTTACCCCCTAATTGGTGCTTAGTTGCTGAACCTTTTGGGGAACTTGGAGTCTCATGGCTGCTGCCTTGTGCTTGAGATCTTTGAGGGTTCTCCAGGGCAATGGGTAGAGGAGTGGCAAATTGAATTTTGGGGTTGGGGGCGCAGTTTTCTGCTAGGTAGAGTTACCTTAAAATGTTGCTTCCTTAACTCTTCTTATTATTCTGTCTTTTTCTTTCTTTTAGCGTAGACTTTACCAGTATACAACCTTAACCCTTCTCACCAGCCTGTTCCTTCTGGCCAAGGCTAAGTCTTGACTCTATCCTAAGAAGTATGCTGATTTTTCTATGACAGAAATTGTCCTTGGGGCCATAAGACAGAATTTAGGATGCCTGTATTTCAGGGTGAGTTGATGTGAGGAATAGAAGTTTTTATTCAATTTTAAATAACTCCTAAAAATGGGTGGGATTGTGACTGCTTTTTTTTTTTTTTTTTGAGACAGAGTCTCACTCTTTTTGTTGCCCAGGCTAGAGTGCTGTGGCGTTAGCCTGGCTCACAGCAACCTCAAACTCCTGGGCTCAAGCGATCCTCCTGCCTCAGCCACCTGAGTAGCTTGGACTACAGTCATGTACCACCATGCCTGGCTAATTTTTTCTATATATTTTACTTGGCCAATTAATATCTTTCTATTTTTAGTAGAGATGTGGTCTCACACTTGCTCAGGCTGGTCTTGAACTCCTGACCTCGAGCGATCTTACTGCCTCAGCCTCCCACAGTGCTAGGATTATAGGCTTGAGCCACCGCTCTGGGCCTAATTATTTATTTACTATATTTTTCTGTATTTGTCCTTAAGAAATCCTTAATCTTTTGATTGCTTTGGGGTTATTTCTGAGGAAGTTAGGGGTGCCTGGGTCTCTTTTTAGAGTCCTGAGCTGTTGTGGCTAGAGACAGAGAAGGGCCAGGAGATAGCCTCACAGTGCTTTATTGTGGTTGGCCTCCCCCTCCTATAACTGGTTTAGCTGCCGGCTTTGGGCTTTGGGTTAGGGGGTCCTGGAACAGACAGTAATGGAGGTATTATTGTTCTTAGAGTCTACCAGCTTAGGTCTCTCTTCCTTTTCTTATAAAGCCATGAATCGCATGATGGGGGCTCCCAGCACCATGATCTCATGTAACTCTGATTATCTCCCCAAGACCCCACTCCAAATACCATCAACATATAAATTTGGGGATTAAGTGACCAACACATGAATTTGGGGAGGAAACATTGAAACTAGCAGAAATCATCTAGGTCTGGTGCTTTTATGTAAAGCACTGACTTGATCACTTTCTCTGTTTCTTCTATGGAAATCAATCTGTTTATGCTTTCTATCTCAAGTGGTTCAGGTTTGATAACTGTATTTTGGTAACTGTATTCACCTAAAAATTATTTTCCTTTCCTGTAGATTTTCAAATTTATTTGCATTGAGGTTGCAAAATAGTCTCCTGTAACTTTTAAAACCTCTCAGTCAACAAATATTTTCCTCTTCTCAATTCTTCTTATATGTATTTGTACTTTTTTCTACTTAAAAAAATTAATTTTAAAATTGTGGTTAAAAACATGAGATTTAGGCCGGGCGCTGTGGCTCACGCCTGTAATCCTAGCTCTTGGGAGGCCGAGGCGGGTGGATTGCTCAAGGTCAGGAGTTCGAAACCAGCCTGAGCAAGAGCGAGACCCCGTCTCTACTATAAATAGAAAGAAATTAATTGGCCAACTGATATATATATATAAAAAAAATTAGCCGGGCATGGTGGCGCATGCCTGTAGTCCCAGCTACCCGGGAGGCTGAGGCAGAAGGATCACTCGAGCCCAGGAGTTTGAGGTTGCTGTGAGCTAGGCTGACGCCACGGCACTCACTCTAGCCTGGGCAACAAAGCGAGACTCTGTCTCAAAAAAAAAAAAAAAAAAAAAACATGAGATTTACCACTGAAAGTGCCTGTAGGTATATATTATAGTAATTTCTCTCCTATTCTTGATAAAATGAGCTAGTAACAAAATCAAGATTTTGATTTATTTACAGATCAGTTTCATACCTGTAATCCAATCATTATTTTAATCCTGGCTTTGCAATTTAAACACACAAAATGCTCACTTTCGGTCCCTTTGAAGTTTTTTTTAGTAATCTTTTGATTGGATGTAGCTCATCCACTAGGCTGTCCCTCAGGAAGGACACATGTATAGCATTGTTTAAATTCTAATACGTTGAAAATACTTTTTTATAGGTTTGATACTTCATGGACAACTTGGTTCACTATATCTTTAGGTCACATTAGTTTCTTACATTTCTTCAATGCTCTAATGTTGCCTTAATTTGTGCTTTTGATCTCCAATCTAATTCCCTTGCTCTTATAAATTATTTTTTCTTTTTGCCTAGTGGCTCTGAGGACTTTAAACTATAAAGTCTAATAATTTTGCTATAATATATCTTAGAGTTAATCATTCTGAGTCAAGTTTCTCCAATATCCTATGGACTCTTTAAATGTGTAAATTTAGGTCTTCTATTTCTGGAACATTTTCTTGGGTTATTTTTTTATTGTGGTCGAATGCAACATTAAATATACCATCTTAACTATTTTAAGTGTACAGTTCAAGTGGCAGTAAGTATATTTACATTATTTTTGTTTGTTTGTTTGTTGTGTTTCGTTTTTGAGACAGGGTCTCACTTTGTTGCCCAGGCTAGAGTTAGTGTGGTGGTGTCAGCCTAGCTCACAGCAACGTCAAACTCCTGGCCTCAAGCAATCCTACTGCCTCAGCCTCTTGAGTATCTGGGATTACAGAATGCGCCACCAAGCCCTGCTAATTTTTTCTATATATTTTTAGTTGGGCAATTAATTTATTTCTATTTATGGTAGAGACGGGGTGGGGTGGGGGGGTGAGGGGCTCACTCTTGCTCAGGCTGGTTTTGAACTCCAGACCTTGAGTGATTCCGTCTGCCTGGGCCTCACAGAGTGCTAGGATTATAGGCGTGAGACATTGAGCCCAGCCTGGATTGTATTTTTTTGTCCCAGTTCATCTGAGAGTTGTTAATTTGGCTTGTGGTATTTTCAAGCTTTTTCCACCCAAATTCTGAGTTAGGAAAAAGAGATTGCTTGTGCCAGACCTTATGGTAGTCTCTAGATAGCTTAGAACATACCTACACAGAAATTTACGAAGAAGTTCTTCTGTTCTGCTTCTCCTAAACCAAGGAAATAGTCACACATTGGGACGATGGGCTGCTCCCACTTTAGACTGCACCTCAGTAGAGCAGGGTTGGGGAAAGGATGTGTAAATTGGCTACAAAACCTTCAAGTGCCCTTTGATTGCTATGTGTAATCAAGAACACAGCAAAAACCAAAGTGGTTCTAAGAACGGATACTTATACCAGCCCTGCTATTGATTTCCTCTTCTCTTTAATCCTTCCCATTCCTCTCCTGCCCTACTTCCATACATTTAAATTGTTAGTTATCAGATTGGTGAGCTGGTTTATTTGTATGAGCTCAATTACAAATGTGGCTGAGGATTTTTCATCAGTCTTTTCCCTTTATAGTGTATGATTTTTATTAGACTAAAAGTTCTTCTATAATCTGGAGGACATAAATGATTTCATTTTTCTCCTCATCATTTTAAAGATAGGCTTTAATCCATTAGTAATTTTGTTATCACGAATAGATATGAGGTTGGGCACCACATTTTTAAAGAAACCTAATATTATAAATGGTTAGCCAATGAATGGTCTTCTTTCCCCCTCTTGAAACTAACATTCCACAGTGATTTTCTTTTCATTTGTACATTTTCCAGGATCTCCAGTTAAAGATAGTCCTAAAGAAATAAAAATAAAAAGGAAAAAACCAATTATAAGAAGACGACATAAATTTACTCCAGATGACCTGCATAGACTTGAGAAGTCATTTGAACAAAATCCGTACCCTGATATTACAACCAGAGAAAAATTGTCCAAAGCACTCCATTGTTACTTGCCTGTAATTGAGGTAAGTTAAATATTCAAAGCTTTGCATCAATGTAACTTTTTATAGACGAAATGGAAAATGTTAAGAATTATGAAAAAGTTTAATAGCATTTCATCACATAGGACAAAGTGATGTTTTGTCAATCATTCTGTCTCAATGTGGGTGTGAATACAGTATGCATACATCTTTTAGAAAAATAGACTTGTGAGTTTGGGAGCAGAGTCAAGTCAAGCTATTGTATTATCCAGGATAGGGATGGTGAAGGTTTTGACCAGGGTGCTAGCTGTGGAATCATAGGGAACTGGGAAGACTTAATCTTTTAAAGGTGGAACTGCTGGTAGTTTGAGATATTGGGCATGCAGTGAGAGCAGGCAGAAATAAGGATGGTTCCAAAGTTTTGGCTTGAGCAAATGGAAGACTGGAGTTGTCCCTCCCTACATAGGGAGGCTTAGGAGAAGAGCGGTTTTCTGTCAGAGACATTTGGGGTTTTACTCTGGACACATTAAATTTGGCATGCTAACTAAACCTCCAAGGAGAAATAATAAGTGAAAAATTAGACATATGAGACTAAAGTGCAGGAGAAAAGTTGGCTTGGCAGTGTCAGGACGTGGCATAGCACCCCCTGCATTAGAAGTTGCAGGTGGCTCTCGCCTGTAATCCTAGCACTCTGGGAGGGCAAGGTGGGTGGATTATTTTCTCTTTTTCCCAATGGCTCTGAGGACTTTTACCTTTAAAGTCTAATAATTTTGCTATAATATATCTTAGAGTTAATCATTCTGAGTCAATTTTCTCTTATATAAGCATGTATTGCATGAACCAATTTGTTTGGGGGAATCTCTGGTGTGATTTTTAAAAATAAATTGTTAAAACTGCACAAAACTTTCCAGTATTAGAATATATACTATTTTATTTTATTTTATTTTATTTTTTTTTACACTTCTGGCATATTTGGCTATATACTATTTTATTATATACACATTTAGGTAAGATTTTGTTACCTCTTTATCCATTGATCATTGAATATATTGATTGAGAATAGGAGCAAATTGTCTTAGTGGAAATAAGAAACAGAATGTAAGAGTAGCTTTGGAGAATAAAAGAAAAATATAGGCAAATACTAAATAGTCATGAAGTTGTTTGTTTTTTTCGTTTGTTTGTTTTTTGTTTTGGGACAGAGTCTGGCTTTGTTGCCCAGGCTAGAGTGAGTGCTGTGTTGTCAGCCTAGCTCACAGCAACCTCAAACTCCTGGGCTCAAGCAATCCTGCTGCCTCAGCCTCCCGAGTAGCTGGGACTACAGGCATGCGCCACCATGCCCGGCTAATTTTTTCTATATATATTAGTTGACCAGTTAATTTCTTTCTATTTATAGTAGAGACGGGGCCTCGCTCTTGCTCAGGCAGGTTTTGAACTCCCGACTTTGAGCAATCCACCCGCCTTGGCCTCCCAGGCGTGACCCACCGCGTCCGGCCTAGTCTTCTGTCTCATAATGTCCTTATTCAGTATTAATCTCTGGTCTCTCTTGCCTCTAATCTCAATAGTCCTTAATCAATGATTTATCAAGTGATGCAGATCATCTGCGAGCCTGACAAAGCTTCTGTCCTCAAGGGCGTGCAGTGATGACGACAAGCGTGAGGTTTCAGGTCAGACTGTCTTGGTCAGAGACTCGCTCTGTGGTCTAAACCACTTTGCACCCAGTGTCCTCAAGTCTAAGTGGAAATAAGATAGTACCAGCTTCATAATAGTGATTAAAAAGAAAGTTGCTTTCAGTGGGCGCCCAATGAATGGAGGGCAGGGTTTGAAAAGGTGCGTTGGGTAAAGCCACTAACAGGTGTGTCAAGGGCAGGGCTGAGTCGAGGTGTATCCTGGGTGGGCATCTCAGGGTAATATTTAATTAATATTGCTTTAGAGAAGTGCTGTTTTACTCAGAAAGGCTGGACCAGAGAGCGACATGGCTTCCAACTCAGGGCCTGAAGAGCAGCCGGAGGAGGGAGTGGCCCAAGAGGAGAGGGACAGCCAGCCGTGCCCTATGGCCTGTCAGCCTGAGAGCCAGGATTCGAATGCAGGTAGGCAGGCTCCAAAAGATTGCTCCCAACCCGCAGGTTATGACAGTGCAAAAGAAGTCTGGTTTGGTTGCTGCATTTACTACAGGTACTGAGGTTTTATTTTTAAGAAACTCATGTTTCTTAAACATGTGTTACATACATGTTTGTTTGCTTCTTAGGAATGCTGGGAACTTTTTATGTTGAGTTAGGGTGAGCGGTGGGGGCTGGGGTGAAACCTCAGACTGGATGCCCAAGGCCTGGCTGTGTCCGGGGCCATTCCTAAGTGTAATTTTGCTGTGAACAAAACTTATCTCTTACTCCCTAATCGGTGCTATGTTTCCGAACCTTTTGGGGACCTTGGAGTCTCATGGCTGCTGCCTTGTGCTTGAGATCTTTGAGGGTTCTGCAGGGCAATGAGTAGATGAGCGAAAATTGAATTTTGGGGGTTGGGGCGCAGTTTTCTACTAGATAGAGTTACCTTAAAATGTTGCTTCCTTAAGTCTCCTTCTATTTCTGTCTTTTTTTTCTTTCTTTTAGCCTAGACTTTACCACTATACAACCTTAACCCTTCTCACCAGCCTCTTCCTTCTGGTCGAGGCTAAGTCTTGACTCTATCCCAAGTACTATGGTGATTTTTCCATCACAGAAATTGCCCTTGGGGCCATAAGCCAGAATTTAGAATGCCTGCATTTCATGTTGAGGTGATGTGAGGAATAGAAGTGTTTATTCAATTTTAAATAACTCCTTATAATGGGTGGGATTGTCACTGATTTTTTCTTTTTTTTTTTCCCCAGACAGAGTCTCACTCTGTGTGTTGCCCAGGCTAGAGTGCCATGGCGTTAGCCTGGCTCACAGCAACCTCAAACTCCTGGGCTCAACCAATCTTTCTGCCTCAGTCTCCCGAGTAGCTGAGACTACAGGCATGTACCACCATGCCTGGCTAATCTTTTCTATATATTTTAATTGGCCAATTAATTTTTTTCTATTTATAGTAGAGATGGGATCTCGCTCATGCTCAGGCTGGTTTTGAACTCCTGACCTCAAGCAATCAGCCCGCCTTGCCCTCCCAGAGTGCTAGGATTACAGGCGTGAGCCACCGTGCCCGGCCTTTCCTGGTCATTTTAGAGAAAGGCCTGAATCCATTAGTAATTTTATTTCACGAATAGGTATGCGGTTGGGCTCCACTTTTAAAAAAAATCTTATTTTATAAATGGCTAGCCAATGAATGGTCTTCTCCCCCCCTCGCTAGAGAGAGACATGGCTTCCCACTCACGGCCTGAAGAGCAGCCGGAGGAGGGAGTGGCCCAGGAGGAGAGGGACAGCCAGCCGTGCCCCATGGCCTGTCAGCCTCAGAGCCAGGATTCGAACACAGGTAGGCAGGCTCCAAAAGACTGCTCCCAACCCGCAGGTTATGACAGTGCAAAAGAAGTCTGGTTTGGTTGCTGCATTTACTACAGGTACTGAGGTTTTATTTTTAAGAAACTCATGTTTCTTAAACATGTGTTACATACATGTTTGTTTGCTTCTTAGGAATGCTGGGAACTTTTTATGTTGAGTTAGGGTGAATGGTGGGGCCTGGGGTGAAACCTCAGACCAGATGCTCGAGGCCTGGCTGTGCCCAGGGGGCATTCCTAAGTGTAATTTTGCTGGGAACAAAACTTAATCTCTTACCCCCTAATTGGTGCTGTGTTTCTAAACCATTTGGGGAACTTGGAGTCTCATGGCTGCTGCCTTGTGCTTGAGATCTTTGAGGGTTCTCCAGGGCAATGGGTAGAGGAGTGGCAAATTGAATTTTGGGGGTAGGGGCACAGTTTTCTGCTAGGTAGAGTTACCTTAAAATGTTGCTTCCTTAACTCTTCTTCTTATTCTGTCTTTTTTTTTTTTCTTTTAGCCTAGACTTTACTACTATACAACCTTAACCCTTCTCACCAGCCTGTTCCTTCTGGCCAAGGCTAAGTCTTGACTCTATCCTAAGTACTATGGTGATTTTTCCATGACAGAAATTGTCCTTGGGGCCATAAGACAGATTTAGGATGCCTGTATTTCAGGGTGAGTTGATGTGAGGAATAGAAGTTTTTATTCAATTTTAAATAACTCCTAACACTGGGTGGGATTGTGACTAGGTTTGTTTTTTTTTTTTTTTTTTTGAGACAGAGTCTCACTCTGTTTGTTGCCCAGGCTAGAGTGCTGTGGGGTTAGCCTGGCTCACAACAACCTCAAACTCCTGGGCTCAAGCAATCCTTCTGGCTCAGCCTCCCACATAGCTGGAACTACAGGCATGCACCACCATGCCTGGCTAATTTTTTCTATATATTTTAGTTGGCCAATAATTTCTTTGTATTTTTAGTAGATATGGGATCTCATTCTTGCTGAGGATGGTCTTGAACTCCTGACCTCGAGCGATCTTCCTGCCTCAGCCTCCCAGAGTGCTAGGATTATACACTTGAGCCACCGCTCTGGGCCTGATTATTTATTTACTATATTTTTCTATATTTGTCCTTAAGAAATCCTTAATCTTTTGATTGCTTTGGGGTTATTTCTGAGGAAGTTAGGGGTACCTGGGTCTCTTTCCAGAGTCCTCAGCTGATGTGGTTAGAGACAGAGAAGGGCCAGGAGATAGCCTCACAGTGCTTTATTGTGGTTGCCCTCCCCCTCCTATAACTGGTTTAGCTGCCACCTTTGGGCTTTGGGTTAGGGGGTCCTGGAACAGACAGTAATGGAGGTGTTATTGTTCTTAGAGTCTACCAGCTTAGGTCTCTCTTCCTTTTCTTATAAAGCCATGAATCCCATGATGGGGGCTCCCAGCACCATGATCTCATCTAACTCTGATTATCTCCCCAAGGTCCCACCTCCAAATACCATCAACATATAAATTTGGGGATTAAGTGTCCAACACATGAATTTGGGGAGGAAACATTCAAACTAGCAAAAATCGTCTAGGTCTGGTGCTTTTATTTAAAGCACTGACTTGATCACTTTCTCTGTTTCTTCTATGGAAATCAATCTGTTTTTACTTTCTATCTCAAGTGGTTCAGTTTTGGTAACTGTATTTTGGTAACTGTATTCACCTAAAAATTATTTTCCTTTCCTGTAGATTTTCAAATTTATTTGCGTAGAGATTCTAAAATAGTGTCCTATAACTTTTAAAACCTCCTCTCAGTCAACAGATATTTTCCTCTTAATTCTTCTTATATGTATTTATACTTTTTTCCACTTAAAAATTAATTTTAAAATTGTGGTTAAAAGCATGAGATTTACCACTGAAAGTGCCTGTACGTATATATTTTAGTAATTTCTCTCCTATTCTTGATAAAATGAGCTAGTAACAAAATCAAGGTTTTGATTTATTTACAGATCGTTTTTAAAACCTGTAATCCAATCATTATTTTAATCTTGGCTTTGCAATTTAAACACACAAAATGCTCACTTTCAGACCCTTAGAAGTTTTTTTTTAGTTATCTTTTGATTGGATGTAGCTCATCCACTAGGATATCCCTCAGGAAGAACACATGTATAGCATTGTTTAAATTCTAATATGTTCAAAAATACTTTTTATAGGTTTGATACTTCATGGACAAGTTGGTTCACTATAATATCTTTCGGTCACATTATTTTCTTACATTTCTTCAATGCTCTAATGTTGCCTTAATTTGTGCTTTTGATCTCCAATCTAATTCCCTTGCTCTTATTTTCTCTTTTTCTCAGTGGCTCTGAGGACTTTTAACTTTAAAGTCTAATAATTTTGCTATAATATATCTTAGAGTTAATCATTCTGAGTCAATTTTCTCCAATATCCAATGGACTCATTAAATGTGTAGATTTAGGTCTTCTATTTCTGGATCATTTTCTTGGATTATTTTTTTTTTTTTTGCGGTAGAATGCAACATTAAATATACCATCTTAACTATTTTTAAGTGTACAGCTCAGTGGTATTAAGTACATTTACATTTTTTTTTATTTCAGCATATTATGGGGGTACAGATTTTAAGGTTTCAATAAATGCCCATTTATTATTATTATTATTTATTTATTTATTTAGAGACAGTGTCTCACATTGTTGCCCAGGCTAGAGTGAGTGCCATGGTGTCAGCCTAGCTCACAGCAACCTGAAACTCCTGGTCTCAAGCAATCCTGTTGCCTCAGCCTCCCGAGTAGCTTGGACTGCAGGCATGCGCCACTATGCCCGCCTAATTTTTTCTATATATATTAGTTGGCCAATTAATTTCTTTCTATTTATGGTTGAGACGGGGTCTCACTCTTGCTCAGGCTGGTTTTGAACTCCTGACCTCGAGCAATCCGCCTGCCTCGGCTTCCCAGAGTGCTAAGATTACAGGTGTGAGCCACCGGGCCCAGCCACATTTACATTGTTGTGCAAGCATTACCACTATCTCTCCACAGAATTCATGTTGCAAATCTTACACTTTGTACCCATTGAAAATAGCTCCCCATTCCTCTCTCTCCTCAGCCCCTGTATACCACCATTTTACTTTGTCTCTATGAATTTGACCACTCTAGGTATCTCATATAAGTGGAATCATAGCATTTGCTTTTGTTATTGGCGTATATCACTTGGCATAATGTCTTCAAAGTTTATTCATGTTATAGCATGTGCCAGGATTTCCTTCCTTTTTAAGGTTGAATAATATCACATTGTAGGTATATACCACATTTTCTTCATCCATTCATCTGTCAATGGACACTTCGGTTGTTTCCATTATCAGCTACTGTGAATGATGCTGCTATGAACAGGTGTACAACTTTCTGTTCAAGTCCCTGCTTTTAATTTTTTTGGTTTCTACCCAAGAGTGGAATTTCTGAATCATATAGTAATTATTCATTTTTTGAGGAGCTATCATACATAGTGGCCACACCATTTTACAATTCCACCAACAGTGCACAAAGGTTCCAATTTCTCTACACCTTAGGCACCACTTGTGTTCTTTTTTTTTTGTTTGTTAGTAGCCATCCTAATGGATGTCAGGTAGTATGTCATTGTGGATTTGATTTTTGTTGTTGTTGTTTCCATAATGCTTAGTGATGTTAAACATCTCTTTATGTGCCTAATGGCCATTTGTATATCTTTGGAGAAATGTCTGTTCAAGTTTTTTGCCCATATTGAAATTAGGTTGTGTGTTTTTTTTGTTGTCGTAGAGTTGTAGTTCTTTATATCTCTTGATATTAACCCCGTATCAAATATGATTTGCAAATACTTACTCCCATTCCATAGGTTGCCTTTTTTTTTTTTTTTTAGGTCTCTGTTTTTTTTTTTTTTGTTTTTTTCGGCATATTACGGGGGTACAGATTTTAAGGATTCAATAAATGCCCATTCCCCTACTTCCCCCACAAGTCTGAGTCTCCAGCATGACCATCTCCCAGATGGTGCACATCTCACTCATTATATATGTATATACCCTCCCCCCTCCCCCCTGCCCAATACCCTATTACTGCAGTACCTATGTGACCACTTAGGTGCTGTTCAGCTAATACCAATTTGCTGGTGAGTATATGTGGTGCTTGTTTTTCCATTCTTGGAAAACTTCACTTAATAGTATGGGTTCCAGCTCTAACCAGGAAAATATAAGATGTGCTATATCACCATTGTTTCTTAGAGCTGAATAGTACTCCATGGTATACATATACCACATTTTATTAATCCATTCTTGGATTGATGGGCACTTGGGCTGTTTCCACAGCCTTGAAATTATGAATTGTGCTGCTATAAACATTCGAGTGCAGGTGTCTTTTTTGTAGAGTGTCATTGGATCTTTTGGGTAGATGCCCAGCAATGGGATTGCTGGATCAAATGGTAGATTCACTTGTATCGCTTTAAGGTATCTCCATATTGCTTTCCACAGAGGTTGAACTTATTTGCAGTCCCACCAGCAGTGTAGGAGTATAGAAGTTTTTTATTTCCATCTTGATTTCTTCATTTATGAAGTAATCATTTAGTAGGAGGTTGTTTAATTTCCATGTTTTTGTGTAGAAATGTGAGTTTCTGTTACGGTTGATTTTTACTTTTATTCCACTGTGATCTGAGAAGATACATGGTATGATTT
The DNA here is from genome assembly GCF_040939455.1 of Microcebus murinus. Classification (NCBI taxonomy): domain Eukaryota; kingdom Metazoa; phylum Chordata; class Mammalia; order Primates; family Cheirogaleidae; genus Microcebus; species Microcebus murinus. The sequence goes on along the minus strand of NC_134117.1, from coordinate 55,602,328 downwards.
CTATTTTTTAAAATTTCTTGAGGTTTACTTTGTGTCCTAGGATATGGTCAGTCTTAGAGATGTCCTGTGAGCTGATGAGAAGAACGTATATTCAGTGGATTTTGGGTAGAATGTTCTGTTAATGTCAGTCAGACCCAATTGTTCCAGAGTTTTGTTTAAGTCCATTATTTCTTTATTAATTTTCTGTTTGGAGGATCTGTCTTGTGCCGTCAGTGGGGTGTTGAAATCTCCAATGATTATGGAGTTGCTATTAATCCATTTGCTTAGGTCCAGTAAAGTTTGCTTTATGAATCTGGGTGCACCTAAGTTGGGTGCATATATATTTAAAATTGTTATCTCTTCTTGTTGAAGTGTGCCCTTCACCATTATATAAAGACCCTCTTTGTCTTTTACTACTTTTGTTGCTTTAAAAACTAAATCATCTGAAATTAGAACTACCACACCAGCCTTTTGGCTTCCACTTGCTTGGAATACTGATCTCCACCCTTTTACTTTTAGTCTATATGCATCCTTGCAGGTTAGATGTGTTTCCTGAAGACAGCATATACTTGGCCTGTATTTTCTTATCCATTCAGCCAGGCTATGTCTCTTGAGTGGAGACATTAAGCCATTCACATTTATTGAGAGAACTGATAGGTAAGGTAGATTACTGTTCATTCTGTTGGGTTGGATGTTGTTGCTTTGATTTCTGTCTTGAGCCATTGTATTATCTGGCCTTTAATCTTTGGGTTTGGGTTGTTTTTATATTCATGAGTTTTTATTATGGTGTTCCGTGCGTAACACTGTTTTGAGTACTTCTTGTAGGGCTGGTCTTGTCTTGGTGAATTCTCTGAGACTTTGTTTGTCTGAGAATGTCTTTATTTCTCCTTCATATATTAAGCTTAGTTTTTCAGGGAATAAGATTCTAGGCTGGGCATTGTTTTGCTTCAGAAGAGTGAGAATGGGGCCCCAGTCTCTCCTTGCTTGTAAAGTCTCATTAGAGAAATCTGGTGTTATTCGAATTGGCTTTCCCTTGTTTGTCACTTGCTTCTTTTGTCTTACAGCTCTTAGAAGGGCCTCTTTAGTTGATATTTTGGTCAGTCTGATGACTGCATGTCGTGACGTCTTCCTGTTTGCATTGAATCTCCCAGGGGTCCTCTGAGCTTCTTGAACTTGTATATCGAGATTTTGAGCAAGGCTTGGGAAATTTTCCTCTAGTATATCTTCAAATAGCTTGTCCAACCCTTGGGTGTTGTCCTCTTCCCCTTCTGGTAACCCTATGACCCTTACATTAGGTTTCTTCACATAATCCCACAGCTCTTGTAGGCTTTGCTCTTTTCTCTTGTTTCTCTGCTCTATCTCTGTGACGGTTTTATTTAGTTGGAGGGTGTTATCTTCAATCTCTGAGATTCTTTCTTCTGTTTGATCTACCCTGTTCATGAGACTTTCCACTGTTTTTTGTAGTTCCCCGAATTGATTCTTCATTTCCAGGAGTTCGGTTAACCTTTTCTTCATTGTGTCCATTTCTTTTTCCAGATCCTGGAGGCTTTTTGTGGTTTCTTTGTGTTGGTTATTGAGTTGTTGTTGCAGCTCGGTGAGTGTTCTTATGATCCACATACGAAATTCCTCTTCTGTCATTTTGGTTGCCTGATTTGGGTTGGTGTCTGTTTCTAGGGAGCTGGTGCTCCTCTTTGGGGGTGTGTTTTCCGTTTGGCTCTTCATATTTCCTGAGTTCTTTCGCTGATTTCTTCCCATGTCGATCAGTTGTTGTTTCTTTCCTTTAGGTTATTGTTTGGGTATTCACACACCTTGTTTAGTTTCTGAGGCATTAGGTGGTGTCTGTCGGTGAGATTGGACCACTCCCTGTATATTGAGTCAGTGGGTGCTGTGGAAAGGCTGTGCAAGATGCCGTCCCTGTCAGTAGGTGGCGTTTGCTTGGAGGAACAGGCTGTGCTGTTGATTTTGTGTCCTGTTATCAGCTCTTGTTCTGGGCAGAGCCGGGTTGGGTAAGCCTGCCCTCAGGCAGTTAGCAGGGGTCAAAGTTCTGTTCTCTGCTTCTAGCTTCCAGGAAAAGCTGTCAGGGCGGGGCTGGAATGGTCCCGCTCAGCCAGAAAGTCTGCTTGTGGGGGTGGGGCTGTCTGAGACCCTCAGTCTGGAGCAGGCCTCGCTTCTTTCCACCCTCCCCAACTCCCCAGCTACTCCTGGGCCTCCGCCAGCAGGCCAGACCACACGCCACCAGGCCTCCCTGGATTGTGATGCCAGCGGGGAGATTCCCTGCACAGAAACGCTGCCTGGGCTGGGCACACAGCCTCCCTTTGGTGGGAGGGTTGCCCTCTAGGACGCTGATCTGCCCCTGAAGGCACACACACCTCAGCGGGCTGTTCACAAATATCCCTTCTGTGCCCCGGGGAATGCTAGACCTCGGTGCACGGGATCTGGTCTGCAGGTCCGACCTCTGGGTCTCAAAGTTCAAACTGTATCCCCACCAGGGAGAGGAGTTCCCGTCCCAACTCACCCACAGGGAGCCCAAGCTGTGTCTGTGTCTCTCAGCCTCTGAGTCGGCACCGTTCTCCTGGGAACACTGTGCCAGCAGCACCTGGGAGGGCTGGCGGGTAGGGAGCTCACATCTGAGTTCTCCTTAGTCAGCTGTAGGTTCCCAAAAGGGAAGGTCCCGTTCCCTGGAGGTGCCTCCGGCTGGTGGCTGTATTGTCTTTCTGGGTAGCCGCAGGTAGGGTCTGCGAGGGTAGAAGGAGGCAATATGGCGCCTGCCTCGCGGCTCGGGTCTGTGCACACGGAGGTGCCCTGAGGGATTTGGGAGTCTGGTGCCGTGTCCGCTACAGGCTCACCGCTAGCTGGCGGCGGCCGTCTCTGGGCTGGTGTCCGCAGGTCTCTCCACCCGCTGGGGAGCCCAGCAGCAGTCCCAAATGCAGGGGAGGGGAAAGGTGATTTATCCACCTACCCTTCCCGCTGGTCTCCGGGCTGCTCCCGTGGTCTCAGCTTCTAGTTCTCCTCCGTAGCCTCCTCCCATGGAGTCTCCCGGGGTCTCAGATAACCCTCCTTCCGGCCCTCGTCTGCTGTATGCTCGCCTTCTTGCTTCTTTTTTCTAATTTCTGCTAGAATCTGTCTTTTCTGCAGAGACACTCTTTCTGGCGGTGTTTCTCATCCGCCATCTTGATCCTCCTCCCATAGGTTGCCTTTGCACACTGTTCATTGTGTCATTTAATGCACGGAAGTTTCAAATTTTTTATGTAGTCCTAGTTATTCTTTTGTTGCCTGTGATTTTTGATGTGCCAGAAATAATTGTCTATCAAAGAAATAATTGCCAAATCCAATGTCGTGTAGCTTTCTCTCTATGCTTTCTTAGCAGTTTTATATTTTTATCTCTTACTTTGGATTTTTGAACCATTTTGAGTTAAATTTTATGTATGGTGCAAGATTAGGGTCCAACTTGATTATTTTTGCACATGGATATCCAATTTTCCTAGCATCATTTGTTGAAAAGACTGTCCTTTCCCCATTGAATGGCCTTGACATACTTGTAAAAAAAAAAAATTCATTTGACCATGTGTGTGAGGATTAATTTCTGAGCTCTCTATTCTATCTCACTGATCTGTATATGTCTTTATGCTAGTACTATACTGCTTTATTGTAGCTTTGTACTAAGTTTTGAAATCAGGAAGTGTGAGACCTTCAGCTCTGTTCTATTTTTAAGATTGTTTTGGCTATAGGTTACCTTGAGATTCTGTATAAATTTTAGGATGAAGTTTGCTATTTCTGGGAAATATTCCATTGGGATTTTTAAAGATAGGGATTATATTGAAGCTATATATCACTTTGGTAGTATGGACATTTTAATATTCTTTCAATCCATGAACAGAGGATATCATTCATTTATATCTTCAATTTCTTTGAAAATATTTCTATAGTTTTCAGTGTACACATCTTTCACCTCTGTGGTTAGGTTTATTCCTAGATATTCTTTTTTCTCTCTCTCTGTTTTTTGAATGCTTCATGAATTTGCGTGTCATCCTTGCGCAGGGGCCAAGCTAATCTTCTCTGTATCATTCCAATTTTAGTATACGTGCTGCTGAAGCGAGCACTAAATATTGTTTTTGATGCCTTCATAAATGGGATTTTCTTTTTCTTCTTGGATCATCATTATTATTATTTTTTTGGAGACAGAGTCCTGCTCTGGTGCCCCAGGCAGAATGCAGTGGCATCATTATAGCTCAATGCAACCTCAAATTCCTGGGCTCAAGCGATCCTCCTGCCTCAGCCTCCCAAGTAGGTGGGACTACAGCTACCACACCGGCTAAATTTTCTAGATTTGGTAGAGATGGGGGGTTTCGATTTTGCTCAGGCTGGTCTTGAACTCCTGAGCTAAAGCGATCCTCCTGCCTCAGCCTCCCAGAGTGCTACTTTTCTATCTCTTTGTATGTCTGTTTCTTGGTAGGAAACTGGACATTTGATTATATGGCAACATTGGAAATCAGATTCTTCCCCTACTGTATGATTTGCCATTTTTTATTATGGTCGTTGAAGTCTGTAGTAGTCTGTTTTGTGAGTTCCCTGAACTATTATTGCGAATACTATATTCCTTGTCCATATGGTCACTGATGTCTCTTATTTTGCCTGTGTTCAGTTAATGTTTTGATGGATATTTCCTTGAATGTCATGATTTGTCTCAGTCTTTGCAAATTGATCTTATGTCTGGGCCCTGCTCCAACTTTTAGGCAGATTTGCACTGTGTGTAGTAATTAGCCCAAGTGAAAGCTTAGGGTCTTCTCAGGTCTTTTTCTAGAGTATCCATCTTGCTCTAGGAATGTATACAGCTTTTTCCAGTATACATTTTTTGGTTGTCTTAATTTCCCAGAGAAACTCCCCTAATTTACCTCAGGTAGTCTGTTCAGTTTGTACCTTTTTTTTTTTTTTTTTTTTTTTTTTGAGACAAAGTCTCACTCTGTTGCTCATGGCATCAGCTTAGCTCACAGCAACCTCAAACTCCTAGGTTCAATTGTTCCTCATGCCTCAGCCTCTGGAGTAGCTGGGACTACAGGCATGTCACCCACCATGCCCAGCTAATTTTTTCTAAAAATTTTTAGTTTGCCAATTAATTTGTTTCTTTTTAAATTTTTTAAATTTTGTTTTTATTTTGAGACAGAGTCCCACTTTGTTGCCTGGGCTACAGGCAGCCTAGCTCACAGCAACCTCAAACTCCTGGGCCCAAGCAATCCTGCTGCCTCAGCCTCCTGAGTAGCTGGGACAGCAGGCATGTGCCACCATGCCCAGCTAAGTTTTTCTATATATCTTTAGTTGGCCAATTAATTTCTTTCTATTTATGGTAGAGACGGGGGTCTCACTCTTGCTCAGGCTGGTTTCCAACTCCTGACCTTGAGCAATCCTGCCCGCCACGGCCTCCCAGAGTGCTAGGATTATAGGTGTGAGCCACTGTTCCTGGCCTGGATTGTATTTTTTGTCCCAGGTCATCTGAGAATTGTTAATTTGGCTTGTGGTATTTTCAAGCTTTTTCCACCCAAATTCTGAGTTAGGAAAAAGAGAGGAATTGCTTGTGCCAGAACTTATGCTAGTCTCTAGATAGCTTAGAACATACCTACACAGAAATTTACGAAGAAATTCTTCTGTTCTGCTTCTCCTAAACCAAGGAAATAGTCACACATTGGGACGATGGGCTGCTCCCACTTTAGACTGCACCTCAGTAGAGCGGGGTTGGGGAAAGGATGTGTAAATTGGCTACAAAACCTTCAAGTGCCCTTTGATTGCTATGTGTAATCAAGAACACAGCAAAAACCAAAGTGGTTCTAAGAACTGATCCTTGTACCAGCCCTGATACTGATTTCCTATTCTCTTTAATCCTTCCCATTCCTCTCCTGCCCTACCTCCATACATTTAAATTGTTAGTTTATCAGATTGGTGAGCTGGTTTATTTGTATGAGCTCAATTACAAATGTGGCTGAGGATTTTTCATCAGTCTTTTTCCTTTATAGTGTATGATTTTTGTTAGACAAAAAGTTCTTCCCTACTCTGGAGGACATAAATGATTTCATTTTTCTCCTCATCATTTTAAAGATAGGCCTTAATCCATTAGTAATTTTGTTATCACAAATAGGTATGAGGTTGGGCTCCACTTTTTTAAAAAGTCTTGTTTTATAAATGGTTAGCCAATGAATGGTCTTCTTCCCCCCTCTTGAAACTAACATTCCACAGTGATTTTTCTTTTCATTTGTACATTTTCCAGGATCTCCAGTTAAAGATAGTCCTAAAGAAATAAACATAAAAAAGAATAAAGGAATTAAAAGACCACGACATAAATTTACTCCAGATGACCTGCATATACTTGAGAAGTCATTTGAAGAAAATCCTTACCCTGATTTTACAACCAGGGAAATATTGTCCAAAGAACTCCATTGTTACTTGCCTGTAATTGAGGTGAGTTAAATATTCAAAGCTTTGCATCAATGTAACTTTTTATAGATGAAATGGAAAATGTAAAGAATTATGAAAAAGTTTAATAGCATTTCATCACATAGGACAAAGTGATGTTTTGTCAATTGTTCCGTCTCAATGTGGGTGTGAATTCAGTATGCATACATCTTCTGGAAAAATAGACTTGTGAGTTTGGGAGCAGAGTCAAGTCAAGCTATTGTATTATCCAGGATAGGGATGGTGAAGGTTTTGACCAGAGTGCTGGCTGTTGTGGAATCATAGGGAACTGGGAAGACTTAATCTTTTAAAGGTGGAACTGCTGGTAGTTTGAGATATTGGGCATGCTGTGAGAGCAGGCAGAAATAAGGATGGTTCCAAAGTTTTGGCTTGAGCAAATGGAAGACTGGAGTTGTCCCTCCCTGACATAGGGAGGCTTAGGAGAAGAGCGGTTTTCTGTCAGAGACATCTGGGGTTTTACTCTGGACACATTAAATTTGGCATGCTAACTAAACCTCCAAGGGGAAACAATAAGTGAAAAATTAGACATACGAGACTAAAGTGCAGGAGAAAAGTTGGCTTGACGGTGTCAGGATGTGGCACAGCACCCCCCTGCATTAGAAGTTGCTTCATAGGCATGTGTTGCATGAACCAATTTGTTTGGGGGAATCTCTGGTGTGATTTATTAAAATGTTAAAACTGCATGAAACTTTCCAGTATTAGAATATATGCTATTTTATTATATACACATTTAGGTAAGATTTTGTTACCTCTTTATCCATTGATCATTGAATATATTGATTAAGAATAGGAGCAAATTGTCTTAGTGGAAATAAGAAAGGGAATGTAAGAGTAGCTTTGGAGAATAAAAGAAAAATATAGGCAAATACTACATAAGTCATCAAGTTGTTTTTTTTTTGTTTGTTTGTTTTTTTTTTTTTGAGACAGAATCTGGCTTTGTTGCCCAGGCTAGAGTGAGTGCCGTGGCATCAGCCTAGCTGACAGGAGCCTCAAACTCCTGGGCTCAAGCAATCCTCCTGCCTCAGCCTCCTGAGTAGCTGGGACTACAGGCATGCACCACCATGGCCGGCTAATTTTTTTTTCTATATTTTTAGTTGGACAATTAATTTCTTTCTCTTTATAGTAGAGACGGGGTCTCGCTTTGTTCAGGTTGGTTTTTAACTCGTGACCTCAAGCAATCCACCTGCCTCCCCCTCCCAGAGTGCTAGGATTACAGGCATGAGCCACCGCGCCTGGCCGTGAAGTTCTTTTTATGAACTGGAAACATGTCAAGGGAAATACAGATGAATAATTTCAAGCGAATATAATATGGGTTGCTCAAGGTCAAACTGCTTTTTAAGCATTTTTTATTCTCTATACCCATCAGAGGGATAGATTCCTAGAAGGAAGTGAGTCGATTATGGCTGATCAAATTGCACTGAATTGACGTGGGCTACATGTGCATAGAGAAAGTGCCCAGAATGTGGCCTGGAAGTAAGAATGTTTGAGGGCAGGGCCACAGCAGGCTGGGACATGAGACAGTGAGCTCTCTTATATTTTGGTTGGGTCCTCATGAAATCTACCTCCTAATTGGCTCTGTAACCTCTGGTAGGTTGACTCTTGCACCTCACCTTTCTGAAAAACACGTATAGTTATCTATGTTGTAGCGGTGTTGGGATGAGAAAATAAGTGTGTCTGGAGGTGCCAGTTTCATTGTACACAGTCACAATGTTTTTTTTTAAGCAGTCATCACAGGTGTGGGTGAGAAATCCTTCTAGCTTACGTGCTACTAACCTAAAGCAATTCTGAACTTGGGAGATGGGGGGATTCCTGGAGGGAGCAAAGATCCAAAGGTCCCCAGACCCTCGTGCCTGTGCTACGTGACTCTAACTGCCCTACCACAACCCGAGCTCTTTAGGATGGATAGTCTAACGCAGCATTTATCATCTACACCTCCTCCAAAGCCCTGGGGATTATGGTTGGCATGTCTAATTATCTTCATTTTATGGAAAAGAAAAAAATGAAGACTAGAGGTGTTAAATGCTTCAGGTTACATATAAAATACTGTCCAAGTTATTAAAAACTCCTTGTTCTATGTGTAGCCTTTGAGTACAATCAATTTAAGAACATGATTCAGTATATTCTAAATTCATAAATGTATCCTGATGGGGAAGCTTGAGTAAAATAAAGTTGTGGGAATGTGTTTAGGGAACAGCTGAGGGTCTGTTCTATCTAAATGCAGAGGGCTGCAAACAGCTGAGGGTCTGTTCTATCTAAATGCAGAGGGCTGTTCTATCTAAATGCAGAGGGATATTTTGAAAGGCCTGGGTTTGCGTGTACAGAAGGGCCACTGCAGATGGTGAAAATAGTTGAGACTTTGGAATTGTGCACAATTCATGACCTTCATAACGTGCAGCCCCAGGAAGGATTGCCTTCATTATTTATGTCTTATTCAAGGTCAGGAAACAAGTCAGTGATAATGCTGAGTCTAAGCTTAACTGTAAAATTCTCTTATATTGTATAATACATTTATATAATACAATGTAACTAAAAAAGCACATTTGATGTTTTTTTTTTTTTTTCTTTTTAGAACTGGTTTCAAAGCAAAAGAGCCAGACTACCACTTAGAGAGAGACGCAGAATATTTGCTATCTGGAAAATGGATGGATACCCCATCGAAAGTGTCCCACTTAGAAGCCCCCAGGAAAGTCAGGTGGAACATCCCAACCACAACATCGAGCAGGCCTCTGGTCCTGCCCAGGAGGTTCTACTGGGTAGAGCTGGCTGTTCTTGTCTGGGGATGCAGCAGATTCCCACTGAGCAGAATGGCTCAGGTGACTCTAGCCCCATCTATGAAACCATGCTGTGATTTTGATATCTACGGGACACAGGAAGTGATCTGTCTCCCAGCTATGGATCAGAAACCTTTCTTCGTCTTCCTACATCTTCTATGCAGTATTTTGAGAGGGACAATCCTGAGCTAGGGGAAGGCCAGCCTGCAAATCCCTTCCTTCTGTGCTATGTAGTGTGTAGCAGGAGGAGGCAAAGGCCCATTGTCAGTATCCACTATTTCAAGGACAGCTGCAGAATGGTTGGGGATGTTATCTTCAGCCTCTGCAGCCTCAGAATTACCAAGAGAAGCTGGTCTTCCAGGACCAAGTTCCAATGTACCTGAGTCCCAGACAGCAGCAGGTGCCCTCCCTTTAGTCATAGCAGCAGGTCTTGTTTTTTCAAGGATATGGAGAGTCCCTATGCTCTCAGTTGCAGCACGCACCTTCCACTGGGGCTGTTGAGCTTGTGGCAGGCCAAACTTACTCCAGGGTGCACCCATTTGTCCTACCATTTCCTCTTGGAGGCCAAGAACATTTTGAGGAAATGGCATCACACCAACTTATACATTTCCCATAAATGCGCTGGGCAGAGCATGCCCACCATCATGCTTGCACTCTATCCCATCAGATTTCCATAAGGCCAGGAGCTGCAGGCACCGAGGGTTTGGCAGCCAGAGTGTGATGGGGGTTGGAGTCCAGGGGTTTTGAGGGGGGCCTTCTGCAAAGCCATCCACACCCAAGAGAAAGGATCCTGGTGACCCAAGGAGGGGTTCTTTGCAACTTTCTCTACTGAAAACTGGGAGACTAGAAGTGTCCAAGGCCAGATCACAGTTCTTTTAACATCAGGTCTGGTCTTGGGCCCTTTGGTTGTGAGGCACATGGAAGAAACCTTAGGAGAAGGAAGATAGCACTGTCTTTGGAGCCTAAAATGGGGACTTTTTTCGCTTGGAGGGGGAATTAGGATTTACTTCTTAGCACTTGAGGTCAGAGTTTAGGCTCTGAAGATAACTAACTGTCTGAGCCTGTTTCTGGCAAGAGTATTGGGACTCATTCCATGGCATTGGGTCTTCATGCAAGTGGGAGTGTGAAATGAAACTGCAGATAAGACCCCAAGCTCTCCAGACAAGACGGACTGCCTGTGGCTGACAGAGCTGTGCAAATTAAAATAGTGAGAGCCCAGCAGCCATGGAGGGTCATAGAGGAGCACCCTTGACATAAGTAACTCCATCTTAGACAAATATCCCACCTTACCATTTCAAAAAGTGTCATGCCAACAGGGATGAGATGTTCAGAGATTACACCTGACCAGGTAGAGGCATAGCCCTTTGCTGTTGGCCCTCACCAACGTTCTCAAGGAGCGTAAAAACAACAGAACGTCACTAGTTGGATTCAGCTGTCTCCACAGGCACCATCTTGCTGTCACTCAAGATCTGCACCCAGCCCCTGCTGCTGAAAGCTCTGCCCAAATAAAGGACTCTGCTGTGAGAACTGTCTGGAACAGACCAGGGCATTATGCCTGTCCGTGTTGCACTTCTCGGACTGGTTCCTTAACCCCTTTCCTATCCCCTTTTCTCTTGACGCTAAATGTTACTTTGTGGAAATTTTAGTCTATGACGTGTTGATTGAGTATATTGCTATGTGTGGTTTGCAATATTGACTGACTCACGGAATGGCTGGAGCCTGTGTACCCACGGCTCACTGCCGAGTGAACGGGCAGTACTAAGGACAGTTGCCTCCTTGGGAACTTGTGGCTTTTATGTTTGAATATGCATCAGCAAAAGTCTGGCCTTGTGGAAAGACCGAAACATGTGGGGACCTGGTTATGTTTGACCTTGTGCCCTTTACAACGTAGGGTGAAATAAGAATAATCACACACCCTTTGTTCCCAGTAAGAGCAGCTCCAGACAAATGTCTTCTCTGTTCCTCATAACTAAGATGGTTCCTGAAACCAGAGCTGAGACCCTGTGGCCTGAAAACTCCGCCCACCACTGCCTGAAAGGGGCATCCAACGGAGAACTCTGGTTTGGGTCTTAAAAACTATCCACTTGGGGCTCAGTTATTTTCAATCAATCAGGTCTGAATGAGTTTAAATCCTTCATTTGCATATGTAGACCTGATTGAGGGCTAGGGCAGGAACTTTTCCTATTAAGCCAGACACCTTTCTGTTTCCCTAGAGCTTGCTTTTGTTTTACGCTGGAGGCTGGGTCTCCCCAGTCTGCAGATTTTTTTAAAAATGGAAAATAAAGCTTTCCTCTTTTCTTTTGCAAACCTCTTGGTCTTTTGTTAACAGGAGTTGGGAATTTGTGTCTGGTTACAAAGGATTTTGTACCCTTCATGGAGTTTCTGGGGGGCTCATGGTACCGTCCTGCTGCCCTAAAACCAGCTCCAGCAGGGACCCAAGGCTGGAGAGGAATAGGAGGGCAGCAGGGGACAGGCCAGCTGCAGGGGGCATTTGGATAGTCTTAGGTCACCTCCTGGTGTCTCTTTAAGCCAGCCTTCCCCTCTGTAACCTCTCCTGTCCAGGTGGCTATACACAGAGTTTTCAGGTTAATAAAGTATTCAGTCTCCTAAAGTGTGTATATTACCTGGCTCGGATGTGGTCAAAATGAATTCCCATAGGAAATTTCACTGGAGTTTATATCAGCTCACAAGTGCTCCTTCTGGATCCTACATCTTTTGTCACTTCATACCCTTGGTTGACCATCACAACAGTTGTTGAAACAGTAGCCATAGACGTGTTGATTTCCTCAAGAACGAGAGAAGCCAATGCAAAAGTTTTTAGGTATACCCACAAGAAAGTTTCATGAGGAATATCTGCCAATTTGCATGTCCATTCTGCAATTTTTTAAAAGTCAAGCTGAGTTTTATAGATGCCTAGACCGGTAGGAAGAAAGGATAGAGGAACTAATTATGATTTGGACAAAAGCTTATTTGTACATTCTATCCCATAATATTCAAAATCTAATTACAATGTTAAATACTTTTTTCCCACTGAAATGATTTAGCAGAATTGGGAATTCTTATTGAGGTATAATTGACAGTTGCTTTGGTTTGAATATTTTTTTTTTATTTCGACATATTATGGGGGTACAGATTTTAAGGATTCAATAAATTCCCATTCCCCCACTTCCCCCACAAGTCTGAGTCTCCAGCATGACCATCCCCCAGATGGTGCACATCTCACTCATTATATATGTATATACCAGCCCCCCTCTCACCTGCCCAATACCCTATTACTGTAGTACCTATGTGTCCACTTAGGTGCTGCTCAGTTAATACCAATTTGCTGGTGAGTATATGTGGTGCTTGTTTTTCCATTCTTGGGAAACTTCACTTAATAGTATGGGTTCCAGCTCTAACCAGGAAAATATAAGATGTGCTATATCACCGTTGTTTCTTAGAGCTGAATAGTACTCCATGGTATACATATACCACATTTTATTAATCCATTCTTGGATTGATGGGCACTTGAGCTGTTTCCACAGCCTTGCAATTATGAATTGTGCTGCTATAAACATTTGAGTGCAGGTGTCTTTTTTGTAGAGTGTCATTGGATCTTTTGGGTAGATGCCCAGCAACGGGATTGCTGGATCAAATGGTAGATTCACTTGTATCGCTTTAAGGTTATCTCCATATTGCTTTCCACAGAGGTTGAACTAGTTTGTAGTCCCACCAGCAGTGTAGGAATGTTCCTCTCTCTCCACATCCACGCCAGCATTTATTGTTTAGAGACTTTTTGATAAAGGCCATTCTCACTGGAGTTAAGTGATATCTCATTGTGGTTTTGATATGCATTTCCCTGATGATTAGAGATGTTGAGCATTTTTTTCATATGTTTGTTGGCCATTCTTCTGTCTTCTTTAGACAAGTTTCTGTTCAAGTCCTTTGCCCACTTTTTAATAGGGTTATTTGATTTTTTTTCTTGCTGGTTTTCATGAGTTCTAAGTATATTCTAGTTATATAGATGGGTAGGATGCAAAAATTTTCTCCCATTCTGTAGGTTGTCTGTTTACTTTCATGACTATTTCTTTGGCTGTGCAGAGGCTTTGTAGTTTGATCATGTCCCATTTATTTATTTTTGTTGCTGCTGTGATTGCCTTTGGGGACTTCTTCATAAACTCTTTGCCTAGGCCGGTGTCTAGGAGAGTGTTTCCAACATTTTCCTCTAGAATTCTAATAGTTTCGTACCTTAGGTTTAAGTCTGTTATCCAGCGTGAGTTGATTTTTGTGAGAGGTGAAAGGTGTGGGTCCTGTTTTAGCCTTCTACAGGTGGCTATCCAGTTTTCCCAGCACCATTTATTGAAAAGGGATTCTTTTCCCCAGCGTATGTTTTTGTCTGCTTTGTCAAAGATTAGATGGCTATATAAGGATGGTTTTATATTTATATCAGGATTCTCACATCTGTTCCACTGGTCAATATTCCTATTTTTGTGCCAATACCATATAGATTTAATTACTACAGCTTCATAGTATAGTTTGATATCTGGCATATTAATGCCTCCCATTTTGCTTTTGTTGCCTAGAATTGCTTTTGATATTCGGGGTCTTCTTTGGTTCCATACGAAGCATAAAATTATTTTTTCTATATCTGTGAAGAATGCTGATGGGATTTTAATAGGTATTGCATTGAATCTGTAGATCAGTTTGGGTAGTATAGACATTTTAATGATGTTGAGTCTGCCGATCCACGAGCATGGTATGGATTTCCATCTGTTTACATCCTCTGCTATTTCCTTCCTCAGTGTTTCATAGTTCTCCCTGTAGAGGTCTTTTACCTCCTTGGTTAAGTATATTCCTAGGTACTTTAATTTCTTTGTTGCTATTGTGAAGGGAATTGAGTCTTTGATTTGGTTCTCAATTAGATTGTTGTTGACGTATATGAGTACCTCTGATTTCTGTGTATTGATTTTGTATCCTGAGACTTTACTAAATTCATTTATCAGTTCAGGAGTTTCTTGGTTGAATATTTGGAGTTTTCTAAATATAATATCATATCATCAGCAAACAGTGAAAGTTTGATCTCTTCTGCCCCTATTTGGATACCTTTAGCTCCATTTTCCTGTCTGATTGCTGTAGCCAGGACTTCCAGCACTATGTTGAATAGAAGTGGAGATAGTGGGCAGCCTTGTCTGGTTCCAGTTCTAAGTGGGAATGCTTTCAAGTTTTCCCCATTCAGTATGATGTTGGCAATGGGTCTGTCATATATGGCTTGTATCATTTTTAGGTATGTCCCTTCTATGCCTATTTTCTTAAGTGTTTGTAGCATGAAAGGGTGTTGAATTTTGTCAAAAGCTTTTTCTGTATCTATTGAAAGAATCATGTGGTCTTTGTTTTTGCTTCTGTTTATGTGGTGAATTGCATTTATAGATTTGCGTATGTTGAACCATCCCTGCATCCCTGGGATGAAGCCCACTTGGTCTTGATGGATTATTATCTTGATAAGTGTCTGGATTCGGTTAGCTAAGATTTTGTTGAAAATTTTTGCATCTATATTTATTAGGGATATTGGTCTGTAGTTTTATTTTTTTTGTTGCATCCTTTCCTGGTTTTGGTATCAGAGTAATATTCGCTTCATAAAAGGTGTCCGGAAGGTTTCTGTTCTTCTCGATGTTGTGGAATAGTTTCTGCAAGATAGGTACTAGTTCTTCTTTGTAAGTGTGGTAAAATTCGGGTGTGAAACCATCTGGACCGGGACTTTTCTTTTTAGGGAGATTTTTAATTGCTGTTTTTATTTCAGCTCTTGAGATTGGTCTGTTCAGGGAATCTATTTCTTCCTGGTTGAGCCTAGGGAGGCTATGTGTTTCTAGAAATTTGTCCATTTCCTCCACATTTTCCAGTTTGTGTGCATAAAGATTTTTGTAGTATTCATAAATTATATCTTGTATCTCTTTGGGGTCAGTTGTGATATCTCCTTTTTTGTTCCTGATGGAGCTTATTAGAGATTTCTCTTTTCTGCTTTTCATTAGCTTAGCCAATAGCGTGTCAATTTTGTTTATTTTTCAAAGAACCAACTTTTTGTTTTATTAATCTCCTGAATAGCTTCCCTGTTTTCAATTTCGTTTAGTTCTGATTTGATCTTGTTGATATCACTTCTTCTGCTGGGTTTGGGGTTGGTCTGTTCTTCTTTTTCCAGCTCTTTGAGTCGTTTCGTTAGATTGTCTATTTGTGATCTTTTTGTCTTTTGGTTATAGGCATTTATGGAGATAAACTTTCCTCTCAGAACTGCTTTAGCTGTGTCCCAGAGGATTTGATAACTTGTCTCTCTATTGTCATTTTTTCATAGAATTTTTTAATTTCCATCTTGATTTCATTTATGAAGTAATCATTTAGTAGGAGGTTGTTTAATTTCCACATTTTTGTGTAGAAATATGAGTTTCTGTTACGGTTGATTTCTAATTTTATTCCACTGTGGTCTGAGAAGGTACATGGTATGATTTCTATTTTTTAAAATTTCTTGAGGTTTACTTTGTGTCCTAGGATATGGTCAATCTTGGAGAATGTCCCGTGAGCTGATGAGAAGAACGTATAGTCAGTGGATTTTGGATAGAATGTCCTGTAAATGTCAGTCAGACCCAATTGTTCCAGAGTTTTGTTTAAGTCCATTATTTCTTTATTAATTTTCTGTTTGGAGGATCTGTCTTGTGCCGTCAGTGGGGTGTTGAAATCTCCGATGATTATGGAGTTGCTCTTAATCCATTTGCTTAGATCCAGTAAGGTTTGCTTTATGAAACTGAGTGCACCTAAGTTGGGTGCATATATATTTAAAATTGTTATCTCTTCTTGTTGAATTGTGCCCTTCACCATTATATAAAGACCCTCTTTGTCTTTTACTACTTTTGTTGCTTTAAAAACTAAATCGTCTGAAATTAGAACTGCCAAGCCAGCCTTCTTTTGGCTTCCACTTGCCTGGAATACTGATCTCCACCCTTTTACTTTTAGTCTATATGCATCTTTGCAGGTTAGATGTGTTTCCTGAAGACAGCATATACTTGGCCTGTATTTTCTTTTCCATTCAGCCAGCCTGTGTCTCTTGAGTGGAGACTTTAAGCTATTCACATTTATTGAGAGAACTGATAGGAAAGGTAGATTATTGTTCATTCTGTTGGGTTGGATGATGTTGCTTTGATTTCTGTCTTGAGCCATTGTATTATCTGGCCTTTGGGTTTTGGTTGTTTTTATATTCGTGAGTTTTTATTATGGTGTTCCGTGCGTAACACTGTTTTGAGTATTTCTTGTAGGGCTGGTCTTGTCTTGGTGAATTCTCTGAGACTTTGCTTGTCTGAGAATGTCTTTATTTCTCCTTCATATATTAAGCTTAGTTTTTCAGGGAATAAGATTCTAGGCTGAGCATTGTTTTGCTTCAGAAGAGTGAGAATGGGGCCCCAGTCTCTCCTTGCTTGTAAAGTCTGATTAGAGAAGTCTGGTGTTATTCGAATTGGCTTTCCCTTGTATGTCACTTGCTTCTTTCGTCTTACAGCTCTTAGAAGGGCCTCTTTAGTTGATATTTTGGTCAGTCTGATGGGTGCATGTCGTGATATCTTCCTGTTTGTATTGAATCTCCCAGGGGTCCTCTGAGATTCTTGAACTTGTATATCGAGATTTTGAGCAAGGCTTGGGAAATTTTCCTCTAGTATATCTTCAAATAGCTTGTCCAACCCTTGAGTGTTTTCTTCTTCCCCTTCTGGTAACCCTATGACCCTCACATTAGGTTTCTTCACATAATCCCACAGCTCTTGTAGGCTTTGCTCTTTTCTCTTGTTTCTCTGCTCTAACTCTGTGACGGTTTTATTTAGTTGGAGGGTGTTATCTTCAATCTCTGAGATTCTTCTGTTTGATCTACCCTGTTCTTGAGACTTTCCACTGTATTTTGTAGTTCCCTGAATTGATTCTTCATTTCCAGGAGTTCGGTTAAACTTTTCTTCATTGTGTCTATTTCTTTAGTGAACTTTTGTTCTAGGTCCTGGAGGCTTTTTGTGGTTTCTTTGTGTTGGTTATTGAGTTGTTCTTACAGGTTGGTAAGTGTTCTTATGATCCACATATGAAATTCCTCTTCTGTCATTTTGGTTGCCTGATTTTGGTTAGTGTCCATTTCTAGGGGGCTGGTGGTCCTCTTTAGGGGTGTGTTTTCCATTTGGTTTTTCATATTTCCTGAGTTTCTTCGCTGATTTCTTCCCATGTTGATCAGTTGTTGTTTCTTTCCTTTGGGTTTTTGTTTGGGTATTCACACGCCTTGTTTAGTTTCTGAGCCGGTAGGTGGTGTCTGTGGGTGAGATTCTACCACTCCCTGTATAATGAGTCAGTAGGTGCCATGAAAAGGCTGTGCAGGATGCCCTCCCTGTCAGTAGGTGTCGCTTGCTTGGAGGAACAGGCTACGCCATTGTTTTTGTGTCCCATTATCAGCTCTTGTTCCTGTAGGGAGGCACTCTAGTGCCTCAGGTGGTCGGTGGGGCCCTGGGACTTCCAGGTGTGTCCTTTTCTCCCCCTCTGTGAGGACTGGTCTAGGAGAGAGTCTGGGCGGGGCTGGGTTGGTTAAGCCTTCCCTGAGGCACCACCAATGCCGTTAGCAGGGGTCAACGTTCTGTTCTCTGCTTCCAGGAAAAGCTGTCAGCAAGGGGCTGGAATGGTCCCGCTCAGCCAGAAAGTCTGCTTGTGGGGGTGGGGCTGTCTGAGACCTGCAGTCTGGAGCCGGCCTCACTTCTTTCCACCCTCCCCAACTCCACGGCTACTCCTGGGCCTCTGCCAGCAGGCTAGACTACACGCCACCAGGCCTCCCTGGACTGTGATACCAGTGGGGAGGTTCCCTGCGCAGGAATGCCACCTGGGCTGGGCATACAGCCTCCTTTTGGGAAGAGGGTTGCCCTCTAGGACGCTGATCTGCCCCTGAAGGCACACACACCTCAGTAGGCTGTTCACAAATATCCCTTCTGTGCCCCGGGAAATGCTAGACCTTGGTGCACGGGATCTGGTCTGCAGATCTGACCTCTGCGTCCCAGAGTTCAAACTATATCCCCACCAGGGAGAGGATTTCCAGTCCCAATTTACCCACAGGGTGCCCAAGCTGGGTCTATGTCTCTCAGCCTCAGGGTCTGCACCATTCTCCTGGGATCACCGTGCCAGCAGCACCTGGGAGGGCTGGCGGGTAGGGAGCTCACAGTCTGAGTTCCCCTTAGTCAGCTGTAGGGTCCCAAAAGGGAAGGTCCCGTTCCCTGGAGGTGCCTCCGGCTGGTGGCTATATTGTGTCTCTGGGCAGCTGCGGGTAGGTTCGGCGGAGGGTAGAAGGAGGCAATATGGCGCCTGTCTCGCGGCTCGGGTCTGTGCACACGGAGGTGCCCCGAGGGATTTGGGAGCCTGGTGGCGCATCCGCTACAGGCTCACCGCCAACTGGCAGCGGCTGTCTCTGGGCTGGTGTCCACAGTTCTCTCCACCCACTGGGGAGCCCACCAGCAGTCCTAGTTGCAGGGGAGGTGAAACAGCAGTGCCACCTACCCTTCCCTCTGGTCTCCAGGCTGCTCTGGTGGTCTCAGCTTCCAGTTCTCCTCCGCAACCTCCTCCCGTGGAGTCTCCCGTGGTCTCAGGTACCCCTCCTTCCGGCCCTCGTCCACTGTATGCTCGTCTTCTTGCTTTCTTCTAATTTCTGCTAGAATCTGTCTTTTCAGCAGAGACACTTTGTCTGGTGGTGTTTCTCTTCCGCCATCTTGATCCTCCCCTTGGTTTGAATATTTGTCCTTTCTGAAAATTGTGTGGAAACTTACTCCTCAATGTAAGTGTTAGGAGGTGGAGCCTTTAGAGGTGATTGGGTCATGATGGCTCTGTCATCATGAATGGATTAATCTATGGATTACTGGGTCAGTGGGATTAATGGGCAGTGGATCAGTTATCAGGAGAGTGGGTCTGTCATGAAAGCCAGTTTGACTGTCTCATGCGCCCCCTGTCCTCCCAATGCTCTCAGCCATGGTATGACACAGGACAAGGCCCTCACCAGAAACCGATAAGCCACAGCCCCTTGACCTTGGACTTCTCAGCCCCCAGAACTGTGAGAAATAAATTTTAGAAGATGGACTAAGACAAATATTTATGGTGTTCAACAGGATTCGATATATGTATACATTGTGAAGTGATTATCACAATGAAGCTGATTAACATATCCATCACCTCACATAGGTATCATTTTTTTTTAGATATCATTTTTTGATGGTAACATTTAATATCTACTCTTAGCAACTTTCAAGTATAAGGTATTAACTATAATCACTGTGCTGTGCATTAATATATAATTCCACATTTATAGCTAATGGCAGGACTGTGTCCTATTGCTCCAGAATTTCCCTTGAGGTACATGTATGACAACCACTGATGTTTAAATATAATAAAATTTCATAATATTATGTTAAATTTACCACAACTTTATTTTTTAAAAAGGGCAAGTGGTACCTTTCTGAAGCTAAAAATGCCTTATATCCTCACTGTTTATAATTTTGTACTTTTGTACTCTGGAACATCTACAAACATCCAAAGCACCATATATATATATATAATAGTAAACTCTATGCTTTTCTTTGAATATTTTTCCTTTGAAAATAATATTATGTATACTTAATTATGTAGATTAGATATATAAATGTACTATATATGTATATGTATATACATATTACATATAAATATACTATATATAGTACAAACTGTTATAAGAATTTATTCATTTTTATTGCTAGAAAGCCACTCTGTAGCAATTTAAAATAAATGATTACTTGAAGTATATTATTGTCCAATAGTATAAGTATCATAAATGTCACACATGTCATAAAAAGGTGATTTCTAATTCAAAAAGGGTGTTATAGTTTACAAATCTATTCAATTAAATTTTTAATCATTTTTAAATTTAAAAATTTTTTTTTTTTTTTTTTGAGACAGAGTCTCACTCTGTTGCCTGGGATAGAGTGCTGTGGCGTCAGCCTAGCTCACAGCAACCTCCAACTCCTGGGCTCAAGCGATCCTGCTGCCTCAGCCTCCCGAGTAACTGGGACTACAGGCATGCGCCACCATGCCCGGCTAATTTTATATATATACACACATCTATATATGTATTTTTAATTGTCCAGCTAATTTCTTTCTATTTTTTTTCCAGTAGAGCCGGGGTCTTGCTGTAGCTCAGGCTGGTCTTGAACTCCTGAGCTCAAACAATCCTCCCACCTCGGCCTCCCAGCATGCTAGGATTACAGGCATGAGCCACCACACCCGGCCTTAAATTTTTAATCATTTTTAAATAAAATCTTGGATTGTTCTAGAAGTGGTTTAATTTCTGGCACTCTTCCTTGATCACTATAATCTTTAATACATACTTTAGTTAAAATAAACTTTCCATTTTAAAATTGGATCTGAAAAATGAATATCTACAAGAAAAATATAAATCTTGACTTTAATCTCACACTATACATAAAAATTAAGATGGATCATAAACATTAAGACACTAATAGTTTCAAAGGACATTATAGAATATTATGATTTGTGTCTCTGTAAAAGTTTATTATACCACAGAAATAAATAAACTAAAATAATTGATATATTAGACTTCTAAATTTGCTTATTAAAAGACATGATGACAAAAATTAATAAAATCTATAGCCTGGAAAAAAACATTTCCAAAACATATTAACAAAAGACTGATACCCATGATATATAAAGAAACATTCCAACTCAATTACAGTCCAGGCATGGTGGCTCACACCTGTAATTCTAGCACTGTGAGAGGCTGGGATGGGAGGATGCCTCGAGCTCAGGAGTTTGAGAACAGGCTGAGCAAGAGCAAGACCCCACCTCTATTAAAAATTTAAAAAATTAGCTAGATGTGGTGGTGCATAACTGTAGTCCCAGCTACTCAGGAGGCTGAGGCAGGAGGATCACCTGAATCCAGGAGTTTGAGGTTGCTGTGAGCTAGACTGATGCCACAGCACTCTAGCCTGGACAACAGAATGAGACTTTGTCTCACAAAAACAGTACAAACAATATAATTAACAACAAAGAAGTGTGAACCAACTTTCCACATATAAATATTGCTCAACATTATTAAACATTAGGAAATGCAAATTAAAACTACAAAGGGATAGCACTACTATAGCCAACAGAAGGGCTAAAATTAAGGAGCTTAATAATATCAAATGTTGGTTAAAAACACGAAGCAAGCAGGACTCTCATACCTTATTGGTAGAAATATAAAATAATATGACCATCTGGCAGGTTCTTATAAAAGTTAAAATATATTATCATGTGCTCTTACCAATTCCACTCTTGGATATTAATATTTACTCAAGAGAAATGAAAACATATGTTCACAAAAAAACTGTATAAGAATGCCCATTGCAACTTTATTCATGATAGCCAAAAACTAGATTCCGAAGATACTGAATACAACTCGTGTCATCCACCTATAGGATAATTCATGTACAAGTCGTTATCTATCTTACCATGGGCTACTACTCAGTAATAAAGCAAATAAATCAAGTTAGAATTTTGTGAAATAATAGTAACATATATTTTTAAAGGGATTTGGTTCAAAAATTAAGATCAAGAATGAACATTTAAGTATTATACATTTCTGTTTATGCAAATTTTATTTTATTATTATTTTTTTTGAGACAGAGTCTTGCTTTGTTGCCCAGGCTAGAGTGAGTGCTGTGGCGTCAGCCTAGCTCACAGCAACCTGAATCTCCTGGGCTCAAGCGATCCTCCTGCCTTAGCCTCCCGAGGAGCTGGGACTACAGGCATGCACCACCATGCCCGACTAATTTTTTCTACATATTTTTAGTTGTCTGGCTAATTTCTTTCTATTTTTAGTAGAGATGGGGTCTTGCTCTTGCTCAGGCTGGTTTCGAACTCCTGACCTCGAGCAATCCACCCGCCTCGGCCTCCCAGAGTGCTAGGATTACAGGTGTGAGCCACCATGCCTGGGCTATGCAAATTTTACATCAAAGAAAAAACTATAAATATTGAAGTTCAGCTAGTGGTATTAATACAGATATACTTAGGGGAAATATACTGATATCTGAATTTTTTTTATAATGAACATAAATATTTCTAAATCCTAACATTACTATATGCTTTATTACAGTTATCTATTTTTCTAATCAGTCCAATCTATTTTATTTTTGAAATACTTCAAAAACTACAGACCAACATCCTTATGGGTATAGATGCAAAAATCCTCAATAAAATACTAGCAAACTGAATTTAGCAGTACATTAAAAAAATAATCCACGATGACCAAGTGGACTTCATCCCAGGGATGCAAGGATGGTTCAACATATGCAAATCAATAAATGTGATTAGGCCGGGTGTGGTGGTTCATGCCTGTAATCCTAGCACTCTGGGAAGCTGAGGCAGGTGGATCGTTTGAGCTCAGGAGTTCTAGACCAATCTGAGCAAGAGTGAGACCCTATCTCTACTAAAAATAGAAAGAAATTACTTGGACAGCTAAAAATATATAGAAAAAAAATTAGCCGGGCATGGTGGCACATGCCTGTAGTCCCAGCTACTTGGGAGGCTGAGGCAGAAGGATTGCTTGAGCCCAGGAGTTTTAGGTTGCTGTGAGCTAGGCTGACGCCATGGCACTCTAGCCTGGGCAACAACGTGAGACTCTGCCTCAAAAAAAAAATAAAAATAAATAAATGTGATTCACCACATAAACAAAAGCATAAACAAAGATGATCATCTCACTAGATGCAGAAAAAGGATTTGACAAAATCCAGCACCCTTTCATGATAAAACCCTCAACAAACTAGGCATAGAAAGAACATACCTCAGAATTATAAAAGCCATATATAACAAACCCACAGCCAACACCATACTGAATGGGGGAAAGTTGAAAGTATTCCTCCTAAGAGCTGGAACAAGATAAGGATGACCACTGTGACCACTCCTATTCAACGTAGTGTTGAAAGTCCTACCCAGGGCAATCAGGCAAGAGAAAAATATTAAAGGTATCCAAAAATCACAAAGGAAGACAGCATAGAATGATTGAAATGAGGGGGCGTGGTCATCTAGGGCATGGAAGGGGTAAGTAATGGATACTTCAAGTATTCAATTCGATGGAATTTACTTCAAGGAAACCAAAACGAGATGGATCAGTGTTAATGCAATTGTTGTTGGTTGTAGAAGAGACAGATTAGGGCATCTGTGAAAGTCAGGCTGGGCAAGTTTCCGTTGTGCTAGGTGTCTGTTCCCACCTCCTTCCCCAGTCATTAGACACACAGCTAGGGTGTGCTGGCTCCATTCAAAACCAGCCAAAGGTGTGGAGTGGGTTTCATGTCTACAATCAGGCCTGACAAAGGGAGACCAGAAATTCTCCAAGAAAATGGAATAAGCTTAGAGACCAGAGGAAGGTGTCAATCCAGAAATGAAGAATCAAGGTCCAAATATGAGGGAGAGCAAGTGAGAATACTGAAACCCTGTCACCTGGAGGCAAAAACTGGAGTCAGGGTCACTGGGCGATGAGTCTGGAGCCAGGAACCAAGATCAAATAAAAGCAAGCCCGACTAGTGTGGCGACTCCAGAACTATTGTCTTTAGTACCTGCTACGGTGCAAAGCTCCCCTTCTGGTCTAGCAGTGGTAAGGCACGTAGCGGCCCCCTGATCTGGGAGTTTCAGTGGTGGTGTGAGCAAGCATCTTGTGAGACCAACATCTGAGGTCTCAGCTTAGCTCCGACAAAAGTGCAGCTGGTGGAGTCCACTACAGGCTGCAATGCTGGTGAGGCTGCAGTGCAGTGCCAGTGGCTCGCTACCAAGGAAACCATGTGGTTATCCCAGACCTTGTCTTGGGAAGACGGGGTGGTTCAGAGGTTCTCTGGATGAAGGCCACTCTGATCACCATTGAAAGTCTGATTCTTCTCATCAATATCAATGTAACTCAAGAGAGCAAAGGTTCTCACTGTACTAAAACTGATTCTGTTGGAGTGTGAAGTTAGACCAAGGAAATAGCATATTTCATGCTATAATGGGGTCCCAGAGCATTGTGGAGACCCCTTTGACAGGGTAATAGGAGCCAGAATGCAAAGAGACAAAGTTTAGGACTCCTGAATTCAAGGTAAACATAAATAAGAAAGAGGTGGCCAGCCACCAGAAGATTTGACAACTAGGCTCTGTGGGGAGAAGAGTGCAATGGCTCAGTGCAGCCCACATGCTGACCCAGATCTCTAGGCGGACATGAACATTCTGTAATGGAGAGGGCTGGGTGCTAATAGTAAAAGGGCTCTCCTATTAGGGGCCCAGGTGGCTTTGCAAGGGATCCTGCTTCAAAAGAATTGCAATAGGAGAAACAGACCTTTCCCTATCAACTGGGAAGACCTGGCATTGTAGATTCAACAACATGTGAGAAATTGCCACCAGGAGTATCAGAAGCCAGGAGCAAGTCAGCACCACCAATAGGGTGACTACAGGACAGGATTGGAGACATGAGTCTGCTGGTTTGGGGACCTAGGGCAAGAGTTGATGGAAGAGGTAAAGTTAGGAATCTAGAAGTGAGCAGAGATGATCACAGTGGCAGCCAGGTGAACAACTGCCACCCAGGTACTGGCAGTTAAGAGCTGTCTTGAGAGTGGCTGCAGCAGAGTATGAACAGCTCGGTCTTAACTAGTCATTAGAGCAATGGGCAAGGCAAACACCAGCTAAGAAGTTGGAGAGAACAGGCCCCACGGGGGCAAAGCAGAGGCCTGCTAAGGCATGTCCATCCTACAAAAGGAAATTGGGAGGCTCCCCAGGGCCCGGAGCAGGGCACAAAAGAGCAACCTTTTCCAGGTGGCAGCTCCCCACCACTGCTGCCCTCACAGCCTGCTGCCTCTGTAGCCCCTCGCCTGCCCCACCCCTGCCTGGATAGGCCAAGCAGCTCCCAGCTCTTTCCCAATATCTGGGCAGAGCTATTGAGACAAAGAAAGGAGAGAAGTGGACACAGCAGGTCCTGGCTCTTGAGATCTGCAGATTAGGAGTTGCTTTTGCAATAGCTGTAGGTCATTGTGCAACTCACTGGTCTTCATACTGCCGATTTCTGCACATCTGTAAAATACAGACAGTGATGATGCCACTCAATTTGCAGGGCTGCCTCGAGGTGCAGATGAGAGCAGGGACTGAGAGTGTTCCGGAAACACTAAGGTGATAGAGGTACATAGCGTTATGTGTATCCGTGGCAGGTTTCCAGAAGGCAGGTGGGGGGGAAGAGTGAGTGAGTCACAAAGAGGAAAATTGCCCCACTCCTTGAAGGGAGTTCTCAGAAGGCCAGGGCTGGGCAGCTCAGGTTACAGGGAAGGCATAAATAGTGGGTACCTGCCTGGCAAAAGCTAGTTTGCCTGGAGCTCCTGGGGCCCTAGCAGAAGCCACCTGTGAGTGTGTCCGTTCTTGTCTCTCATTTTGTCTTCCCCGTGTCCTGTGATCCCCCTGCCCATCTGGGCAGTTCATCCTACTGGCGTGGAGGAGGGGAAGGTGTGTGCGGCTGTTCTGGTCTAGGAGGCGTGGGCATGGGAGTTGGGGAGCAGTGGGGTAATGCGACGCTCCTCTGCCCCTCATTCTGGGCCTCAGTGGGAGATTTGCTTTCTGAGCTGGGGGAGGGTGGAGGAGTGGGATGTGGCACCCGCCCAGATCCCAAGCTCCACTGTGTGGAAGCCTCGGGTGGGCAATGTGATTCCAACTCCTCTCTTGGCTCCTTCTCTGTGCCTGATTTCTTCAGAAAGGACAGTGGGGGGCAGACCAGGTGTTCACAGGCCTGAGTTCTAAACCCTCCTGGTGCCAACTGCCTGTGGCACACGAACAAACCTGCTTCTCTCATGGCCTCAAGTCTATGCTTACAAAATATACTTCCTGGATTAGGTCTCTGATTTCCCAAGCAATGTTCGTAAAGTCTTACTCTGAAGGTTTAGCATAAGCTGGACACTGCCTGGGTTGAAGAGGCTGGGGCTCTGCCCATGCCATCCACTGCCCGCTAAGGCACCTCCTCTGAATCCTGGGTCCAAACACCTGGGAGTCTGCTCTCTCCAAGGATCCTTCATGCTACCGTGGGTGGTGGTGGCTGCTGTGTCCACTGCCTTCCATTCTTCCCCGGAATGAGGCAGGGCCCAGGGTCGCTCCGACCTGAGTCTGGCCCTTAGTGCCCACGACTGAGCCTCTGCCAGAACAGGGGCTTCGAGGCAGTGGCTGCAGGCTGCGAGCTCACCTGGGTGTTTCTAGAGGCTCCCAGGACACCCGGAGAAGTAGTGAATTCAAAATTAAAAGAGGCTAGTGCAAAATAGGGGTCGTCCGCAGCCCAGAAGCACCAGTAGTCGGGAAGAGGGCACTTCTCTGGCCAGGAAGCCCCTCCCCTTCCACCACCCCAGCTGGCCTGGGGACCCCCTCCCCACCCCCCCGCTTCTTTGCACAGGGCCCTCCGGCTTCCTTCCCAGCATCTGTGATTCTGAGCAGCTCTTGTCACTCATAACTTTACAGTTTCTCTTTGAGAGAAAAGATGCCCGACACAGGGAGTGACCCAGGTCCTATACCCACCGTGACCTCAGTTCCTGTGGGCTTCTCAGATGGTAACTGGGTGCCCTATTGGATAGTTTCTCTCCCTTCCCACCACAGTTAGCCTTCCACCTCACTGAGCCCTCCTGGCATGTCCCCTTCCCCCTCTTTTCCAAGCCCTCTCAGGTGGTCTGGGAGGAACCGCAGGTGTCTCAGGGTGTCTCTGGCTGCTAGTTTGGTATCTCTGATGCTCAACTTTCCCTTGGGTTCCCTCTGGGACTTTTCTCATGGAGATGGCATCTGGTCCGGCAATGGCAAATCACCCAGCAAACATGCAGCCTCACTCCCAGCCCGTGCTCAGGACGTCACTAAGACATCATGAAGCATTCAGGACTCTGGCTCAGCTTCAGACCAGCATGGCGGGCACCAGCGCTGGGCCGCGCAAGGCAGCAAGTGAGAAGAAACAGGCTTGCCTTGTCTGAGCTAGGCCAACGGCTGCAACGGCACAGACACAGAGTGAGGTCCGGGGAGGGGAGGGGTCCTGCCCAAGGCACTCACTGAATCCTTCCTACTGTGACAGATGGCCTCAGTGAGGAATGTCATCTCCCAGCCACCACACCAAAGGTAGTGGCCAAAGGGAAGGCACAAGAAAGGACAACATGGGTCATTCGGGAATAGGGAGATGTTGCTGTCAACCTATATCAGAGTTCCAGCTGAGTAACTCGTGCCCTCCAAGGCCAGACCATGTGCCCACCTTGTCCCTAAACTGCTTTTGGAGTCAGGGAAGAGTAAAGGTGGGAATGGGAACATCTCCTGACCTCCAAGAACTGGGCCAAGCCCTAACCCATGTCCTTGAGCCAAAAGCATGTCCTTTCTCTCTCTAATCATGTCCCCAGGCCATGCTGCTCCTTCTCTCTGTGCTGGTCCTGCTCACACAGCCTCTGGGGTACCTGGAAGCAGAAATGAAGACCTACTCCCGGAGAACAGTGGCTGACGCCTGTACCCTGGTCATGTGTAGCTCCGTGGAGAATGGCCTGCCTGGTCGTGACGGACGGGACGGGAGAGAGGGTCCCCGGGGCGAGAAGGGGGATCCAGGTAGAGCGGGACCATGGGCTTATCCTGGCGGGAGGGAGGACATTGGGATAGTAACTGACCCGGCAGCTCTGAATGCTTTGCTATGGAAGGCTTGGAGATGGGCTTCCTCCTTCCAAGGGGGTGGGTCTCCCCTGACTCTCAGCCCGCACTGCTCCGCCAGCTGGCCAAGGAATGGCTATGCTGACCCCCTCCCTCCCCCCCCCCTTCACCCAGCTGTCCTGACCGCTCCCTGGGATCCTGGGAGCCCTACCATCCCAAGAACAAGTAAATAGTAGATAACTTACTGATATTTGGGACCTTGTAGAATCTGTGCCAGCAGTTAGCAGTTGTTCATTCTGATTAAATGATGCTTATGCAGGGCGTTACATGTTTTTAATGTTTAGTTAAACTACACTGAATGAAGGGTGGGAAAAAATGAGGTTCCATGGCTCCAAACCAGGCCTGATCAATAGGATGTGCCCTAATACCTTACAGGGGGAGAAAGGGAGCTCACATTTCTTTGTCCAGCCCTGTGCTTGGACATTCCCTTGAGCAGCTCATTTAATTGACTCCAAAGTCTTACAAGGGACATATTAATTTTGACAGGTAAGAAAACTGTGATGCAGAGAGCTAAACAGCAACGCTTCTGGAAGGTGGGAAGACCGTGAGCGTCTGCATCAGGCAGGTCCAGGCTCGACCGCTAGT